>NC_073388.1:50709947-51029947 GCF_028641065.1 Leucoraja erinaceus | reverse complement strand
GACTCAATCTCTGCAAGATGGAGGAAGCCAGAGGGTATCGTCTCTCTGAGCTCTGCATAACACTGAACACATGTCTACTAAACTGTGAGTGCCCTTAATGTGGTTTGAAAATGAAAATATGGTTGGTTTGAAGTAAAAATGCACTGCAAATGGTTGTTTGCATTGAAGTAAAAATGCACTGCAAATGGTTGTTTGGGTTGAACTAAAAATGCACTGCAATTGGTTGTTTGGGTTGAAGTAAAAAGGCACTGCAAATGGTTGTTTGGGTTGAAGTAAAAATGCACTGCAAATGGTTGGGGGGTTTGGGTTGAAGTAAAAATGCACTGCAAATGGTTGTTTGGGGGGTTTTGGGTTGAAGTAAAAATGCACTGCAAAGGGTGGTTTGGGTTTTTTTTGGTTGAAGTGAAAAGGCACTGCAAAGGGTTGTTTGGGGGGGGGTTGGGTTGAAGTGAAAAGGCACTGCAAAGGGTTGTCTAAACTTGACTGCAGTATACGGCTGTGATTTTTGCCCATCTTACTCAGTCCCCCTCCGCTCAGCAGGTGCAGAGGATTCTTTCCATCAATGAAAAATAAAAGTGTTATTAGTGTTTAAAAAATGTTGAGAATCTCTCTCCTGTCAATCACGCCATGAAGTCCACACCTTTTCCGGTGGAAGGGGGAGGGATTATAAAACGCGGAAGTGTGGGTGTGGCTCAGTCTCTGCTTGATGGGGGAGGGAGAGGTCACAACTCTGTCTGAGCTGTGAATCAACTGAACACACTGAATGTCTACTGAACTGTGAGTGTGGTGTTTTGTGTGGTTTTATGATGGTTTCCCCTTGCTTGAAATGGTATGTAACTGCATTTGAATTTAGTGGCCTTGCACCCTCCTTGAATGGTATGAAACTGCAATTGAATTTGGTAGCCTTGCACCCTGCTTGAAGTGGTTGGAAACTGCACTTGAATTCGGTGGCCTTGCACCCTACCTGAAGTGGTAGAAAACTGAACCTGAATTTGGTGGCCTTGCACCCTGCTTGAAGTGGTATGAAACTGCACTTGAATTTTGGGGCATTGCACCCTGCTTGAAGTGGTAGAAAACTGAACCTGAATTTGGTGGCCTTGCACCCTGCTTGAAGTGGTATGAAACTGCACTTGAATTTTGGGGCATTGCACCCTGCTCGAAGAGGTAAGAAACTGCACTTGAATTTGTTGACCTTGCATCCTGCTTGAAATGGTAGGAAAATGGATTTGAATTTGCTGGCCTTGCACTCTGCTTGAAATGGAATTTCAAGGAATAGCCTTGAGTCAACTGCCAGCCCACCAGCCATGAGTGAGCTGCCAGCACATCAGGCTTGAGGGACTGAGCTGCCACCCCAAGAATCCATTTGGCCCATAATGTCCATACTAGCCCTCTGGAGACCAGTAGTCCCTGCAGCCAACAACACCCATACCAGCACTCCAGAAAAGCCCCCCCCCCCCACCAATATTGGAATTGGTGGAGATGTGGAATATTGCATCAGGGGACCAGCTCTCCGGTGTGAACATGGGACACAACGGGTCCCACTTAGTCAAGTATATCTATATCTATCTATCTATCTATCTATCTATCTATCTATCTATCTATCTATCTATCTATCTATCTATCTATATTACTAAAAGTCTGATCTTGACCGCTTTTGGCTTGCTGTGGTGTGATTTCTGAGAGAAAGCCGCCACCTACGGCCGTCATTTTTGGCCACCTCGCTCAGAGCCTCCCTCCGCCTTCCGGGACTGGAGGATTTTTCCCATCAATGAAAAATCAGACAGATATTAATGTTTTTAAAAAACTCCCCACGGCTATTCCTTGAAATTCCATATCAAGCAGGGTGCAAGGCCACCAAATTCAAGTGCAGTTTCATACCATTTTAAGCTGGATGCAAGGCCACTAAACTCAGCGAGTCATGACCTCTCCCTCCTCCATCTTGCAGTGACTAAGCCACGCCCACACTTCTGGGTTTTATAGTCTCTCCCCCCCTCTCACCAGAAGGGGCATGGCCTTCATGGTGTGATTGACAGGAGAGAGAATCTCAACATTTTTAAACACTAATAACACTCCTATTTTTAATCAATGGGAAAAATCCCCGGCACCTGATGAGTGGAGGGGGACTGTGAGTAAGATGGCCAAAAAATCACAGCCGTACGTGGTAGCGTTTTTCTAAAATCAATATAACGTGCAAACAGGAAGTGATCAAGATTAGTCTTTTAATTGTATAGAAGGCAAGGCAACTTTAATTAGACAAGGCAATTTTAATAGTAAGATTAAACGAGAACTTACCAGTTTGAAGTTTGATCTGTATTTTATGAGGAGTTACGATGAGGGATTACGTGAAGAAGCCCGCCCCAGGACGCATTGCGGCATAACTTCAAAGCAGCGGTGTGGAATCACAGACAGACACGTATTTGAAGTAACATAGTAAAGAATAAAGAGACATCAATTATCAGTTTGATCCATGTAATGAGGGTGGGAGCGGAGGGCACGTAA
Organism: Leucoraja erinaceus; assembly: GCF_028641065.1. Classification (NCBI taxonomy): domain Eukaryota; kingdom Metazoa; phylum Chordata; class Chondrichthyes; order Rajiformes; family Rajidae; genus Leucoraja; species Leucoraja erinaceus. Next base: position 51,027,448 of record NC_073388.1, on the reverse strand, counting down.
TCCCTCATCGTAACTCCTCATAAAATACAGATCAAACTTCAAACTGGTAAGTTCTCGTTTAATCTTACTATTTTACTTCGGAGTCACGTGAGTGACTTCGTGAAGATTTCAAAGCTCTGTGATTTCAAACCGTGTAACAGCTTTATATCACTCGCTGCCGAAGCCTTTGAGGGAGGAAGCGTGTTATCATAATCAACCAATGATTCTGTTTATAGAAAAAACCAATGGTATTTTTACAATAACACTGAAGAATTTTAAATGCTCCCCTTGGCTAATTTGAATATTTGCAGATTGGAATCTTTCCTGCAAATAAAAAACAGGTTTTGTCAACAGTTTATAATAAATTATTTCTCTGAACGTTTTACCCCCACTATTCTGCTGTAGCCAGGATGTGGTTTACAGGCACGTCCATTCTTTTGCCGTTGACGTGGAAGCTTCTCCTGTGGGATGACAACTTTGTACATGTTAGTTTATCCCAGGAGCGTTAACCTGCTTGAGCCATTTCAAAAAAGGCTTGTTACCCGCCCACAAGGTTTTTTGTGACCAACCCACAAGGCTTTTCATCTCCCTCACATAATTAGGTTGTGTCTATGTAAGGTAATAGGGTCTTGGCACATACCGTGTTTTCTGGCGGGTAGCCCGGTTTTATGACTGGATAAGGTGTTCCTGGTCTGGTTTGACCATTCCCTGAACAAATGATAGAGATCTGGTCTGAAGCTGTGAGCATGGTGTCCGTTGAAAATAGGAGTAGTGACTGGACACTCTGTGCTGCTCCATGTGCCTTTAACATATGTTTTAGTGCATAGAAGGTTCAGGTTTAGGACTCTCTGGGTGGGGATCCCCTGAAGTGTGGTTAACCACTGTGACATCCCATATATAGGTGTACCTAGTCTAGGGGTTTAGAGTTTTAATACCCTTCAAATTTACCACCAGCCAGTGACCCCATGGCCTGTTGTCCTGTAGCTGTTTTGAAAAAGAACAGGCAGGGCAATTCTAGCTGTGTTGATGGCACTGTAGCCGAATCCTTCATCATGATGAAGGTTCTCCAGGAATTCCAGTTCGTAGTACCTGTATCGGATGAGTAGGTTCTCCCTGTATCCTTGCAGTACTTCTCTTGATGCTGGACAAGTGTTGTAGTCCAGTGGATGTTCAAAAGGATGCTGACATGGTGTCGATTATTCAGTATAACAATCCCAGTCCCAGAGGCTTGCGCAGAATCTGCAGCTCAGGAGCTTATTTCTCATGGCACAGTTGATTTGTGCCCGGCTCCGATATTAATAATTCTGGGTACTGGAAAAACACCATCCAAGTTTCAACAGCCATGTCATGGCGTGAAGTGAAACAAGGCTGCGTAAGTCCATCAGGTACTATCAAATACCTGAAGCAGAATCCTTTTGTACTGTGCGTTGTTCTCGATTGGTGAGGCAGAAGGGAAAAATACATAAAATTAATTTCACCAATGCAGCGTGAACGCATTTGTCTATCAATATTATAAATACATTCTTGAATGACAACATGACCTATAGGTCAGAAAAGTTAATATATATAGCTGACGATCTTTCTGCTGGAACTATCTGTCCCAGAGAAATTTTTTTAATGAGGATTCCACTGGCCCAGGGTCTGGTTTCCCCCCGCGACATACATAGGACATCCCCAAACACCTGGTGATATAGCGTTAATGCAAATAATCGATATCAGTTTCACATTCCATTTTAATTGTCATTGTCAGTGTACAGTACAGCGACAATGAAATGCATTAATATCTGTTTGCATCATATAGCTTAATAGTTTTGTTAACTTTATATGAAAACATCTAATTGATGTAGTCCTTAATATTATGTGACCTGGTGTCTGTCACTGTATTTTTCTTACCGCCCAGGTAAGTTGTTGATAGTCAAATACATCTATGGATATACCATTGCCAAATTGGTTTGACCAACTTCTCATATGATACCGACTTTATGCTGCCATATGGTTAATATAGGCCACCTCCATAGTGTAGTCTATTTATACCCATACATGCAAGTGCTTTAAAACTCATAAAATTCACCCGAACATTTTTTAGATAATTAATGCCCAGTATAAGTGGTAACCCCACCACTGTCTTTCTGATATTACTTCAGTGGGTAACTTCATGAGATGCTCAATGACAACCTATATGTTGTTTTTGATACTAACATCTGAATGATGTAGACAGAAATGGTACCATTTTTTTTTTTTCCCAATTACTCTGTTATTTGTCGAGTAGTTGGTAGTTTGACCATTACTTTGTGCTTGTTTGTGCCAATTCAACTATGTTGTCTCTTGGCATCCTTATAGTTACGTGGACTGAATTAATATGAAAGCCAAGATAGTCCAAGAAAGCGCTCTATATGCTGGTAGGAACCAGACCCACCTACCTCCATGGTTATTGGCGGTTTTGTGTTTTCTGTTTTCTGAGTGCTTTTGTTCTGAGGATGTGCTGGCGACGTTGGGGGGGGGGACGCATTTTCCAGGGGGTCCGCGGCGGGCCCTGATCTAAAAGATCTTTGGGGATAGTGCGGCCCCAAGCTTTCACCAGTCCCATATTCTAGACATAGACTGGTGGATGCCGTGAGGTGCTGCTGTTAGGGTATCGAAAGTCGTGGTTTGCTCGTCCCTTGGCCTGCCCTCATGATGCCGAAGGTTTTTGATACCTCTTCGATCTCCTTGAGCTTTTTGTTCAGATCTCTCCCAAATAGCAGTGAGTCTGCCTCCGCTGCTGGGCTTTGCTCAAGCCTGCATCTTTGAGATTGAGGGCAGGTGTTGTATTTCCCTTCAGAGATTATTTAGTTCGAATCGTGGTACACCTTAATACCAGCACTTTCTGGTGGCATGTGTTGATCTCGTTATCTCCACAGAACAAGCATAGGCTGTGATAGCTGACATCAGGAGCCTTCGGATCCGCTGTAGCTTGAGTTTTTATGCCCGCATAAGGGCCCCCACAACTTCCAGATTTTGCTGTTTTAGGCTTATTCCCCTTAAGGCCTAATAGTTCTCTGGTGCTGTATATTTTTGCTGGCTGCCATTGTTTTGGCTCCGGCGGTGCTCCAGCCCGTGGGGTTGCTACGAAGCGGTCCACGACACCCAACAGCTGTTCCTGATCCTGCACCTCATGCATACTCCCGATTTTGTCCGCCTGCCCCATTTGCAGACCAGCCCTGCCCTGGTCACCAATGCTAGCCTCCTGCTCCAGCCCGTGGTATGAGGGTAGCAAAGGGCAGTGCCTGAACGACACTATGGAGGAGGTGCCTGTCCTGTCTCGCCGGGAGCGCTGCTGTTCCCGGTGGACCTTCTCCTCCAGGAGCTGCTAAGTGCAGCTCAGGCGGCTGTCTCTCTCTGCTTTGGTAGAGACATGTCCCCCTCCGACGAATCGGAGACGACCGGCCGTTTGGCTTCCTGGCCGCTTTCCCAGTCCGCCGTGTAGGCTCTGGCGAGACTGGCTTGGCTCGGTCTCAGGGATAGCGAAAACGCTCTGCGAGCGACGCTGCCGCCGGTTGCTGCCCCGCTGGTAGAGTTGGAGCGGGGCAGTTTCTCTTTGCGAGTTTTTTGCGTTGAGTTCCTGAAATCTGTAATAAAACACAACTGCAAACTCACCTTTCCAATGCCCAAGAGCCGCTCCTGCAGCTCAGGCGGCTGTCTCTCCCCCTCCTGGGTGGAGAGACGTCCCAGTCCGATGTCAGCTCCACCGCCGGGTTTTACACACATCCAGCCCGCTGCTCAGGTGCTAGCGGGCTGGCTCGGTCGCGGTGTCGGGTTTGCGGACCGCCCGCTAAGCGGTCCACCCCTGTTTGCTGCCCAACGACGTCCTTTCGTCGAGCGGGCAGGTGCAGCATTTCCCCCCCCCCCCCAAGCCCGCAGCTGATGCTGACGGCTTGGTGCAGTGTCGGGAGCGGGCCGCTGATTAGCGGTCCTTGCTCTCTCTCTCTCTCTGCACTCGGGCTGCTGCTCACCTGCACTCGGGCTGCAGCGCACTCCACGCCAGCACTGCACAGTGGGTCCCCTTACCGGCTCCGCAAAAGTCGGAAGCCTCCTCCCGCCCGCCTGCCTGCCTCACCTGGACAGTACTCGAGGGCGAGCGAGGACTGAGGGGACCCCCAATGCAGTGCCAGCGCCGTCTTCCTGCGCTCTCTGGATGTCGCCCCTGTGGAGTGTTACCGGCACCGGCACAGCTCCCATCCATGGTCCGCCGGTGAGTGCGGTCCTTGTTGCGTCTTTCCTCCCCTCCCGCGAACGGAAAAAACTCCTCCCGGAGTCCAAGGGGGCCGCTTGCACGCCCTGCGGGGAACAAGCAGACGCAAAGGGGCTGTAACAGTAAAGGTAAGTACTTACCTAAACTTAGATTTTCTCTCGTTTCTTCGGGAGCCCTGACTCCCGGCTGCCGCTTTGCATGTCTGAAACGTAATGCCGCAATGCGTCCTGGGGCGGGCTTCTTCACGAAGTCACTCAAGTGACTCCGAAGTAAAATTAGGCAACACAGCTTTAGAATTTCAAAACCAAAGGCAACACAGCTTGAACATTTCCAAACAATGTACAAACACTGCTGTAATTTCTACATTGTGTAACCAAAAATGGCCTTTCTTAAAATCTGACAATGTGCACTTTAACCAAATGTGATTTTTTTTCTATTACAAATCTCAAATTGTGGAGTACAGAGGCAAATAAATAAATGATGAGTATTTGTCCCAAACATTATGGAGGCACTGTATCTTTGTATCGTCCACTTACTAGGCCACAATACCATTAATTCCATCATGCAGATCATTGCGCGGTGGGGGGGGGAGGGGGTGGTGTGGGGTAGTGGGTTGGTGTGGGGGTGAGTGGTGGTGTCGGGGGAGCTGTGTGTGGAGGTAGGGGTGATGTGGGGGGAGGGGTGGTCTGGGGGGGGGGTGGTGTGAGGGGGGTGGGGTGGTGGTATGGGGTTTGGGGGAAAATGGGGGAGGGGTGTGGGGGGGAAGGGGGGCTGTGTGGGGAGGAGAGGGGAAAGGGGGGAGAAAGTGGGTGTGTGGGGGGGAGGGGACTCCACTCAGAGGCCACCGGCTGCGGCACCACACAGCACCTCCAGACTCCACACAGCGGCTTTCCCGACCCCACACTTGCGGACTCAATCAGCATGGCTTGTTTACTCAGCCCCGCCTCCAGGGCTTTATTCTCCAGCGGATGCCGGAAGGGGCGTTACCTTGACGGTGACTGACAGGCGAGAAGACCAATCTGCTGATCTCATGATTTTTTAAACCTTCATAACGTTTCTCATATTTCACCGATCGGAACAAAACATGTTGGCTTGGAGCAGAGGAGTACGGAGAGTAAGATGACAAAAAAATCTTGGTGATATAGGGTAGCGTTTTTGCACAAATTTTATTACAACGCAGACTAGAAGTGGTCAGGATGAGAGCTTTAGTAATAGGATAGGATAGGATAGGTAGATAGCTAGGTAGGTAGATGACCTGGGGTGAGAATATAGGTGGTGTGATTAGTAACTTGGCAGAAAATTGTTGGCGTCATTGATGGTGAAGAAGGTTATCTAAGGATACAGCGTGGACATAGATGTACTTGTAAACTGGGTGGTGCAGTGGCAGATGGAATTTAATCTGGTAAGTGTGAGGTAATGCACTTTGGAAAGTGAAATTGTGATAATACAGAAAGAGTAAATGGCAGGGACTTTAGGAGTTTTGATGTAGAGAGAGACCTTTGGTTGCAAATCCATAGCAACCTGAAAGTGGCAGCCCAGGTGGATAGAGTTGTTAAATGGACGTTTGGTATGCTTGCCTTCATAGGTTGAGGCATTGAGTATAAGAAATGGGTGGCATGGTGCAGAGTATAACACTTGGTAGCCCACACTTGAAGAGTACTATGTACAGTTCTTGTCATCACACTATAGGAAGAACATGGTGATATTAGAAAACAGATTAATCAGGAATGGAAGGCTGCAGTTATCGGGAGAGACTGAGTAGGCTGTTACACTCTCACTGGTACATAGAACATTTGCTGTACCTACTGAAAACAGGTACACCCTCTTGGGAGCGGACGACACGACAAGATTGAGTGGTAGCCAGGGCTGTGATTCCAACCCTGGTGCAGAGGCTCAATGTGGACGAGTGACGTCAGGCAGAGCCGTAGTGGTGGGAGACTCCATCGTCAGAGGTGCGGACAGGAGATTCTGCGGCAGCAGGCGAGACTCCAGGATGGTGTGTTGCCTCCCTGGTGCCAGGGTCCAGGACGTCTCCGAGCGGCTGCACGGCATCCTCAAGAGTGAAGGGGAGCAGCCGGAGATTATTGTGCATGATGGCACAAATGATATAGGTCGGAAGAGGAAGGAGGATCTGCAACACAAGTTTACGGAATTGGGCAGTAAACTTCAAAGCAGGACCTGCATGGTAGTGATCTCAGGATTGCTTCCAGTACCTCGTGCTAGGAATGTGTGGCTGAGGAGCTGGTGCAGGGGGCAGGGATTCAGATTTCTGGATCATTGGGATCTCTTCCGGGGCAGGGGTGACCTGTATAAAAGGGACGGGTTGGACCTAAACTGGAGGGGGACCAACATCCTAGCGGGAAGGTTTGCTAATGCTACATGGGAGGGTTTAAACTAGATTGGCAGGGGGGTGGGATCTCGTGCAGGACAGGGGCATGTGAGAGGCTAGAAGTTGGTATGGAGGGTGGTGTGGGAAAGGTTAGTGGACAGAATAGGCAGGTGAAAAGCCAGAGAGCGAGGAAGGAGGTTGGTTTAAACTGCACGTATTCTAATGCAAGGGGCCTGATGGGTAAGGCAGATGAGCTTAGGGCATGGATAGGTACGAGCGACTGGGACATTGTAGCCATGACTGAAACCTGGTTAAGGGAGGGGCAGGACTGGCAGCTCAATGTTCCGGGGTACAGGAGCTTCAGGAGAGACAGGGGTGAGGAAAAAAGAGGGGGAGTTGCATTATTGGTTAAGAAGGATCTCACGGCTGTGATCAGAGGTGACATTACGGACGTTTCTTCTAGTGAGGCTATATGGGTGGAGCTGATGAACAAGAAAGGGATGATCACCTTGTTGGGGGTGTACTACAGACCCCCAAATAGTCAACGGGAATTAGAAGAGCAAATGTGCCGGGAGATTGCAGACAGCTGCAGGTCACATAGAGTTGTAGTAGAGGATTTCAACTTTCCCAATATAGACTGGGAAAATCGTAGCATGAAGGGTTTAGATGGGTCGCAATTCCTCAAAAGTGTTCAGGAAAGTTTTCTTAATTAGTATGTGAGAGGGCAACGCTGGATCTAGTATTGGGAAATTGGGATGGGCAAGTTAATGAAGTGTGTGTGGAGGAGCCTTTTGGGACCAGTGACCACAGTTCGGTTAGGTTTAAGATAGTTATGGATAGGGACGGAGAGGGTCCACGTGTTAAAATGCTCAACTGGGGTAAGGTCAACTTTGAGGGTATGAGAGAAAGTCTCAATCAAATTGACTGGAGCAGGTTATTTGAGGGGAAAGGAACATCGGCCAAATGGGATGTTTTTAAAAGTGTACTGAAGAAAACTCACAATGCGTACATCCCCGTTAGAATAAAAGGCAAAGCAGGCAAACGTAACGAAGCTTGGCTGACGAGGCAAATTGAGACGTTAGTCAAAAACAAGAAGTGCACCCCTGTAGGAGTTTCGGGAACTAAGGAGCAAACTAAAAAAGGAGATCAGAGGGGCAAAAAGAGGCCAGGTGATAGTTCTAGCGGGTAGCATAAAAGCCAATCCCAAAAGATTTTATACATACACTAGACTAAGTTGGGTCTGCACCCATTCGCAATATTCCACCACTCACTCATAGTCCCCAACTGCGCAGTCGCGGCTCATTTCCCCTCATCCCCCAGCACGCCCCCCTCCTCATCTTTACCCTCCCTCTTCTTTCCCCTCTCCTCCTCCCCTCCCCCAATCCCTCCATCACCTCTCCCTCCCTCTCTTTTCTCCTACCCTCACTCACTCCCTCCCTCCATAATTCCTCTCCCCACCCCCCTTCTATCCCTCTATCCCCCACTCCTCATCTCCCCCCCAACAATCCCTCCTGACCTCCCCCACTGCCCTCCTTTCCCCAAATTACCCACTCCCCCCTCCTCCCCTCCCTCTATTTCCCCTCCTCCCCCCACCAGACATGAGACAGAAAAAAATAAAAGAGATTTCTCCGCGGATTTTGAAATTAGGCAAGGCCTCACTGCCGATTCAAGGCTCCACCGCCGTCACGAGGCTCCACCGCAGTCACGAGGCTCCAACGCCGTGAGGCCCCACCACCAGGGCGGCCACATCATCGTGACGTCTCACCGCTGCAGTCTCGATGCCTCCTTGATCGCCGGCCAGGGCCTCGCGGGTAGAAGCCCAAGTCGGACGAAACGGCCTGGGCACCACAGAGGCCATGAAGTGGGGTTGGTCGCTCAACACCACGAAGGCGCCCGCAGAAGCAGCTCCAGCCGGCGGAGCGTTAGTAATGCTCACTCTGCTCTTTCAGCTGTATATTCTCCTCGCGGGCGCTGCCCGTGACTGACAGCGGACCCGGTCAATCAGTGCAGCGATGGTGAAGTGGTGTCGCCGTCCCGGCGACTGACAGGAGAGGAGACCAATCTGCGTGGCAGCGACAGATAGGAGAGGAGACCAATCTGCGCATGCGCGTTTTTAAAGATTTTTAAACCTTCATAACTTATAAAATATACCATCGATCGGAACAAAACGTCTTGCCCTTGTAGCACAGGAGAATGGTGAGTAAGGCGGCGAAAAATCATAGAGCTATCACGTACCGTTTTACGCAAATAGAATAAAATGCAAAACCGGAAGAGCACAAGATCAGAGTTTTAGTTATGTATAGAATAGAATAGATAGATAAAAGATAGATAGATAAGGTGGAGAAGGGTAACTAGAGAGAGCGTGGGACCTCTTAGGAATAAAATAGGTCACCTCTGTATGGAACCACTGGAGATGGGCAAGGTCCTCAATGAGTATTTCTCTTCTGTATTTACCGAGGAGAAATACAGTAGGACGGAGGAAATTGGAGCAGTCATTGGAAGTGTCAAGAGAGCAGTCAGGGTTACTGTCGAGAAAGTACTGAAGGTACTGTCATATTTGAAGGTGGACAAATCTCCGGGGTCTGATCAGATATATCTGAGGACATTGCGGGAAAATAGAGAGGAAATTGCAGGAGCTCTGGTTGAAATTTAAGAGTCATCCTTAAATCCAGGAGAGGTGCCAGAGGATTGGAGGGTGGCAAATGTTGTGCCTCTTTTCAAGAAGGGCTGCAGGTGACATGCTGGGAACTATAGGCCTGTAAGCTTAACATCTGTAGTTGGTAGTAGAGAGTATTCTGAGGGATAGGATATACAGGCATTTGGACAGGCAAGGGCTGATTAAGGACAGTCAGCATGGATTTGTATGTGGGAGGCCGTGTCTCACAAATCTGATTGATTTTTTTTTTGAAGACTTGAACATAAAGGCATAGCTGTAGATGTTGTGTACATGGACTTTAGTAAGGCACTCGACAAGGTGTTGCATGGTAGGCTGCTCTGGAAGGTTAGATCGCATGGGATTCAAGGAGAGATAGCTGAATGGATAGCAAATTGACTCCATGAAAGGAAGCAGAGGGTGATGGTGGAAGGTTGCGTCTCAGAATGGGGGCCTGTGATTAGTGGTGTGCCACAGGGTTCGGTGCTGGGCCCATTACTGTTAGTCATCAATGATTAGGATGAGAACATACAGGGCAAGATTAACAAGATAGTGAAGATGGTTGGAAACGATTGCAGCACGATCTGGATCAATTGGCCAGGTGGGTGGAGGAATGGTTGATGGAATTTAATACAGAGAAGTGTGAGGCGTTGCATTTTGGGACGTCGAACAAGGGCAGGACCTACTCAGTAAATGGTAAACTTCTGGGTAGTGTTGCAGAACAGAGGGAGCTTGGAGTACAAGTGCATTGTTCCTTTAAGGTCGAGTCACAGGTTGATAAGGTGGTCAACAAGACTTTTGGCACTTTGGCCTTTATCAGTCAGAATATTGAATATTGAAGTTGAGAGGTCCAGGTACAGTTGCATAAGACGTTTGTGAGACCGCATTTAGAATATTACGTTCAGTTCTGGGCACCATGTTATAGGAAAGATATTGTCAAGCTTGAAAGGGTTCAGAAAGGATTTATGAGGATGTTGCCAGGACCAGGAATGGCGGTGCAGGCACGGTAGGCGGCGTGACTCTCGTCAGCAGCAGCCTCTGCAGCCCGTCTGCGTTTTTATTATTTTTTGTCTATGTTTCTATGTAGTTTTTGTTATTTTTTGTGGGGGGTGTGTGTGTGTGGGGGGGGGGGGTGGGGTGGGAGGGAGGGGGTAACTTTTAAATCTCTCCCTGCACGGGAGACCCGACCTTTTCTTTGTCGGGTCTCCGTTGTCGTTGGGGCTGCAACGAGGAGCGGCCTCCAACAGGAGAAGACCGGGGGCTCTGGTGCCGACGACTCACCTCACCGTCGCGGAGCTGGCCGAGTCCAGAGCGGGTGGAGCGGTGGTGGAGCGCTGCTGCGGCCCGACCTCCGGTGATTCGGAGGCTGCAACTGCGGGTCTGGCGGACGGCGGCGGCGGCCCCGCGGGTCCCTGGAGGGAGACCGCTTTTCAGGGCTCCCCGCAATGGCGACTTCTCCCGCGCGAGTTGCGGGGTTGAAGAGCTCCTGGAGCGGGGCCTGACATCACCGCCTCGCACGGCTCGGAATGACCGCGGGACTCTGCGAGCGCACGCCGGGGGCTCTAACATCAAGAACCCGGTGTGCGACTTTGCATCACTCGGCGTTCATTGGCTTAAGAGGGAGTTAATGGCCGCGGGAACAATCGCCATCGAAGGGCCGAATGGGGGGCACCTTTGACTTTGACTCTGACATGTAATGGGGGGGGGGACTTTGACTCTGGGGGGGGGGGAGTGCAGTGGAGAGATAAGTTTTTTGGCCTTCCATCACAGCAATGTGATGGATGTTTATGTAAATTATGTTGTGTCTTGGGTCTATTTGTTTGTAATGTATGGCTGCAGAAACGTCATTTCGTTTGGACCTCAAGGGGTCCAAATGACAAATAAATTGAATCGAATCGAATCGAAGGACGAGAGGGTGTGAGTTACAGAGAGAGAGAGATTGAGTAGGCTGGGTCTCTATTCCATGGAGCATAGGAGGATGAGGGGAGATCTTATAGAGATATACAAGATCATGAGAGGAATAGATCGAGTAGATGCACACTCTTGACCAGAGTTGGGGAAGTCCAGGACAAGGGGTCACAGCTTAAGGATAAGGGGGAAATCCTTTAAAACCGAGATGAGAAGAACTTTTTTCACACACAGAGTGGTGAATCTCTGGAACTCTCTGCCACAGAGGGTAGTTGAGGCCAGTTCATTGGCTATATTTAAGAGGGAGTTAGATGTGACCCTTGTGGCTAAGGGGATCAGAAGGTATGGGGAGAAGGCAGGTATGGGATACTGAGTTGGATGATCAGCCATGATCATATTGAATGGCGGTGCAGGCTCGAAGGGCCGAATGGCCTACTCCTGCACTTAATTTCTATGTTTCTATGTTTCTAGTAGGGGTTCAAAGTGAAGGCGAAAAGGTATAATAGGAATCCAAGGGGTAACTTTTCCACACAGAGGGTGGTGGGTGTATGGAACAAACTGCCAGAGGAGGTACACAAAAATGCTGGAGAAACTTAGCGGGTGCAGCAACATCTATGGAGCGAAGGGAATAGGTAACGTTTCGGGCCGAAACCCTTCTTCAGACTGATAGGGGGTGGCGGGGAGAAGGAAGGAAAAAGGAGGAGGAGGAGCCCGAGGGCTGGGGGGTGGGAGGAGACAGCCCGTGGGCTGAGGAAGGAGAGGAGACAGCAAGGGCTAACAAAATTGGGAGAATTCAATGTTCATGCCCGCAGGCTGCAGACTCCCCAAGCGGAATATGAGGTGTTGTTCCTCCAATTTCCGGTGTTGCTCGCTCTGGCAATGGAGTAGGTATGTTACAAAACCTACCTGAATCGTCATTGGGAATCTGCCCACAGCCAGGTCCGCGATTTTGGCGCAGTTTGGAGGGGGCGGGTTTAAAACGCAATGTTTACTAGGCTGTACTAATCGCAGATGTTCAGCCTAGTAAATCATTAACGAAAAATCGCTGCAAGACCCGGTCGCAAAAGGTATTATTAGTTTTATAGGCCTCGATAATATAGTTATAATAGTTTAAAATTACTGTCTCATTCCGCAACATCTCGCAGCCCCAGGGTTTTATAAAGCAAACAATTAAAGGTATGTACCTTATTTTTACATTAAATGGGGCATATATATAACCCTATATATCAAGTTATCTATAGCGAGTAGTTCATTTTGGGCTTTTTATATCCCGCAGTATTTTTCTCGGCATTTGAGGGCACTAATCCAGCGCGATGGCAACATTCTAAACCAGCGCGTTCCACATGAACCCACTAGAAAGCCGATTTAAATGGGCATTTATTTACAGCAATTGAACACAATTCCTTCCATTTGGCCTATAAATTAATGTAAATTAGATATAAAAATCATGTTATATTGTGAATTATTTGTGAATAATCTTTGGACAATTAGGCTATTTAAAAATGTTAATCTTTCCTTAAGAAATGGGCTTTTGACTATCCAAGATCACAGCTTTTTTGTAATGTCCATTGAAAATCAATAGGGAACAAGATGCTAATTTCCGAGTATGAAAATAGCCATAACTTTTTTAATACTTGAGATATGAAAGTGAATTTGGTGTCAAATTAAACTTATTGTTATGCTTTATCGGATGGGATAAATTGCAGACTTGATTTTTAAAAGCTCAAAATTTTGTAACATTGCTAAATGGAGGAGGCCCAGGACAGAGAGGTCGGATTGGGAATGGGAGGGGGAGTTGAAGTGCTGAGCTTGAACAAGCTGCCAGAGGAGGTAGTTTAAGAAACAGTTGGGCAGGTACATGGATAGAACAGGTTATGGACCAAGTGGGACTAGGGTAGCAGGGACATTTTGGTCGGTGTGGGCGAGTTGGGCCGAAGGGCCTGTGTCCACACTGTATCACTCTGTGACTATGACACTGAGAGGGGTGACTTAAAAGAGGTTAAAACATGATGACAGGACAGATTGCCATAATATTTTCCAAGGGTAGGGGAGGTTAGATGGAGGGAGAGGAAAAGGAAGAGGTTAGGGGGGTCAATATTCATACTGCTGCCCAAGCGAAATATGAGGTTGTTTCCATTTGTTCTGACCTGTTGCCGAGCGGAAGCCGGAACGTTTCCCGGCGACAAGCCGGTTGCGAAGGACGGGGGCAGGGTTTGGAGTGAGGGACGGGGAAGACGGTGGGACCGGGTAGCCACCTTCCTGTTTCCGCTTGTCGCCGCCTAACAATGGTGGTGGCGGTGTGAGGAGTGCGGCCTCGACTGAACGCGGCTCAAGTTGTCTCTTTGCCCGGATTGAGCTGGTGAGAGCGCCGAGTAATGCGGGGGTCCGGGCGGCCTGCCTGCCTGCCTGCGCCGGGCCGTGAGCTTACTGTCCGCGGGGAGGACGCGCAGCCCGGCCGCGCTGGCCGCTGTCGGCGGGCGGGCGGGGGGAAGGCGGGCTCTGCGGCCTAGCGCTGTACGCGAGTCCCAGGCATCGGGGCCTGCAAGGCCGGCGCTCCCCTTGGGCCCCGGTCGCTTAAAACACTCGGCCGCGGCCTGGCGGAGCAGCCTGCTCTCAGCAGGGCGAAGATCTGCTCTCTTCAAAATAGCACAAGCCTCCTGAACCAAACCCTCCCCATTTTATATAAATCACCAAGTATCGCCCTGGGAGCATTTTGTCGCTTCAGTCTTTGCTCCTCTGATTTTTATTACAATGTTTTAAAAACAGTTTTGATTCATTCACTAGGACCAATTAGTATTCTGGTCTGTTTTTCTGCCCTATTTCACCGGCATGTTCCCCCTGACTTGTGATCATTATGGACAGACAGTTCTGCTGCGCTGGGTTTCCGCACACATTTGGAGTCGAAAGGCATCGGGGTTTCACGTTCTCCTTTTGCGAGTTCCGTTATAGCATCTCCGATCAAAGCACTGTTGAAATTAATGCATTACGATTTTTAACTGATTGCGTAATTGGCTTTATGTAGGTCAATATTTTGATGTATTAACACGAATGACTCCTCGGTACTTGGAAACGAATGGCTGCCATTAAGCGAATTATTAAGGTTCCATGTTCGTTTAGTAAACTTTGCCATCTTAAAGATAGAATATTTATTACCACTGCAACCGGCTTGCAGCATCCGTGTATTGAGTTTGTTACAACGTTCTGCTGATTTATTAGCTGCATTGCAGTATCATACATTTGAAAAAACTAATATTTTCAAACTAAAATATACAACTCTGGAATTGTTCATCAATTGTGTTGATCTATATTTCTAAACAAACGAAATTCCCATTGATCAGGGAAAAGATACAGTCCCCCTCCATAATGTTTGGGACAGAACCGTCATTTATTTATTTGTCTCTGTACTCCACAATTTGAGATTTGTAATAGAAAAAAAAATAACTTGGACACATCTGCACATTGTGAGATTTTAATAAAGGCCATTTGTATATATTTTGGTTTCACCATGTAGAAATTACAGCAGTGTTTATATATATCCCCCCCCCCCCCCCCCCCCCCCCCCCCCCCCCCCCCCCCACCATTTAAGGGAACCATAAAAGGCATGCTCAATTGGGTTCAGATCGGATGATTGACTTGGCCACTCAAGAATTGACAATTTTTTAGCTTTGAAAAACTCATTTGTTGCTTTAGCAGTATGTTTGGGATCATTGTCTTGCTGTAGAATGACCTGCCAGCCAATGAGTTTGAACTTCTGCAGATAGGATGTGTCTATACACTTCGGAATTCATTATGCTACTACCATCGGCATTTGTATCATCAATGACGATAAGGGAGCCAGTACCTTCAGCAGCCATACATGCCCAGACCATACACCCCCACCACAGTGTTTCACATATGAGGTGGTATGCTTTGGATCTTGGGCAGTTCCTTATGTGCTCCATACTTTTCTCTTGCCATCACTCTGATATAAGTTAATCTTCGTCTCATCTGTCCACAAGACCTTTTTCCAGAACTAGTGGTTGCTCTTTTAAGTACTTCTTGGCAAACTGTAACCTGGCCATCGTATGTTTACAGCTAACCAGTGGTTTGCATCTTGCAGTGTAGCCTCTGTATTTCAGTTCATTTAATCTTCTGCGGACAGTGGTCATTGACAAATCCATACCTGACTCCTGCAGAGTGTTTCCGATCTGTCGGACATGTATTTGGGGATTTTTCTTTATTATAAAGAGAATTCTTGTGTCATAGCTGTGGAGGTCTTCCTTGGCCTGCCAGTCCTTTTGCAATTAGTAAGCTCTCTTCTTAATGATGTTCCAAACAGTTGATTTTGGTAATCCTAAGGTATGGCTGATGACTCTTAACAGTTTTATTCTTGTTTCTCAGTCTTATAATGGCTTCTTTGACTTTCATTGGCACAAGTTTGGTCCTCATGTTGCTAAACAGCATTAAAAGTTTCCAAAGATGATGGAAAGACTCGAAGAAAGACTGGGTGCCGAGAGCTCTCATACCTGCGTGAAGGAGGCAATTAAACACACCTGAGCAATTACAAACACCTGTGAAACTATGTGTCCCAAACAATATGGTGCCCTGAAATGGGGGGACTATGTATAAACACAGCTATAATTTATACATGGCGAAACCAAAATGTATAAAAATGATCTTTATTAAAATCTGACAATGTGCACTTAACCACATGGGGTTTGTTTCTATTACAAATCTCAAATTGTGGAGTACAGAGCCAAATAAATAAATAATGGGTCTTTGTCCCAAACATTATGGAGGGCACTGTAGGTAAGTGGGGGGAGTGATGCACAATAATTTCATGCATTTTGGAGGAGTTAAGATTTTATTATTTGTCACCTTTAATTTCTTATTTTGAATGTTGTATCGTGCTTTTTGTGCGTGTGGCCTTATTGCTTAGATCAATATTTTATTGCCATTTTCCTTCTGTCATTGTTATTGGTTCTATCTATTGGCACTTGACAGGTTTGAGGGCAGAGACACACGGAATTATTCATGTAGAATAGCTGCATAACTTGTGCTTCATAGTTGGTAACTTTTAAATATATTTTCCTTGAAGCCTGTATGTTAACCATCTCGTATTTACTCATTAGGCAAAGAATTGTGCCTTCTAATCATGAGCGGAAATCCCGGGGAGGGGGGGGGCACGTCTTCGTCCCCCCATGTTTTGAGAGGTGGGGGACAATCTTCCCCCCATCCCCATGATTTGTAATTCGGTAAAAAAAACAATTAAAAAATCTCCGCTTTCCGCGAGACAGTGGGGTGGGACTGATGACCAAGGGCCCCGATTGGACGAGTCGTCAGTCAGCAGGCAGTGGGGGGGGGGAAACATGAGATTCAGCGCGATGTTTGGAGGAGGGAGGTGCGGTCAGAGATGGAAGTAGGGGGTGGTACTGAGGATAGAACGCGGTGATTGGAGGAGGGAGACGTTCTGGTGGAGTAAAGATGATGGAGCGGAGCTTGAATCAGCCCGTTCACAGGCCTTTCATCGCCCGACCCGGCTTGGCGCGGCTTAAAATTAGCCGTGGGATTTTTCCATCGCCCCACAGTCACATTGCTGCGTCGAGGTGATCGAGGCTCCCGATGTTGAAGCCCCCGTCGGGCGATGGAAGATCCTGTACCCGGTTTTAAGCCACGCCGAGCGATGAAACACCCCGCAAACGGGCCGATTCAAACCCCACGATTCAAGGTGGATGAAGCTGCTGTTGCTGGAGTCGGTCACCAACCAGGTCAGCTCCCGATGTTTTCGTCCACAGGGCACGGCCGAAGCTTCCAAAGCCTCACGTGCATGTGTATGTGCGCGCGGCGCCAAGGAACCCCCCCCCCCCCCCCCCCCCCCACCCCCCCCCCCCCCCCCCCCCCCCCCCCCCCCCCCCCCCCCCCCCCCCCCCCCCCCCCCCCCCCCCCCACCCACCCCCCCCCCCACCCCCTTTCCCCCCCCCCCCCCCCCCCCCACCCCACCCCCCCCCCCACCCCCCCCCCCCCCCCCCCCCCCCACCCCCCCCCCCCCCCCCCCCCCCCCCCCCCCATGTTTTGACAGCGATTTCTGTCCCTGCTTCCAAATATTTAATTGTAATGTTTATCTTAATATGCACAACCAAATGTCTTTGAGGTTGTGTATTGAAAAACTAATTATGGGGCAGAATTATACATGTATGGAAAACAAAAATATTTGAGATGTGGATACCTAAAATATGAACAAATTATTAGAAATGATTGTCATGCAGCTTTTGATGAATGCAACATGGTTAATCTTTTAGATGATCTTTCATGTTGATTTGTTAGGATACCATATGGAATTTCTTAAAAGAGAATTGGTTATCAAGATATTCACTTGCAAGCTGTACAGTGATCTCCATGATTTCTCAGTCGCCCAAAATGGAATCGAGGGTACACGAGTCCTTATTTGATTTTGATTTTTCTTTTCTTAAGTTCTTTATAGCCCTGTAAAAAACCCGATTGAACAGTTAAAGGTCAGCATATGGAAAATCCTGAATTTAAAAAATATGATCTTATTCACAATTTATAGATTTCGTAACGCAGGCTCTGGCATATGGGTTGAAAACCTTGAGATCTTCTGGTTTGCAGGGCTCTGGGAGGAGGGAGCAGGTAAGTAAGTGCTCCATAGTTTTGGTTGCCTCCCCGCAGTCACATTTGGTTGGTCCATGGTTGTTGTACCCCCACTTCTGCATGAGGGCTTCCGACCCGTGTTCTGAGGCGGTTGAGGCAGAGCCAGACTAGCCATGTCTATTTCACTCCCAGTGGAAGGGACTCCTCAGGGTATAGTGTCAGTGTGTGTGTTTTGATTGTAGGTGTGTGTCACCCACGCATCTATCATACAGGTGCAGTGGTTATCATTCAGGGGTTGAGCTGCATGTAGGAAGCTATTTCTGGATTTTCACCTCTTTGGTGCCTGGACGTGTTGGAAGAGTGGTGTCTCCTCTGTATTTCATAGTTCTGATCTTGCTCCCCCTCCCCCCAGATGGAACAAGGATACAGATTACCTGGTCCTCGCCTTTCACCCCACCAGCTCCATATCCAATATACCATACTCCGTTATTTCCATCACCTCCAAAGTGATCCTACACCTAGTCACATCCTTTCCGCAGAGACCGTTCCCTCTGTAACTGCTTGGTCATCCCTTCCCACCAAACCACCCCCTCCTCAGATACTTTCCCCTGAAATTGCAGGAGATATAACACCTTCACCCTCACCTCCATCCAAGGACACCAGAATCCCTTCCAAGTGAAACAAGTTTGTGCACCTCCTGTAACCTTATTTACTGCATCTGGTGTTCCCTGTACATCGGTGTGACCTAGAGTAGACTTGGCGACCATTTTGCTGAATACTTGGGCTTGGACTGCCTATTTGATCGTCCTGTTGCTAACCATATTAACTCCCATTCCCACGCTGGCGTAACTTACAATCCAATGGGATGAACATTGAATTTCCCAATTTTTGGTTATCTCTAACTACTCCCTCCTCCCCTCCATTCCCACCCCTCAAGGACTCCCACCTATTTCTTCCTCCCCCCACCCCCCACTTACATTCCTCCACTTGGCTTCACAATTCACAACTCTTCAAATCTGTATCACACCTACTGTTTTTATCTGCCTGTCAGAAAATCCCCCTTGCCTATGGCCTATGTTACCTGCCAAGCTTTGTCATGCTTCTCTCCTTTTCCAGTTTTCTTCCCCTCCCATAATCAGTCTGAAGAAGGGTCTCGACCCAAAATGTCACCCATCCATGTTCTCCAAAGACTTTTGCTGACCTGCTGAGTTACTCCAGCACTTGGTGTCCTTTTGTCCATAATTGTTTGACTCGGATAACTGCCGCTCGACAGCGCAGGCAACGGAAACATCATCTCCACGTCGACACCATCAAGTGCCCTAGATTGTCGATGTTTTGCTATGTATTTCCCAATCTGCCCGGTCAATCCTTATGATAAATCCTCCATGGCAGGAATCAAATACCAAACCTCTGAGCTCCCTTTAATCCTCCCTTGGGTGGGGAGACCAGACTATCCAATATTCCATGTACAATCCCACCAGGGACTTGTAATTGGAGCAAGTTACTTTTCCTCTTGTACTCTTATCCTCTGGCTTTCAAGCCAGTTTAGCATTTGCCTTCCTAAATATGTTAACAATTAATTGTTAAGTAAATTAATTACCAACTACTTGTTAACTAATTACCTGCATGTTGATTTTTTGTGAATTATGCACAAAAATAAACATGTCCATCTGAACATGTGTCTTTTAATCTCACAGCACAATGCATTAGTGTATTGGAAGCAAGTAAATGTAGCTGTGTTGGACGTTTTTTAACAAGTACTGAGAGGTCTGTGATCAGGGCATCTTGAATTAGTTCTCACGGCTAGGAGAAATTAATTATCATAAAGTTGCCTTTGAGGAGATACGGAAATGTGTTTTTATTCATCCTTCCACAAAGTATGAATTGGAGATAATTGAAAATCTGTTCGGTTGTTTTGTTGAAAAGCGTGGGTAATTGGGATAATTTATTGTAGAATTATTCTTTGCCAAAAACACAATCTTTGTGTAGTTATTATACTAAATGCATTTACTGTTGTAAAATCCTGCTTTAGCATTCCCCATTAACATCTCCACTATCAAATATTTCAGCTTAATCATTCTCAGGTGACTGAGCGGGAAAGTTTTACTGGAATTGTACATAAGCTTGTTAGGCCACGCCAGTTGTATTTTACACAGTTCTGGTTACCTCACGACAGGTAAGATGTGATTGCCTTGGAGGGGGTTTTGTGGGAAATTTACGTGGATATTGTCAGGTGTGGAAAACTTTGGGAAAGATTGGATGGGTTGCTATTGTTTCTTGGCAGTTATTTCCTTCCTTCTCAATGATACTGAATGGGAGCATAATTAAGGATTATAAAACAATGAAGCGCAACAAAGAATAATTTGGAAGGAACTATTTAGATGAATGGTCCGAAAGTAGAAGTGGATGGTTTAGTGGGGGTAAATGAGGAAAGTTTTTTTTTAAATCCCTCAGAGGATATCAGGAGTCTGGAATTGAAAGTGATTGAGGCTAAATGTAAATTGGAGGAACAGCATCTCACAGTTTGCTTGGGCAGTTTACAACCCAGTGGTATGTATATTGATTTCTCTAACTTCAAGTAACCCTTGCATTCCCTCTCTCTCCATCCCTCCCCCACCCAAGTCACACCAGCTTCTCGCTCTCATAGCAAACAGCTAACAATGGCCTATTTCCTTTATCGTCGTTACTTTTTTAGCGTATCTTTTATTCATTTATTCTATATCACTCTACATCGCCAGCAATATCTCTCATTTCCCTTTCCCTTGACTCACAGTCTGAAGAATGGTCCTGACCCGAAATGTCACCCATTCCTTCTCTTCAGATATGCTGCTTGTCCCGCTGAGTTACTCCAACATTTTATGTCTATCTTCGTCTGGAATTGAATGTCTGGAAGCATGGAGGAGGCACAGACCTTTGCCATGTTTGACGAGTGCCAGGATGTGCATCTCCCCAACAGCCATGACCTACAGGGCGACAAATTAAGTGCTGGAAGATGGTATAAAATTAGCTTGCTCTTTAAAAAAAAAACAATGTCATAATGCCATAAAATTTCAACGAATTCCAAATTATTTTACTGCAAACAAATGTTCAAAAATCCCTCCATCCTGTTAGGCCTTGCCTTTTCTTGATTACGCTAGAGAAAGAGTTGCCGGCAGAGAAAGTCTGAATCACTGGCAACAATATTGGGACTTTTATGAAATCTGTTTTTCTCAGTTTGTGAATGTAACTATGTTATCCCATCAGAATTCATTCTCTGACTTCAATCAGCTATTGCAACACATCACATTTTGTCTCCCTCTGCCTACCCCATTGACATTTGATCTTTGCAGTAACCCTGGCTTGAGTCCAATGCACACATTCTGGTCCAATCCATACATTTCCATTTTTTTTCTACAATTTAAAGCTATCTCCCTTCCCTCTTTCCAAGTTCTGGTAAAGGATCTATAAGTTAAAAACAAAAAACTATTTTATTTCCCTTTCTACATGTGCTGCCTCACTTTCTTTGTGTTTCAAACATATTGAGATTTTTATCTAAAATGTCTGGTACCTTCCTAGCTGTGACGTTAGCATTTCCAACAACTCATTTTTGTGCAAGTTATTTTGTATAATTATTTGAGCTACATTTGGATATGCTTTGTGAATATTTTTTGTTTGGTATGAAAATGTTTACCAGAATTTAATTGATTGGTTGCTAGAAAAATGATAGGTCACAGTAGAAAATGAATACTAGTTTGATACATCTGATGGGAAATAAAGAACAATGTTTCAGAACACTGAGCATGCTACATAGTCACGACTGCCATTGCTTTCAAGAGCTCTTTTATACACTGTTTTTAAGAAATTGCTGTGATCCAAGTAATAACCATAAGATTGCAAGGTCAGCGGAGCTTCTTCAGAGATGAATTTGATGAATTAATTCTGCACATTTGATTCTATGACCAGTACTTGAACTGAACAGGCGACAGTACCTCAGCCCACAGTTGGCCAGCTAAGTTCACTTAACATAATGACAAACAAATCATGCTCTGACATTGCATAGATAATAAGAGAATATGATACTAAGATTAAGGTTGTTACTTAATGTACTTGACTGCCTAAATGGTGGTGTTTGTGCCATCATTCAGCAATATTGTGGCTATTCTGGGGCACTTCCCTGCTGATTTCCCACTTGATGACAATCGCATAAGAATAAATAGGTGATCGAAGTAGCGCAGAACCCTCAAAGGTTGTACACCTGCAAGTAGTTTATTGGTGTGTTTTTCTTGTCTTATACGAACTACTGTTCTTGAAGAAAGCTTCTCAACCGCTGCTGGGGTGTGAACTTCCCTTTTGTGACGTCAGTTGTGGTCAGGTGACATTTCTTGGAGATTCCAGTCATTCAGAAGCTATGATGTAATCAATGTTTCTGAGCAGACTGGAACATTATGAAATTCTTAAGAAGGGTCTCAACCCGAAACGTGGGAAGAAGGGTCTCGACCCAAAACGTCCAAAAAGGGTCTTGAACCAAAACGTCACCCATTCCTTCTCTCCAGAGATGCTGCCTGTCCCGCTGAGTTACTCCAGCATTTTGTGTCTGCCTTCATTATTCTTATTGACAGGATGAGAGAATATTTTAAATTAGTTTCTTAAACATTGTATGTGATTAAATACAGATTGGACTATATACACAGACACAAAATGCTGGAGAAACTCAGCGGGACAGGCAAACATGATTAAGGTAGAAATTAAAATATCATAAATTACTCAAATGTAACTTTCAATTTCAAAATGCATATTTTTTAATATTTAAAGTTGCTTGCTACAAATAATTTTTATTTTGGGGCTAAGATTTTTGCTTTGTGGATTTAAAAAGAATTGTGTGGTAGATTGTTAATTTTGGGAATATGTCATCTTTGCAAGTTGCAATGTATCAAAACTTACTTTCAGCAATATTTTTTTCCTTGTCACTTGTTCACGGTTAGATTTCATACCTACTTGATCATCATTAGCTTTATTTTTTGTTCAATAACATTTCAGGCAATCAGTACACACTGCAAGTGATTGGATCTAAATGGACAAATAATTCAGTGAGGTTTTTCCATAGGTCCTGTGTAAATTATTTGTGAAGCTAGATAAAGCATGAAATTACAGGTGACCGTCCCACTCCCCCACATTATGGAGCGGGCGTAGCCCGTATCGTAATTTCACTATAATCTTGCTACAATTCAACACCACCACAAGAGATCAACAGGGGATGCGATCTCACTGGTTCTCCACTTAATACTGGAGCACCTAACAATAAGAGCACATATGCCAGGCTTTTGTTCATCGACTACAGCTCGGGTTCAACAGCACTATGCCCTCCAAACTTATTTCATAAAAGTCAGAGAACTGTGTCTCTTTTTATCCCCTATGTAGTGACTACCTCATCGGCAGACCAAAATCAGTACAGATTAGCACCAATATTTTCTCAAACACCACCAACACAGGAACCCCTCAAGACTATGTACCGAGTCCCTTGCTCTACTCTTCCTGCATACCCATGATCGTGTCGCCCGAGACAGTTTCAACCCATTTTTAAATTCACTGATGTTACCTGCATTGTTGGGTGAATAATGGGTAATGATGAGGGAGAGCATAGGAGGTAGGTTGAAGATTTGATTGAAGAGTACTGGAACAGCAATCTGGCTCCCAGCATTGGCCAGACCATTGATTACGGAAGGGGAAAGCTGAGGATCCATGAACCTGTCTTCATTGACAGGA
Source organism: Leucoraja erinaceus (assembly GCF_028641065.1). Classification (NCBI taxonomy): domain Eukaryota; kingdom Metazoa; phylum Chordata; class Chondrichthyes; order Rajiformes; family Rajidae; genus Leucoraja; species Leucoraja erinaceus. Next base: position 51,004,018 of record NC_073388.1, on the reverse strand, counting down.
TGGAAGTGGAGAATCAACAGCTTCAGGTTCCGGGCGTGCATTCCTGGGCGTGCATATCTCCGAAGATGTGGACCCAGCACATTGATCCAGTCGCTAAGAAAGCTCATCAACGCCTTTACTTCATTAAATGTATGTCCGCAAATACACTTATTGAACTTCTACAGGTGTATGGTAGAGAACCCACAAACTGGTTTGACAGCTCAAATGCTCAGGGATGAAGTTTGGGAGACATTGCCTAGTCCATCACGGGTACTAACCTGTCCCCCTTCAAAGGGTTCTATACGAGGCACTCAAAAAGGCAGCTAATATTGTGAAAACACCACATGACCCAGGCTCACTCACATTTATCTCCTACCATTAAAAAGGTACAACTGACCATTGGGTTCAAGAATAGCTTCTGCACACAACCATCAGGCTTGAACAATGCACAACACTAACCTCAGCACCGATGAGCATTTGTGGACTGTGTCTTTGGTTGTACGACAGACATCTGTTTTTGCATTACTGTGGCTATCTAGGTATTGCGTTTACAACTTGAAAATTTTCATAATTATATTTCATCTGTGTGTATTCCATTTATGGGCATGTTAAGCTACTCAAGTCAAAGTCAATTTTATTTGTCACATTTAATTTAATTGTTCCATTGTCAGTACACATGACAGAAACACTCCTGGCCCTTGATTTTTGTTAACACAAATCTGCATTATCTGTGCGTGCATTAAGAAAAGTGAGTTGAGGGAAAACACATTTGTGCTGATATTTACCTTTTTCCCCACTAATTCTGCAAGACAATGTTGTTCTATATCTCAAATGTTATGGTAGTGATTTGTGAATGTTGTAACTTTGTATTTCCATAATCCAAATGGCTACAACACAGATTGAAAAAAGAATGCACCTGACTAGGGGTGATTCGGACCATCAAATTATTGAAGAATTTGAGAGTTTATAGTAAGGTGAATCAGCTAAATGCCTTGCTAAATGGTAATTTTAGGACAAAAGATGTCGGGATTGAGGTAGAACTAGAAAAGAGAGGAATCTCAATGGAAAGTTTAAATGTTAAATTTTTAAATAAAATAGAAAGTGGTGACATTTGTACACTATCGATATTTAAAAATGTGACGTTTTCTAATTTTAATCAGGATTTTACATCTTAAGCTTTCACCAAGACAAGGAAGTCAATGGCATAATTCAATATTCTATTTTTTTAAAAAGAGAATCATTTGTTCATTTGCAAGGTACCATGAATAAGTGTGGCATACCAGTAAAATGTCTCGCCAGTATGAGGTTAATGGGCTTTAATTAATATTTTAAGCTGTAAATGCCTGGAGGTATGTGATCTGGTAGACACAAAATGCTGGAGTCTTCCTTCGTGTCCATTATCTTTGTTTCCAATGTTCGGCCAGGCTCGTGCACAATAGACAGTCTTCTCGTTTGCCATTGCTAGATCTTCTAGGCAGCATTGTTCACCAATAAGTGGGCATCTTAGTAGGTGGGCATGGATTGTACAGATGTTCCACATTCACATTCCCTCCCTTCACCACCTCCAGTTTAAATTCCAGTTGGAATATTTTGGAGGACCAAGTAACCAAGAACCAAGAACATTCTGTGTCTGCCGCATCTGCATAGCCCCATTTGTTCATATTGGTCCTGCATCGGCCCATCCCTGTACAAAGCCTATCGAAGGACTTCCAGTACTTCCAGTCACACCTGTGACTAGTGGCAGCTGTTCCTTGGTTGGGATTGGCATCTTTACATGGTGGTGGTTTTCACTGCGTTTCTTTTCCCACAAGGCTAGTTTGGTTGCTTGAGGAGACTGTGAGAGTTGTTGGAATGTGTGAAAAAAGCTCTTCCTCGACTTCAGCCGTTTTGGGGCTGGGTGATGGGAGTGACAGGATGGCGGGTGTCCCCAACTTGTCTACCACGCTCAGTTCTACCAGCAACTGATCTGTGGATTCCTGGTGGAGCAATACCAGCCAAGACATGCAAGCTATCCACATCCGTTGGTTTTAGGTGGCCAGTGATGCATCTGCAGCTGTCATTAAGAGCAGCACCAACTTTCTTTGCATGAGATGATCTCTCCCAAACAGGACTAGCATATTCTGCAGCAGAGTAGCACGGCGCAAGGGCAGTTGACCGCAGTGTGGATGCATTGGTACCCCACTCATTGTGTGAAAATGCTGCTTCCCTATTTCCCACTAAAGGTTGTCCCTCCTGCCTTCAACCAATGTGTCTAGTTCTTGATTCCCTTAGTCTGTGTAAAATAAATTGTGCAGTCCCCCTATCTAATCCTCACATGATTTTATACACCTCGATGAGATCACCCCCAACCTCGTGCACTCTGAGGAGTCCAGGCATCATAGTTGTACATCTTCCTTGCATTACTTCGATTTTAGCAGCATCCTACTTCTAGTAGGGTGAGCAAAAACTGAACATAATAGTTGAAATGCAGCCTCACCAACGTCTTGTTCAAATGCAACAGAATATCGTGACTTCTATGCTATTCTATTATACCCAAACTGATAAAGTCCAATGTACCGACAGTCTCAGTGACAATGTTATCTTTTCCCTAATTACTGCGCAGTTTACCAAGGAGTACAAGAACCTTGGAGTTTACCTGGACAGTAAATTGGACTGGTCCAGGACGCCGAGGCACTGTATAAGAAGGGACAGGGCCGTCTGTACTTTCTGAGTAGGTTCCGCTCTTTCATCGTTTAGTTTAGAGATACAGTGCGGAAACAGTCCCTTCAACCCACCAAGCCCGCGCTGACCAGCGATCCCCACACATTAATACTATCCTACACACACTAGGGGCAATTTTTACATTTTCCAAGCCAATTAACCTACAAACCTGTGCGCCTTGGGTGTGGGAGGAAACCGAAGAAGATCTTGGAGAAAACGCATGCAGGTCACAGGGAGAACTAACAAACTCCGTGCAGATAGTACCCAGGTCTCCAGCGCTGCATTCGCTGTAAAGCAATAAACTACCGTTGCCTTGGAGGGGAGGATGCTCCTCAAACTGCGGAGCGTGCAGTTCTGGTCGCCTCATTACAGGTAGGATGTGGAGGCTTTTGAGTGGGTGCAGAAGAGGTTTACCAGAATGGTGCCTGGATTAGAAACATAGAAATTAGGTGCAGGAGTAGGCCATTCGGCCCTTCGAGCCTGCACCGCCATTCAATATGATTATGGCTGATCATCCAACTCAGTATCCCGTACCTGCCTTCTCTCCATACCCTCTGATCCCCTTAGCCACAAGGGCCACATCTAACTCCCTCTTAAATATAGCCAATGAACTGGCCTCGACTACCCTCTGTGGCAGAGAGTTCCAGAGATTCACCACTCTCTGTGAAAAAAGTTCTTCTCATCTCGGTTTTAAAGGTTTTCCCCCTTATCCTTAAGCTGTGACCCCTTGTCCTGGACTTCCCCAACATCGGGAGCAATCTTCCTGCATCTAGCCTGTCCAACCCCTTAAGAATTTTGTAAGTTTCTATAAGATCCCCTCTCAATCTCTTAAATTCCAGAGAGTATAAACCAAGTCTATCCAGTCTTTCTTCATAAGACAGTCCTGACATCCCAGGAATCAGTCTGGTGAACCTTCTCTGCACTCCCTCTATGGCAATAATGTCTTTCCTCAGATTTGGAGACCAAAACTGTACGCAATACTGCAGGTGTGGTCTCACCAAGACCCTGTACAACCGCAGTAGAACCTCCCTGCTCCTATTCTCAAATCCTTTTGCTACGAAAGCTAACATACCATTCGCTTTCTTCACTGCCTGCTGCACCTGCATGCCTACTTTTAATGACTGGTGTACCATGACACCCTGGTATCGCTGCATCTCCCCTTTTCCTAGTCGGCCACCATTTAGATAATAGTCTGCTTTCCTGTTTTTGCCACCAAAATGGATAACCTCACATTTATCCACATTATACTGCATCTGCCAAACATTTGCCCACTCACCCAGCTTATCCAAGTCACCTTGCAGTCTCCTAGCATCCTCCTCACAGCTATCACTGCCCCCCAGCTTAGTGTCATCCGCAAACTTGGAGATATTGCCTTCAATTCCCTCATCCAGATCATTAATATATATTGTAAATAGCTGGGGTCCCAGCATTGAGCCTTGCGGTACCCCACTAGTCACTGCCTGCCATTGTGAAAAGGACCCGTTTACTCCTACTCTTTGCTTCCTGTTTGCCAGCCAGTTCTCTATCCACATCAATACTGAACCCCCAATGCCGTGTGCTTTAAGTTTGTATACTTACGGTCTATTAGCTACAAAGAGAAGTTGGATAACTTGTTTTCTCTAGAACGCTGGTGGTTGAGGAGAACCCTGATGGAAGTACAGGTGCACAACCTTTTATCCGGTGTTCCAGAAACCGAAAAGCTCCGAAAACCGGCCATTTTTTCCAGATGTCATCTGCGCACCAAAGCTCGCGTTTGGCGCCAAACTTGACCCAAAATGACCCACGGTCAACCCAGGTCTGTACTACTGTAGCGGCTGCCTCCTCCCTGGAGACCGGGAGACGCTTAAACATCTGTAAATCATTGCTTAAATGTTAGTCAGTTAGTTTGGAGGGCTTTTATGTGAAGGGGGTGAAGGGGGTAAACTTTAATTCTTAGTCCCCTACCTGGTCGGAGAGGCGGGGAGCGGTCAATGCCTTACCGGGTCGCTGTGCAGTAAGCTCCGCAGCGCTGTGGCCGGTCTGGCCGCGGGCGGCGCCGGTTGTAGCTCCGACCCCGGCAACTCTACCCCTGGCTGCGAGGCTCTCCAAATCCAGCGCGGCCCGCGGCCGGACGCCCCAGCTCCGAGAATGTCGGGAGTCGGCGGCGTCGCGAGCAATGCCTTACCGGGTCGCCGTGCGGCAAGCTCCGGAGCGCTGTGGCCGCCGACACACAACATCGCGGAGCGTCGCTGGATTTGGAGCCGCGCAGCCAGGGGTAGAGTTGCCGGGGTCGGAGCTCCAACCGGCGCCGCCCGCGGCCGGACGGAGCCCCCAGCTCCGCGGCTCCAAATCCAGCGACGCTCCGCGAATGTTGGAAGAAGGCGGCCACAGCGCTCCGGAGCTTGCCGCACGGCGACCCGGTAAGGCATTGCTCGCGACGCCGCCGACTCCCGACATTCTCGGAGCTGGGACGTCCGGCCGCGGGCCGCGCTGGATTTGGAGCGCCTCGCAGCCAGGGGTAGAGTTGCCGGGGTCGGAGCTCCAACCGGCGCCGCCCGCGGCCGGACGGAGCCCCCAGCTCCGCGAGGTTGCGAGTCACCGACCAGGTAGGTAGGGGACTAAGAATTAAAGTTTCCCCCTTCACCCCTACACCACCACCACCACATAAAATCCCTCCAAACTAACTGACTAACATTTATGCAATGATTCTCCCGGTCTCCGGGGAGGAGGCAGCTGCTCCAGACTTTTCAAGCCGCCCGCGCTACCTACCTAATCTACGCTAAAAATCTTCCAATCCGAAAATGTCCGAAATCCGACAAGTGTCTGGTCCCAAGGCTTTCGGATAAAAGGTTGTGCACCTGTATATGAAATTATGAGAGGCATAGATGGGGGTAGACAGTCCAATCTTCTTCACAGGATGGAAATATCAAAGACTGGAAGGCACAGCTTTATAGTGACAGGGTCAAGGTGTAAAGTAAATGTGTTGGGTACTTTGTTTACACACAGGTGGTGGGTGCCTGGAATACACAGGAAAGGATAATGGCGGAGGCAGATACACTAGTGGCGGTTGAGAATTTTTGGTTAATTAACCAAAGTTGTTGACGTGCGAGTTCAATGCTTAACTGAATCATATGAGAAGCAAGGGTATATGGAATGTTGATAAACGAGGAACAACAGATGCTGGTTTACAATGAAGGACACACAATGCTGGAGTAACTCAGTGGGTCGGGCAACATCTGCGGAGAACATCATTCTCCAAAGGTGCTGCCAGACCCACTGAGTTACTTCAGCACTTTGTGTCCTGATATGGAATATTTTCTTGCTAGGTGCGGTCGTGGCTTTATCTCATGTTATTAGTGGAATCAGAAAGAAGCTGTGAAGTTCTGTTACTATTGTTGAGTTTAAATTGACTGTATTCTTGTGGAATAAATGGAAAGTAAAACAGTGTGGAACAGGAACAACCCTTCAGCCCATATGTCTATACAGAACCTTAGATTAAAAATAACAAGTGTCTATGGCATAGGAAGAAATAAAATACAAATACTTCCCAGAAAGTTCCTTAGGCAAGAGAGAGTAAAACATTTTCCAGGTAATATATTTTGAGAGTAAGGTCTTTCTTTGTTACAGACATGCCTAACCTACCATCTATACGTATTGTACATTAAATTATTAAATTGCGTTGGTGATTTCTGATTTGTGAGCTTAACAGTCGGTTGCTTTTCAAACAATAGCATTGTTTAATTTTGAGATTTGACAGCTTCATGTCATTTTTTTTTTCCTTTTCTGTGTTCCATGGTCTTCCGAATTCTTAAATTTACGGCTCTGGGAGGCGGGGAATTCTCAGTGGCAGTACTTGGGACAAGATGTTTTGGTCATTTAGGGAATTGAATGATGAGGCAAATGGAGCGAAGAGACGATGCAAAAATTATCCATTATTTGATGATGAACCAGGCTCTAAGTGCAGCTTATTTCTCCTGCCTTTTGGACACTGACGGTAGAATTTAAGCTCATTGATTCTGAGTTGATATTTCTGTACCATGTCTGGCTATGTATCTTTTACTTGAAATTAACGCTTACCACTGGGGTGGATGATTGCAACCTTCACGTGGTCCGCCCTGTTTCGACTAATGCAATCAACTCGACGTGCACAAACGGAAGATCAAATAGAACAAGTTGTCCAACAACTTTAGGCTGTGCACGCCACACGAAAGAAGAAGAAGAATGCTTACCACTACATTAATGAAATAATCCGAATGGCTTTTCAGTTTATATGGATGACCTGGCTATTGCTGTTTTGGAAAAAGTAGAATTCATTGATCAATTTTGTTATTCTTTTCCTTTAAATGGGCTGGTGTAAAGTAAAACAGTGTCAATTAAATAATTCCTGAAAACATCACCAGCATTTTCTGTCTATCTTTGGTATAAACCAGCATCTGCAGTTCCTTTTTATTACATTTCAATTAAATAATACTTTTTGAATACCTAAATAATGAGAATAAATGTATTAACAAAGCCTGGAATCTGATTCATATTTAATCAGTCAGGTATTTTAGTAGCAAATATGTCAAAATGCATCTACCATACTGTTTTGCTTTGCTGGTTTGAAGTCTCTGAATCCACTTTTGATTGTGATTTCATTGTATTGTATAACACTAAATCTTTTTAAACAAAACATAATTTCTATATATATACTTTAATATTGTGACCTCATTTGGATTAGTAAACTTTGAATTTGCATCCTTAACCAATTGTATAATTTTATTTTGTGTAGGAAGGAACTGCTGATGCTGGTTTAAACCGAAGATGGACACAAAAAGCTGGAGTAACTCAGAAAGGCAGGCAGCATCTCTGGAGAGAAGGAATGGGTGATGTTTCGGGTCGAGACTGAAGAAGGGTCTCGACCCGAAACATCACCCATTCCTTCTCTCAAGAGATGCTGTCTGTCCCACTGAGTTACTCCAGTTTTTTGTGCATAATTTTATTGGTTTAGCTTTCTGGAGATTATACTTAATTGAAAGCAAGATGGAAATTTTCATTCATGTTTTGTTTTCTAACATATCTATCTATATACTTTTAAAACTGCGTGTGTGGGTGTATGTTATTTTGATTTTGCCTTTGATTTTGCCTTTGATTCGTTACTCCGCGAAAACCAGGCGCAAAAAGCCGAGATTTTTACCATTTCGCTAGTGATTTTACTTTTACATTCGCGTATCCACTCATTAAATTTGGTCATTTTTCTGTACACATTTTCAATAAAATCCTTCACAAAACTTACTGTTTTTCTTTAAATCAGCAGCTGCTGACGTCACAATGCCCACATGCAGACCAATAAAGGCCCACCTATGTCCTGGCCCTGCGCCCTGCCCGGCCGCTGTGGATTAAAGGCGCAGAGATATCGAGAAAGTTCTGCAGAACAAAGATTCGACAGCTGCGTTCCGCTGTAGCTTCTTTGTTCTACAGATCGTGGGGCAGCGACTCCTCACGCGCTGAATTTCTCCACATAAGTTCCGCTGAACTCACAGTTGGCGAAGCCCCGCCCGCCTACGCGCCCCTCCCATCCCCTGAGTGCTCCGGAGAGTCAGAAGCCCACAGCTGGATTTCCACGCCCGCCTACTCCAAACCACCCCCCCCCCGTTCTCAAAATGCTCTGCCGATCGGGAGGTCACAGCCGGTCATTGGAGGCCACCGGCTTGAACATGGCCGCGGCAGTTATTGTCGCGCGGGGCATTACTCCCTCTGGGAAACCTGAAATTCCTCCGTTGATCGCAGGGAAAAGAGCTGCCGAGGCTCTGCACGCCGCCCGAGGTCGGCCCCGTCACCGAGCTCAGGTCCGCTCTCTCCCCATCCTCCTTCCATCTCCCCCCTCCCTCCCTCCTGCTGCAAACCCAACGTACTGCCAGTCGCCCCTCTCGCAAGTCCTTTGATAAAAACCTTGCGACCCCCACTCCTCTCTCTCCCCCCCCCCCTTTCTCTCTCCCCCAACCCTCTCCCTCTCTCTCCCCCTCTCCCTTTCTCCCCCCCCCCCCCCCACCCCTCTCCCTCCCCCCCCTCTCTCTCCCTCTCCACCTCTCTCTGTCTCTTTCTCCCCTTCTCTCTCTCTCTCCCTTTCCCACCCCCCTCTCCTCTCCCCCCCCTCCCCCCCTCCCCTCCCCCCCCCCCCCCCCCCTCCCTCCCTCCCCCCCCCCCCCCCCCCCCCCCCCCCCCCCCCCCCCCCCCCCCCCCCCCCCCCCCCCCCCCCCCCCCCCCCCCCCCCTCCCTCCACCCCCCCCTCCCTCCCCCCCCCCCCCCCTCCCCCCCCCTTCCCCCCCCCCTCTCGCCCCCCTTCTCTCTCTGCCCTCACTCTCTACCCCCCTCTCCCTCTCTAGACGCGCCTGCGAGTTGGGGGCTATGCGTCAGTAAGGGCGATTATGGGGTAAAAGGAGCAAATTAATAATATTATAACATCACAAGGGATTTAGATAGCATGTGCGCGGCGGGAGGGGGGGGGGGGTAGTTAGTGTGTGTGTGGGGGAGTGGTTAATGTGTGTGACGCCGCATGCCGTCCCCCCCCCCCCCCCCCCCCCAACTGCACATTGGGGGAACAGATCCAATGGGTCTGCACTTGGTCTAGTACCTATTAAAAGTCTGTTTGTTTGTGTGTGTGTGTGTTTGTTTGTATATAATCACGTCTTCTCGAAAAAAACGACACGTTAACTGTAACATTATTTACATATTCCGCTAGAGATTTTCCCCCTGGAGTCTGAAATCACCTTATCTGAAAATGTTAATGCTTTATTTCTCCAGTTATTAATGAAAATGTTCCCATCACCTACCCCCCCCCCCCCCCCTCGACCATTCCCCGCCCGTTACTCAGGCCCTGGAGCCTGCAGCCTGGTGCCGCGACCCATCAGACTGGTTTCGAGGGAGTATTGCATTCAGGAACCAGCCCTCCCTTGTGCCGACGCCCCCCATCTCCCAAACTCTACCCTCTCCCTCTCTGCCCCCTCACACTTCCTCTCTGCCCCCCCTCAAGCTTCCTCTCTGCTCCCCACGCCTCTCGTGGGGGCTACGGGTAGAGGGCGGCTGTGTTGGGGGAAGCAGACCCAACGGGTCTGTCCCTGGTCTAGTTACATCTAATATCTCCTTCTTTGGTAAAGACGCCAATTTGAACTGCATGCTGTTCAGGTAACTTAGGATATTTTGTATTGCAAAAAAACGTCCTATTTTGTGTAAAGCATGCCCACGGTGGAAGGAGTTGAATCCACAAATGTGATCTTTTGGGCTGAGTGTTAAGCATTGTTAATAATTCAGCATCCACAACCCGTTAGAGAATTCCACAATTTACGCTGAGAGAAATTCATTCTGCAGTTGAAAACAGCAAGTCCTATCTTGAGTCTTTTAAGTCCCCTCAAAAAGTTACTTTCGTCTCTTGCTTTAGTACATTTCAGAGTTTATAGGCCCAATCTAGTCAGTTTTACCTCATTATTCTTTTTTATTCCTGAAGTGATGCATCTTTGCACTATTTGTAAGCAAAGTTTAACGATACCAAAATAAGCCAAGCAGCTTTCCCCTTATGCTTTCACAAAAGCCTTGGCAATCTATAATTATGATTTTAATTATTGAAGGGTCCCGACCCGAAACGTCACTTATCCATTTTCTCCAGCGATGCTGTCTGACCCACTGAGTTACTCCAGCATTTTCTGTCTATATTTTGCAATCTATGTTGTCCATTCCATGAAAAAAGATCATCACTATTTGCCATTTCTACACTTCCTTTGCTAATATTGTGAGATTGCTGCATGTGAGATCATTGATGTGATAATGCAAGTACATCCTGATTTCGGTAGCAGAACTCTGTTGTGATATCGGTCTGAAATTGAATCCTGCTTTAAAAAGTTTCATTCTGCTTTGACATCATTTGAGACATTGTCCGTTTTAACAGTATATTAGTGAAAGGCCAAATTACGATTTTGTTCTGCATCCAAACTTAACTTAGTGTTTACATTTTGGAAGCTTTAATCTTATAGAATCTTTGCTACATTACAACATCCCAAAGTGTCAATTGTTTCAATATTAGTTGAATAATTTTAAAGTATACATGTATTATAAGCAAATGCACCAACCTGTTGTGCAGAAAAATTCTGCCGGAAGCAATAAATTCCGAGATCCAATATTTTGGTTGAAGTTTAATGGTGTGATATACAACAGTGAGATCTCCATCGGTGCAATGGGATCTTTTTCAAAATAATTTAAGAGAACACGGCCCCTATTTAAAGCATCATCTGGGAAACCATGTCCAGCAGTGCTATGCTTGTTTGCATTGCCAATCTACATTATGTATTTAAACTCTGGAGTATGAGTCTGGTTTGAGAGTGCTCCCAATACATTGTCATTACTTTTTAAAGATAATTTATGTTTTTAAAGAACTTTAAAACCTTTCCTTTTAAGGAGTACTAAAAGAAACCAATGTATAAACTATATACATTACAACCCCTGTTTTCACACCATTTTCTCCAGGTAAAATCTGTTTTAACTCAGTATGGAAAATGCTGCTAATGAAGATAGTGGAAGAAATGAGCAGGCTGACACTCATTCGACTAATGAAGATCAGCGCAGGCATCAGTCGGACCGCCTAGATCGGGAGGAAGCCTTCTATCATTTTGTCAATAACCTGAGTGAAGAGGAATACAGGCTGATGAGGGATAATAACCTGTTTGGTACACCAGGTGGGCCATCTAATACAATGAATATCCTTGCTTGTTTTTTGTGAGAGAAAAATTGTGTGGATATTAAACACTCTTTTTGTGTTGTCTGTTGGCGACCTGGTAGAAAGATTGCAATAACGTTGGAGAATGTAAGAGATTGACTTTTCCCTGTTAGATTGGCGTTGTGGCCTTGTGTTGCTGGGTGCAGTTAATTATGCATTTGTCCAGAGGTGGGGTTTTTTTTACCTTACAGTTAAAGGTTTTTAAGAGCAGGTTTAATGTACATTTGTGTTCCTGACCACAGATGTAACTTATTTTTTATATTGGATTTCAAAAGGCAGCTAAGGACTAATTACAATTTTGAGACGTCATCAAGAAGTGTTGTTAATTTTTTTTTTTAAACAAGCAATATACCTTTTATGATTTATATGTCAAGGAACTAGATTTAAAGATGGGTCATGATTAAGATGTTTTTAGATTAAACTAATGTCCATGTGGTAGAAAGATGTGCTGAAAACTAAGGAAGAAGTTTTCAGTTAGATGGTCAACTGAGGAGTAAAAGGGTCTATGGAATTGCATTTGGCATATTTATTCCAAGTTAATGTATTAATGGAGGGCAAATGAGAGGTAATGCAGAATTAATTTTAGGACACTACAAAATGAGAAGAATAGAAGATAGTACATGTCTGCAAATGCCTGAAATTAGGATAGATGGTTAAAGTGGTTAAGGTGATATGCTGGCTTCTTTCCTCTATTGATTGAGTGAGGTGTATAATGTAAGAATTGAACCGTCTTGCCAGAACGTATTAAAATAATTGTTAGATCACTGACACAGAACAAGGCCAGAGTACAGGACCTTGTGATACTATTGCCATGATTGGTAGAGTTTAGCTATGTTAAAAGATAGAACAAGGTGGTGTTTTTTCTTTGGAAGAAAGGAGGATAAGTGGAGATTCAATTGAGAGGTGAGGGGTCTTGTTTGAATCGAAGGACCTGTTTTCTTCCGCAAAATAGTATAACCTGAGGTCGAAGGATTAGAGGTTAGGTGAAGTGACTTTTTTTTATCCCATTTGGTGAAGATATGGAATTCACCGCCAGAGGGAACAGGAAAGGGAGGAAGCTCAGGTGAGCACTGGAAAATCTTGGTGTAAGGCAAAATAAAAGCTTATGGTCAGGTGGGAGTCATGTGGAGCATAGTATGTTTTACCTGGGTGTGAGGATGGAAAGGTAAATGTATATGGTAAGTAGGCAAGTAAACTCCCTTTTTAAAACATCAGACATAAAATTTGAAGTGGCATTTCCTGGAATTATATGAGTGGCATGTTATGCAAGACTTCCACTGTTCTCACATATTTTCTTCTGTGTGCGACCTTTCTTGTACTTAGGTGGGTGGAACAACAACTTTCACTCCAACATATTAAGAACATTTGCTCTTTGGAAGGCAATAATCACAAAGCTCTCATGTTGTTGATGTGTTTGTGCTTTTTCCACATGTTGCTGGTTCATCCAAATGCGGTTGTGGACATTGTGCAAAGTATAGTTGCAGTTTCAAACTTATAATTGTAAACTTGTCATTGATTTTGCGGAACATTGTTTGATATACCTCAGGATGCAATGCAAGACTTCATTGCAGTTCTATTGTAAAACGTTGCCTGATTGGACAAGGGTGGGCTGTAGCGTGCCTATTTCAGAATGACATGACTTTCTCTATAGTGCTTTCTGGAAGGCCAACTTCTCCATCTTGCTTGTAATCTGTAGAATGTGGACCAGTTTCCTTTTATAATGTTTTGTGGAACTTGGGGGTGGGAGGAGAAGGGGGAAGACTATTGAGCCTGACATTTAATGGTTATCAAAAATAATTATTCACTATTTGGAAAGATTTTAAGTAGATAAATAGTTGAGGACTGTAACTGAAAAGCAAAAAATGCAAATGCTTGAAATTTGAGAGAAAAAAAATGAAAGCTGGAGTTTTTTTATAGCCAGTCAGCATCTGTGGAAATAAAAGTGGTTGGTGTTTCAGGATTAATATCTTTAATCAAGACTGGAAAAGTGTGAAATATGAGTCTTTTCAAGTTGCAGACGAGGTACTTGGGAGAGAATGCAATTTATGTGTGTGATATGATGAAGATCAAAATTGGCCAGATGATGCAAATTAACACAATTTGCCTGGAAGAGGGTAATGGAGGACAACTTTACTTCGAATCTGACGTTTTGACACAGGAAGGTCAGGATATCTGGAAATAAATTAATTCAGTATTAAATCTTGAGGTTTTGCAGAATTTCTAGTTGAATGATGTGTTGTTCACTGGCCTTACATAGGACTTCACTGGAAGAGCATAGAAGGCTAAAGTCAGAGGTCAGCATGGGAAGGAGACTGGGAGCTCACTGTCATCCTACAGACTGAATCAAGGTGCTCATCAAAGCCATCAATCGGCTTTTATTTTTGCCAGTGAGAGGAGATCCCATCCTTAACAAGTTAGAAGGTGCAAGTGAATCACTGCTTCACTGAGAAGACTTTTAGGGTATCTGAGTGGCGAGAAAATGTAAAACAGTGTTTTAATTCCTGCAGTTGTAAGTGAGGTGCTGTGTGTTGTGTTTGGTAGCACTAAACCAGAGAGTTGTGGAGGAATGACCAGTAGAATGCTGAAAGGGGGGCAGATATCTTTAAGTGCAAATGATGATCTGTTGAATGCGGGTGCTTGTAGATTGGAAGGCGAGGACAGGGCAACCCTACCCCTTGTTCTGTCTGGGTGCAGAGGGAGTAAAAACAAGGAAATAGAGCTGATGTAGTTGAGAACTTTGTTAGAAAGAATGCCATGGACACAAAGGAAGGTGTCTTGAATAAATATGACAGAGCCTAAGGAACGGATGGAATAGAATTTGGTCCTTTCGGGAAGCAGGGTGGGAAGAAGTGTCGTCAAGTTAACTGTGGCAATTTGGCTTGTGATAGGTTTTGGTTGCTAACAAATTCCCTGACATGGAGGTAAAGCAAAGGAGGGCAGGCACACACTGGATCTGGACACAGGTCTGGATCTTCAACTAGTGTCTCAGTTAACACATTGGTGAATTCCATCAGTAATGTCTTTCCTTGCTGAAGGATAATTACTGAGAAATGGGAAGCGATCCACATTTTCCAGGGTCTTGCCATATTCCTTTATTGGAGGGCAACATGGTACGCAGTGGCTAGCTGGATGAGAACTTCTGGCTTGCAGACGAAGAGTGTAAGACTAATCCTTTCATATCTTCAGTGAAAGTATTGTCAATGGTTTGGAGCTTGGTTCTGTCTATGCAAACGAGCATGGTCTGAGTAATGCCACTTGACCAGAAATCTGGGTTAACTTGGTTCTAGATTGTAGGTCCCACAGGTTCCATTAGTTCTGAAAATTAACTCCACTCTCACGAGAGTTTTGTTGGAGGTGATATGCAACATTGAAGTGAGAAATATTAAGAAAAGTGGGGCAATGGTGTAGCTTTGATTGACACTGATTTTTACTGAGAGGTCCTGTGGTAGGCCCACTGGTAAACAGGGCTTGCATGGACAAAATTGGACTTGGATATTTATGGTTGCCAAGATGGAGTTGAAAGTTTTAATAAAATTGTAAACGGTAATTGTTATTGCTGCACCCTACAATTTTTCTAAGTGTTGTTTCCAGGTCATATTGTTGTCAACTGTTCCACCGGATAAATTAATCCATACTGATTCTTTAGCCAATAAGAGGCAGTTGTAGAGTACCCTGACAAAGATTTTATTTGAAGCGGAGAGCAGGTAGACCCTCTAGTTATTGGTGTAGGACTTGGGGCCTTTTGCGAAGATGGTCACAAATGCAGTAGAAGTCACCTGTAATATCCTCCTTTCCTCTGATGCATGCTCCCATGGAGTGGCATGGAGGGGATTAAGAACAAACCATGATCAAGCTGTGTGGATTTGTGTGCTCAACATCAGTTTGGAACCAAAGTATGGAGATACAAATGGCATTCTGGCTGATTTTTAGGAAACAGTGTAATTTGCATATACATTGCGAACTCAAATTAGAACAAGCTGATTTAGCATCATGTTATGAATAGTTAGTCCGTATAAATGTCGTATCCCATCAAACAATGCTTTTGATGATAAATCCATGAAAGTGGGTCCTGCGGTTGATTCACTGCTCTCTCATTACATCATTGAACAAATATAGAAAGCCTCATGGAAAAAGTAAAGGGGGAAGAATGAGTTGCCGTTAATTCTTTTTATCTTTCACATTACAGCTTACTAAATTCAACAGTTCAATTGAATATTAATTTGGCGTTGCAATTTTGAGTGGCAAGTAATCCAGACTCGTCTATTACTTTTGGGTTCCTCCATCTCTTATTTATGATACCTTTTACCATTTCATTTTGTCCGCTTTCCATTCTACCACAGGCCTTTAGTTCTTTCCTTCCCTTCCATCCTTTGTGCATCTTAACTTCCATTTCATAAGTAGGTTATTGATCTGCAATATTAACTTTTTCTCTCTCCACAGTTGCCCCCTAATTTGAGTATTGTCAGCACTCGATTTGCAGTACTTTGCTTTAATAAACAAAATGCCATGAATCTATACAACAGTCTTGCATCTTGTGATGCAGTGTCAGATCAATCAGAATTATTGGATTTGGCAGATGCATAAGAATAGATCTTTTACAGAAGATTGTAATATAAATGCTGCATTAGAAATAATTTCCCCTAAGATTTGATTAAATATATTTAAAATAATAATTTGACAAAGGTCCTCTGGTTGAAGTCAATAGCGTAAATATGTGTAATGTTTGAGACATCATCTGATCTCGGCAGTGGATTTTTGAATATTATAATTGGCCTCTTGTTCTTGACTAGAGAGAGGGAAGGAATGTATGAGGATCACCCTTGCTGTTTTTTTGTATTGATATTTTTATTGGAAACACTATGCTTGTGTGTAAATATACCATAAGCTTGGTTTTGGCGCAATAATCCAATGATACTGTATTAATTTAAATAATTTTAATTTTAGCTGGCTGCTCCTTAAAATTTGCCATTCAAAGTTCCATCAAAAACGCAATGTAAAATAACAGGTTAGAAGGTGATAGCAATTTTAGTATTGTTAGCTTGTGATCAGAACCTTTGTGATACATTTAATGGCATTATTCATGGGATCTATCCTAATTGTATTTTGAAGGGGAAATTACAGAAGAAGAACTTACCAGGCGCCTGCAGCAAGTAAAAAACGGCACAATTCCGAACAACCCTGATGCTCGAAGGAGCGAAGGCTCTGGTGACAATCGAGGTGAGCGTATAAATGAAAATAATCTAATTTGGAGCATAGTGATAGAGATATTAAGGTTTCCAGAATTCAGTTTAAAAGATTTAATTTTCATTTATGAGGTCGACTAAATGTACATCCATGTAGAATATAAAATAAATAGATGACTTTGCTAAACTTTGGATTAACAGCACTATGCTGTGGATCTCTTCGTTGTTGTACCTGATACGTGGTGTCCATTCTTCTCTTCGAACCCCAAAATCTTTATTATAAATAACAATTTTAATGGATTTTTTCTTCCAAAGCAGCCATTCTACCTCTGTGTAGACTATTGGCCCTGGAGAGTGCAAGAACTGAGACTCATCCTCTCAAACATTTTCTACGTTTGGGTTGTTTCTAGCAGTGATGGTGAATCCTGCACATTGAGTTGACATCCAAATTTACAATAGCGCTCACAAATTTAGGTATTCCATTACGAGCTTCTTTCATATTCTTTCAGACCTGTAGCTGCACAGTCGACATTTGGAAATCTCCTGTTGCAGGTGGACACTGAATACATTAAAATAACACCTTAGCCAATTGAGCCCATTTAGTTCACTCCGTTAATAAGGCTGTATTCTACTTCTTGCAAATTGAATCTCTATAAATCTCTATAAATCTTTCTTGGTGATTGTACCACCAAAGTGATTTTGTGTTTCCAAACACAATCCGTCCAAGTTTACCTTTCCAGGATTTGTCCGAAGAATGTGGCTCCTGGTGGCACTTGGGTGAAACCCATGAAATGAACAATTTAAAGCATCAGTGAATTAAAAGCACTTGAATTACTAGATAATTGAAGATATTAGCCAGTTTACAAATCTATTTGAAAGTAGTCATCTATCATTCGTATTCCCTTAAGTAGTGAAATAATTTTAAATGCAAATAAGAGAGATAATTCACAAAATTGACATTAGTGGAGAAAATGTTGAAGTCATTTGTAAGTATAATGGCCTGACCGCAGAGGAATACATCCTGTACAACACGTTTGCTCTAGCATTTAACAGAGACTGAAAAATCAGGTATTTGAGCAATACGGTACATTGGCTTACTTGAGATGTTTACTGCCTGAAAACTTCTCAATTAAATGTTAGATTGATGTTGTGCATATTTTTTCAATTAAACCATGATGAAAAACTACGTTGTATGATTTAGCCTCTGGTTGATTGTAGAGAGATCCCCCCCAAAAAAGGCAGATCCTCATTGAGTCACCATTATCAATGGTGCCAGAATTATGAAAGCTAGTTTTCCCAAAAATGGTTTATAATAAAAATGCAGCTTGGTATCAGAAGATGGTCCAAATAAGATGTAAAAGCAAGGAATTCCACTCTTAAGGTATCCAGACAATGGGAGGTTCGAGCAGTATTTGCCTTATCTGGATGAATTGCATCTCAAAGTCCTACCAAATCAGTTATATTTTGCTTATTTTTGCATTTTATGGTCAAGAGATTTGCAGTTCTTATGTAATTCATGTATCAAAATAACTTCTTTTGTATCCACATCTGAAAAAAGATTCTCTGCACTAAGCTTAAGCAGCCTTAAGGAGACCGCTGCAAATTAATGTGGCTATTCCCTTACTACTCATAACTGGCAGCTCAAACTCTTGCAACTGGCCCCGTTCCATTTATGCATTATTTTTGCCCAATGTCTAGGCATGTCATTATTATAATCATACTATATTAGCCAAGTAGGTTTTGCAACATATGAGGAATTTATCCTCCCAACTTCACTGAACATGGGTTAATCTTGCACTTAACTGTAGAGTTCATGGTTGTTATCATTTCATCTACAGATTTTCTGTTCTCCTTTGCCAATGTCCAGTTTCATTACATACAATTACATCAATTTTTGTGCCTTTGCCAGATTCTCCACTTTCTATCCCTTTCAGTCAGGACAATGCCCAGATGTACAATAAATGATTGCTGCGCATATCCCTACATTTTGCAACAAACGGAATCAGTTCTGTGTTATTCCAAGCCATTTCATGCCATTCTATCGGCAAGTAAATGTTATCTTGTCAAATCTGAACTGTGGACTCCTCTCATTGTTCCATCCAGATCCTCTTTGTGACTAGTACATCTTTGTAATTGTATTTTTAATGTTTGTGACTTTGAACCACTACATCCATTCAGGTGTGTTTTGAAATGGACAAACTCAAAATATGGCCATCCAATGCTGCATCGGCATTAACTATCTTCACTCACATTTCCAATTTCAAAGAGGGAACAGAAAGACCTGGAAAGGCAAGAAACTCATTTATAGTTGAAAGGACATGTTGAGAAGACTTCTTTGCATCCTTGCTCTTCCCCTCTGAGACCGACATCTAGCTCCCTTGACCTGACTCCAATTAGACCTGCCCATGCCCATACCCAGCACAAACTAATCACGTATATGGTTCTTATTCCTCGGATGTACTTTATTTTGTTTCGGGTTTAGAAAGGGCTTGCCAATCAGAAAAAAATCTACGTCTACTGATCTTTTGATCCTGCTAATCACAAGCTTGTATCTAACCTCCTTTTCTATTTCAAAGTCCTTGAATATGTCTGCAGCTCCCAAATTAATTTACAATGTTACAATTAATCGCATTAAACCCTCGCAAAGAGGATGGGTGTGAATATTTCCCAGTCATAGAAGGTTCCATTTTTGACGGATTTGGGCCATTTGATTGCTTTGGCAAGGACAGAAAATTGATTGTAAAGATTTTGAAAATGGGATTCCTAGAGAAAAGGACATGGAATTGGGAGGTAAAGTGTTCAAGGACTTTGGAGGGTTAAATGTGTGTGTGTGTGTGTGTGGTGTGGTGTGTGTGTGTGTGTGTGTGTGTGTGTGTGTGTGTGTGGGTGGTGTGTGTGTGTGTGGGGGGGGGGGGGGGGGGGGGGGGGGGGGGGGGGGGGGGGGGGGAGGCTACTGCTTTGGGAGTTTTATCTAGAAGGCTTGGGATGTTGGTAAACAGCAGCTTCAGGTACTTGCCTTCTGAGTTGTAAGCTATTTGGCCATAGAAAAAAAAAAATAGAGGTACAGTTCTTGTGATTATTCAGGCAATAGGAGACTGGCTAGCAGCTATGGATGTATAGATGACTAACTTTATTTCGCTATTTAGGAATGGCATTGGAGATTCTGGTTCAGTTTCAAACGACAAAGCTATCGGTATAAGGACATGCCATTTGGTGCCTCATTGGCACCCAAGGTTTTACAAAGTGCCTGTCTGTGTTCACAACACATCAAGGATGCCCACGGTTATCTGCACTGGATGACAGATTCAACAGAGGCCCTTGGAGTCCCACTGGCATGATCATTCAGCAGGTAATCAATGCAATCCAGGAGTTGGGTTCATAGTCAATTAATGTTCTTTAGAGCATTATTTTGAACTAGCTGACTGGTTTGTGCTACTCAGATTTACCTTTTTTTTTTTAAATGGTTCAGATGAAAAGCTGCTGAAAAACACTTTGGTGGCCATTTTGTAGTTGATGAGCCTTGTTTAACTGTTCTGTCACTGGCTGCACCTTTCTCAAAAGGTAAGGATTGACCAAGCCACTATTCTTGTTGTTGCATGGTAGTTATAACGCTGGTGGAGATATCCTTATTTGGCCATCGTGCCTAATTATTGGGGATTGGTCTTGTAGTTGCTGGCCATTGTGTGATTTTCCCAGAATATTTGGAATTTATGATATTACTGTGAAACATTTCCAGGTAATAATCCAAATTTGATTAATGCCTAAAACTGGGCAATGTAAGAATCAGCAAGTCTGAAGAAGGGTTTCGACCCGAAACTTTCCTTCGCTCCATAGATGCTGCCTCACCCGCTGAGTTTCTCCAGTGAAAACAAATCTAAGAAGGCCTTAGCTATAAATAACAAGGTCAGAATAATTACCAATACTGTTGGTCAATCAGTGGGAGGGGAGGAGATACATTTGTTGGCCATATGTGAGAATTTGTGAAGGATGATCCTTGAAAGCGGAAGACTGAATGGGGAGAATCCTTTGCCTTTCACCATTCCACGCAGTTGTCCCTACACAGATCCTGATCAATATTGCACTTCAATAAGCTATTCCTCTTTCATACAAACACAGGCGTCCCTCTCCCTCTGCCTTTACAGAATTACCCTATTCCGCCGAATCAGCAGTTACTTTCTTTCTATTGTATCATCATTTGCAATGTGGTCTCCAGCTCCTCTGCAATAGGGTTTAAAATGCAGATTGGGTGATAGTTTTGGTGAATGCATTTATTTGTTGCAAGTATAACCCCCTCCCCCTCCCCTCGTTTCCAGATGCCTCCCAGTTTAATTCCCTACCCATTCTTGATCTGATGCCTCTTGGGTTATTATTTTCAAATTAAGGTGAACAGAAGCTGTGGGAATAGTACCTCATTGTTCAGATAAACAATTTGCAGCATTTCAGTCTGTTCCCATTTTTTTAGACTGCCAGTCAAGCTATTGATTCTACTTTTTATTGTTGCTCTTTTGGCCCCTTTTCTTTATTTACCTAATAATCATCCCAGCTAATAATGCAGTTGATCTGTTCTGCCTCCACCAATCTTAACACCATGCATCTTTTTTATTTCTTGCATTTCTCCCCTCCACTTCCTGATTTGAGCACTTTATTCTTACCCAGTTTAGAGACAAGATCACAGTTCCAAAATATTGACCCTATCTCTATGTATATGCTGCCTGTCCCATGTTTCCACTTTGTACCTCAGTTCAGAATGTTACATTTCCAGGATATATGCTAGTTCTACTGTTTTGTACACTCAATCCACTACAAAGAGCTTAGTATTCTTTTTAGTATTTCACGTGAGAACATTTGGGTCTCACTAACATTTGCTTCTCATTTGTTTAGACCCAGAAATTGATCCACGGTTCATTGTTATCTTGCTGTTCTAAAGTGAGGTGTTGTTTCTATCATGCTCAAAGTTTGAATTCTTCCTACGCACCTCAATATTTGTACCACAAAGACCTAATGTAAATGACTATCAAAATAACAGATAACCAGCTATATAGTTGAATATTGTTCAGCCTGCAGGGAAAAAACATCAAGAATTGGTCTGGTCTCCTCAGTGGCCAGTTTGCAGTTGTTTCTCATTAGATTTGGGTTATGTTTGTGATTTGCATCCTGATTATGATGGTACAAATAATTGTCTTTTTACGTAATCTTTGTTTCCAAGGTTCTTGTTTCAATTTATTTCCTTATCTGCCCTTCACCACTCTACTCTTCCAGGCTCTAGAGATGCCTGGGTATTGGAATGTGGAGCTACCTAGATTATTCATTTTGAGTTTACTTTAGCCTTCCACAGTTCTGCAATTTGGAGTTCACTTTGGCCTTCTACAGCATAAGGTAGATCATAAACAAGCATTTCAAAATTTGAATGAAAATCTTTCGATTAAGTGATGACAATACTGTAGAGGGCATAAAGATAAATTGATGCCTCTGCAGTTTCTCAGTTAAAGTTCCATTCCAGTTCTGAAGTGGTGGAAGCCAGAGACTTGGTCATAGGTGAGCAGAAGTTGCTTGATGGGGTGGTAGGTGTCCTTTCCCCTGTATGCACATTGTTCCATGTACTCCATCACAGTGACTCAGTGTTGAAGGCTTTCTTCATTTTGAGCAAGCATAGCCTGGTGCAAGCTATATATTTTTCAGGGAACCTTGAAACAATTTTTGTAGCTGTTTCTGTCATGCTGAAAATTGTTCACTGTGATGGATCTTGGAATAGAGTGCTTGTCATGGGTCTGTTATGCAGAATGCAAATAATGTGCCCTGCCCACCATGGCTGGTTGAGTATAATCAGCCTCCATCTTGGAGATCTTGGTTTGGAAAGAATGCTGATATTGATTTTCGTATCCCATAGATTTAAATTATTTTGTGGAAACCAAACTATTTGTATTTCTCTACCGTGGATTATCCATTTCTCTAAAGCCCTCGGGAGGGCACTCAATAGATTAAGTTCTCTTCGCTGTGAGGTGACTCCCATTGTATGAAAAGTAATTCAAGTTACAATACAATACAAAAATTTACTGTCATTTGAACCTCAAATGAAGTTCAAAAGAAATCTGGTTTCTGCAATCATGCAACAAGAAAAGAATCAAGACACACACCAACACAATTTACACAAACATGTATCACAGTGAATCTCCTCCTCACTGTGATGGAAGGCAAAGTCTTGTCTCTCTCCTGTGTTCCATTCTTCTCCCGATGTTAAAGCCCCCGGCAGGCGATTGCAAGTCCTGTGGCCGTTAAGGCCGCGCCGGGCGATGTAAGGCCCCGCTCCGGGTCTTAACGTTTTTGAACCCCAGCGGGCGATGGCAAGTCCCGTGGCCGTTAAAGCCGCGCTGGGCGATGTAAGGCCCCGCTCCGGGTCATTTTCAACCCTGCAACTCGGGCGGGAGAAGTTGCCGTTGCAGGAGCTCCGACAAGCGGTCTCCCACCAGGGACCCGCGAGCTCCCGATGTCACTGTCCACCGGACCTGCGGTTGAAGCCTTCGAGCTCCGGAGTCGGGTCGCAGCCGTGCGTCACCACAGCTCTCCACGCTCCGAAGCCGGCCAGCCCCATGATGGTAAGTCCGCAGACTCCGTGACTGGAGCCCCCAGGTCGTTCTGGTTGGAGGCCGCTCCACGGTGCTAGGCCCCAGCGACAACGGAGACCCGATAGGAAAACGGTCGGGTCACTGGTACTGGGAAGAGATTTAAAGTTTCCCCCCCCCCCCCCGCCCCCCACATATACACAGCTAAAAACAATATAAAAACCACAACAAACTATACATTCAACGGACAAAAATAAAAAAAAGACAGACGGACTGTGCAACGTCGGTTGCTTCGCCCACCACCCAAGTTATCCAGTATATTTTTATTTAAGATGGGAAATTGGGATAATTCAGGAGATTGTTGGCTGGTAGGGAAGCTAGTGAGAGTATTCATGGTATAGGATTTACTCTCATTTGGATAGGATTTACTCTCAATCTTACTCAATTTGAGGAGGTGGCAAAGGTTGATTGAGTAAGGTGGTAGATGTTGTCTACAAGGACTTGAGTAAGACATTTAACAAGGTTCCTGATTGTGGGCTGATCCGGAAGATGTATGGGATCCTTGGTGAATTGGTAGTTTGGATTCAGAACTGGCTTGCCCATAGAAGACAGAGTGGTGGTGGAAAAGTATAATTCCGGCTGAGGGACTGTGACCAGTGGTGCTCCCAATCACCCACAGCTGCCAAGTAGTACGGATTTTCCATATTTTTGCATGGAAATGCGATTAGAATGCGGATGTACGGTTTTGTGTTGTTAAATACGGAGTTCAGTTCAGTCTGAAGAAGGGTCTCGACCAGAAACGTCGCTGCCTATCCCGCTCCAGGTTTAAACAGAGCGCTGTCAGTTTATAGCTGTCATTTAAACGAAGAGCTGTTGGCTATAGTGCTGTGGGTTCTAAATAAAGTGCTACCGGCTGGAGCGCTATGGGCTTTAAACATAGCTCTATGGCCACAGCGCTATGGGTCACAGACTGTTCATGAAAATTCTCATATAACAATGAGTCTTTGAGCCTTTAATTATTTTTCAGACAATGGTAGAATTCTGGATAAGCCTAGTGGTGAAAGGTTACCAGTGGGATTGGCCTTGAGTTTACAGAACGGTGGATGGGGAGGGGTGGAGAGAGGGAGAGGTGGAGAGGAAGGCGAGAGGGAGAAGGAGAGATGGAGGGGGGGAATAAGGGAGGGAGGGAGGGGAAAAAAGAGAGAGGATGAGAGAGGGAGGGAGGGCGAGCAGGAGGGAGGGAGAGGGAGAGAGAGGAAGGAGGGAGAGAGAGGCTTCCAAAATGGCTTCTACATCATCATCTGGTGCTAAAAGCAGGAAGCAGCCGTTCAAACAGAAGTGTACAAAGAGATGGCAATGAATGCACTGTCAAGTAAGGTGCGTAGAAGACATGTCAATTGGTAGCAAAGTTATGCATTCTTGTACTCTTACATGGGTATGACCGCACATAAAAAAAACATTTTTTTCAGCAAAATGGCACAGCGTAAAAATATTGATTTCCTCAGCAAAATACTGATTTCAGGTACTAGAATACTGAAATGCTCTGACAAAACTTGGCAGCTCTGCAATACATGATTACAATCAAGCAGTGTATAGATACATGATAAGGGAATAACGTTTGGTACAAGGTAAAGTAAACAAAGTCTTATCAAGGATAGTCTGATGGTCACCAAAGAGGTAGGGGTGAAGCAAAGAGTATTCACGTCGCGGACCTGTTTCCACCAATCTTTCCACCACCACGCACCAGAAGCGACAA
The DNA here is from genome assembly GCF_028641065.1 of Leucoraja erinaceus. NCBI lineage: Eukaryota > Metazoa > Chordata > Chondrichthyes > Rajiformes > Rajidae > Leucoraja > Leucoraja erinaceus. Next base: position 50,979,115 of record NC_073388.1, on the reverse strand, counting down.
GACAGACACCATTGTATGCAGATGCCGAGAAGTGTGTTCAGCTCTGGCTGAGCAACTTCTAAACTTGTGTGTGGACTCGATAAGTAGAAGATCAAAGAGGTAGATAGTAGTTCAGCACTGCTGTCTGGTTGTGGCAGGATGATTCAGTTGCCTGATAACAGCATTCATTTGTGCAGTAGGTGATATTATAGAACAGCGTAATATAACAGGGTCTTTGTCTCTGGTTGTTTAATATGAACCCTTCCCCTTGTATGCTTCACTGGAAATGTCATTGATAACTTGGATCTTGGCGTAGAAATGGCTGCAAATGCAATTGTCGTCATGTGGTAAATCAATGACAGAGGAAGGGGCAATTTTCAATCTGGAGTGGAGATTATAGCCTGAAGATTAAAATGAATTTGCCACAAAGAAGGAGGGGAGATTGGGATGATATTTTACAATGTGCTAGTACATTGGGTGTCTGTGGTGCATGATGCTAATGATGATGAGAGAAGTTCTGATGATTATTGGGAAGACCAATGTAACAAAAGGGATACATAGTCCTTACAGAGGCTTTGCATGAATCAAAACGTTCTTCCTGACCATGTTAAATTCATTAATGGAGCGATGTTTGATAGCCATAGAAATACATACAGAAATCCTGATACAAAATTATCATATGCTAATTGATTTGATCGCAGGCAATGTATCACCACTTGCTGCCATGTGGCAACAACTGCATTGTTGTCACAAAGAACTGCAGATGTTTGTTTACAAAAATGACGTAAAGTGTTGGAGTAACTGAGCAGGTGAGGTTTTGGGTTGGGACTCTTTTTCAGTGATTGTGGAGGGGGGCTGCTGGAATAGTGATTCGCGGGTCAGGCGGCATCTCTGGAGGAAAAGGATGGGTGACATTTCGGGTCAATGCAGGTGAGTGGGATTTTTGATAAGCAGATGGTTGGACAAAGACTAGAAATGAAAAGACAAAAGGAGTGAGGTAAGGAGAGGGGCATGAATTGTGAAGCCCGAGGAAGGAATATAGGATGGAAGCAGAGAAATGTGTGGGAGTCCAGGTAGGGTACAGGGAAGGGGAACGAGGAGGATAGGGGGAGGGACCTGCATTGTACTTTGCTTAAGACCACCAGGGGCGCCGGGGAGATGGCCAGCCCTGCCGGCAGTCTGTTCGTTTGTTCATCTTTTTGTTATTTTTAGCGTCTGTTAAGAGTTTGTTTTAATATACTTCGGGTTTTTTTTTATGTGGTGGGAGGGGATCGGGGGAAACATTTTTTCAAGTTCTTACCTTCCTGGAGATGTGATTGATTTTCGGATCATATTCTCCGGGCTCTGCAGCCTACCATCGATGGAGTTGGAAGCCTCCTCGGACTGTCAAGAGCCCCACCGCGGGGAGCGGACTTAACATCGGAGCGCATCCCTTGCCTGGTATCACTCCCATCGCGGCCTGCGGACTTACCATCAAGGGCTCGCAGTCTCGGGAGAGGGTAGTCGGGAGCTCCAACACGAGGTTTGATCGCCCGGCGCGGGGGAGCTGACAACTCCCCTATGTAGGAGCTGATCGCCTCGACGGGGAGGGCCCGAACGCCACCGGCTGCGGGAGTCAAGACTGTCCTGTCAATGAAGGGCTCGAGGCCCCCGACCGAGGAAGAGCAAAAGGAAGGTCTTGAACTTTATTTCGCCTTCCGTTACAGTGAGGAATGTGTAGGAGTCACTGTGGTGGATGCTCATGTTAAAATGTGCTTTTGAGTTTGTTGCTTTTAATTGTATCACTGACCTGGCCAGTGAAATTCCTCGTATGTTGCAAAACATACTTGGCGAATAAAATCAGATTCTGATTCTGATATGGCAGGAGGACTTCTATACCATGAATGAACCGCTTCAGTAAAAGAGAGGTGAGCCAGAGTTGGAGTAAGTGCTGGTGGTAGTGATTCAATCTGGCATCTTTGAAAATGGTGCAAAGGTTTTAACCTTGTTGGAAGAGATGGAAAGTAAGTTATTTACGCACTGGATGTTAGGATGCAGGCTCAAACAGTAATAGTTAGAGATTCTCATAATAGATGCAATAGGTGCAGTGGACAAAGACTAGGATACAGTGCTGGAAGTTTATTAAAGTGATTGAATACAATTTCAACAACTGCACAAGTAGGTCCCGACGTAGCCCATTTTCCACTTTTCCACTCTTACCCCCAATACTTGCTCACCAATAGTCTCAGCAGCTCAATTCATAGCTGTGTTCAAAGTCCACCAGGCGCTCAAATATTTACCAAGCTTCTTTTCTACTTTTATTCTTTATCACTGAATCGCTGAAACAGATTTCTCAACACACATTGAAGCTGTTCCTTTTTTTCTGAAGAAAAACAGTTGGAGGAATTCAGTTCAGTGAGTGGAAGGAAATGGACTTAAGATGTTTCGGGTTGGGAATGGTCCCTATACAAAATATTGCCTGTCCACTTCCTTTCAGAGATACTGCCTGACCCAATGAGTTCCAAATTTAATGTTTATTCCTCAAGGTTCCACAAGGCTAGGCTGTGAACGACTGAGTAGAGCAAGAAGTACTTGAAGGGGCCAGGTGCTTATCTCTCATCTTATCTCCCATCTTCACTTTGGGAAATGCGACCACCTGGCTGTGCTCTTCCTTCCTGCATATGAGCAGTTGCTAAAAAGCACAGGGTGAGAACTGCACAGAGCAGGTCATGAGGGCAGAGGAATGACTCCTAGAATGCTTGGAGTCGGTAGTCTGGGTGATCTTCAAGGACTCCGCAACAGACCTGAACAAGTACACCACAGTTGTTCCCGACTTCATAAGGAAATGTGTGCAGGAGTGTGTTTCCACGAAATCCATCCGAGTATTTCCCAACCAGAAGCCTTGAATCAGGAGGCCCGCAATCTTTTTTGCACAGGGCGTTACAGTGGCACAGCGATAGAGCTGCTGTCGGAGACCCGGGTTCAATCCTGACTCGGGGTGCTATTTGTTTGGAGTTTGTACTTTCTCCCTGTGACTGTGTGGGTTTTCTCCGGGTGCTTCGGTTTTTTCCCTACATTCCAAAGATGTGCAGGTTTGGAGGTTGATTGGTTTCTGTAAATTGTCCCTAATGTGTAGGATGCAAAAGTGGGATAACATAAAACTAGTTATGGGTGATCGATGCTGGCATGGACTCAATGGGCCAAAGGGCCTGTTTCCCCGCTGCATCTCTAAACTCTTCTGAGGACTAGATCTCAGGCATTCAAGTCTAGCAATGTAGATTTACATAAGCCCGGTTACTACCTCGAGAAGGCCATCAAAAGGCTAAAGGGAAGTTTTGCTCTAAACTGGAGGATGAGACTGATTTTGCCAGCTGTGGCGAGGCCTGCATGCCATCACTTCCAACAAGGTCTAAAGAAGGGTCTCAACCCGAAACATCACTCATTCCTTCTCTCCAGAGATGCTGCCTGTCCCACTGACCTACTCCAGCATTTTGTGTCTATCTTAAAGTTAATTAAGTGGCAGCTCAAATGACAGCGAGGCATCACTCAAGTCAAGCTCAATTCTTTCAACGCATGCTTCAATGAAGAGAACATTGATGTGCCTTCTTGGACCCGCATACCCCATAATGGTATTACAATCTCCATTACCGAGTCAAAAGTTACATCAGGGGGGTGAACCTTTGGAAAGTGTCGGACCTGGTGCTGTACCTGGTCACGTTTTTAAATCCTACAGGACCAGCTGGCTGGAATTTATGTCAACATCAACTTCCACTGGATTCTGAGCTTCCTACCTGCTATAAGAGGGCATCAATAATACTGGTGCCCAAGAAGGGTATGGGTGACATGCCTCAATGTCTACTCACCGGTGGCACAGAGGTTGGTTAAGGCATATATCAACTCCTACCTCAGCACTAAAATTTGCCTACCTCCACAATAGATCAACAGGGGGTGCGATCTCGCCGGCTTCATTCTGCACTGGATCTTCACTCTGCAGTGGACCACTTGGACAATAGAAATGCATACGTCGGAGTTCAACACCATCACCCCCTCCAAACCTGTTACCAAGCTCGGAGAACTGGTTCTCTGCACATCCCTTTGAATGAATGATACTTTATGAATATACATAGAAACAGAAATATAGGTGCAGGAGTAGGTCATTCAGTATGATCATGGCTGATCATCTAAAATCAGTACCCCATTCCTGCTGTTTCCCATATCCCTTGATTCCTTTAGCCCGAAGAGCTAAATATAACTCTCTTGAAATCATCCGGTGAATTGGCCTCCACTGCCTTCTGTGGCAGAAAATTCCACTGATTCACAACTCTGGGTGAAGAAGTTTTACTCATCTCAGTCCTAAATGGCCTACCCCTTATTCTTAAACTGTGACCACTGGTTCTGAACTCACCCAACATCAGGAACATTTTTCCTGCATCTAGCCTGTCCAATCATTTAAGAATTTTATATGTTTCTATAAGAGACCCTCTCATCCTTCTAAATTCCAGTGAATACAAGCCCAGTTGACCCATTCTTTCATCATATGTCAGTCCCGCCATCCCGGGAATTAACCTGGTGAACCTACACTGCACTCGCTCAATTGCAGGAATGTTCTTCCCCAAATTAGGAAAACAAAATTGCATGCAATACTCCAGGTGTGGTCTCACCAGGGCCCTGTTCAACTGCAGTAGGACGTCCTTGCTCCTAAACTCGAATCCTCTTGCAATGAATCCTCTTCCAACATGTCATTAGCTTTCTTCACTGCCTGCTGTACGTGCATGCTTAATTTCAGTGACTGATGTACAAGCACACCCAGATCTCATTTCACCTCCCCTTTTCCTAATCTGACACCATTCAGATAATAACCTGCCTTCCTGTTATTGCCACCAAAGTGTATAACCTCACATTATCCACATTACACTGCATCTGCCGTGCATCTGATGGTCTTCTTGAATTGGATGGGCACCTCATAACGGAGTACCGATTGAAGATGTCCGCAAATAGTCCCGCTAACAGGTCCGCGCTGCTACTAAGGACACAGCCAGGAACGCCGTCTGGGCCAGTTTTTTTTCATGGTGTTTACCCTCAGGAAGGCCAATCTAACCTCTGCTACAGTCACCCTGGGGGCAGGCAGACGAGTCTGAACGGCCAAGTGTTACCTTCTGCTCGAAGCGAGCATAGAAACAATCAGTTCACATGCTATACTATCACCACAGATGTTGCCTGACCTCGCTTTGCAGCTAGTTATCTTATTCAGACCTTGCCACATTTTCCGTGTGTCAGAGTGATTATGGTGGGACTCAAGTTTGTCCTGGTATTGTCTCTTGGCATCCTTGATAGCTTTGCGGAGATCATTGCAGGACTTTTTGTACCGCTTGGGATCGTTGGATTTGTATGCAACGGACCTGGCCTTAATCAGTGAATGTACCTTGTGGTTCATCCATGGTTTCCGTTGGAGAACACTCGTGCTGGAAGAGGAAGACAATCTGAAGACGCTTTAGCTCAGGTTTCAGGTATAGATCAACTAATTCAGATACTGCAACATTATGCAATTTAGAAGTTGCATCAATGTAGGATTCCAGGTGGTGGTATATCAGCAGGCATGCTCTAGAATCTGGGTGGGGGCCAAGGACAGTATTGATCAGTGAATGGGGAGGAAGGTTGCACATTGGCTCAGCTGCAGAGGATTCAAATGATGCCTGTTGGGGCGAATAATTCAATGTTTGATGTTTTGGGAAGTCCGTTGGAAGCTATGTTTGGAATTATATAAAATAGTCAAGTGAAAAATCAATCAAGATTTTGCATAGACACTGAAATTCTTTCATTCGTGGAAAAGGGTGACCAACTTGGCTTAAGTTTAGTGGGCATAGTGCATTGTTTGAAAGGAGATGTGAAATAACTTCTTTAGTCAGAGGGAATTCATTGCCACAGACGCCTGTAGAGGCCAAGTTAATGGATATTTTTACGGAGGAGATTGACAGATTCTTGATTAGTAAGTGTGTCAGGGGTTATGGGGAGAAGGGAAGAGAATGAGGTTGCAAGGGAAAGATAGATCAGCCATGATTGAATGTCTGTCCTAGGACATTGTGGTTTATATAACATCATTCACGCCAAAAATTGTTTAGGACCATCCTTCAAATTGGTATTCAGTTTGCCCCTCACTGGAAATCAGCAGTCTTTCATCAGCCATGCTGCAACCACATTTGTGCTAATGCCTAAGATCAACAATGCACACTAAATATGTAGGAAGGAACTGCAAATGCTGGTTTAAACCGAAGATAGGCACAAAATGCTGGAGGAACTCAGTGGGACAAGGGTCTCGACCCGAAACGTCACCCATTCCTTCTCTCCAGAGATGTTGCCTGTCCCGCTGAGTTGCTCCAGAATTTTGTGTCTATCTTCAATGCATACTGGAGTTAGACACTGAGGAAATCCACACAGGTGTCAACGCACAAAACTGCAAATGTTGAAATCGAACAACATAGTGGGCCGAGCAGCATCAGGGGGTGGGGGAGGGAATTGTAAACCCTGGTGCAGGGGGTTCGAACTGAATTGTGGACCAGTGCTCCCACCCACACCTCATCCACAAATGCTGCTTGACTCACTATTTCTGCGCTGTATCTTTCTAAACCCCAATGTAATCACCGAATGTTGACGGTGAGGACAACTTCAACCAGGCAGAGGAGAAGAAAGTGTTAGTAGAGACATATTGAGCTTTGTCCTGCTCATACGTATCTTCCAGCAATCTTCCTCCAGCACCCCTCCCACCACAATCTGCCCGACTAAGGGTCCCGACCCAAAATGTCACCAGAGATGCTGCCTGACCCCCTGAGTTACCCGATAAGACTCTGTATTCTTCTTTGTGGGTGAATAACTTTGGTGCTTACATTGAGCTTTGGAGAGAAACAGCATGGAATCAGGCCCTTCAGCCCACCAAGTCTGCGCTGACCAGCGATTATCCTGTGCACTAGTACTATCCGACACGCACTAGGGACAATTAGAAATGTTACTGAAGACAATTAACCTAAAAATCTGTACGTCTTTGGAATGTGGAAGAAACCGCAGTACATTGAGAAACCCCACGGGGTCACAGGAAGAATGTTAAAACTCCATACAGTCAGCACTCGTAATCGGGATTGAACTCTGTTCTCAGGCGCTGTGGTGATTCAGTTCAATTCAAGGATACTTTATAATGACATGAACCTAGGTACAGTGAAACTCTTTGTTTTTGCATACAATCCAGTAAAATCATACAGCAGACCTCACCTAGGCAGAACACAATGGGTCGCCACCTTTCAGGCGCCGACAATGTTACAAAAAGTTCATCAAACGGGTCTTATCTTCTCGCAGGTGGATGCCGGGCCCCCCTTCATTCTCGGCGGCCCACTGCTGGGTTGCTCTTGGCTGCGCGGATCCCTCCAAGGCTCTGCGACTTGTCCACTGGGTTGCCCGCCTCCCCAGTGCATCTCGGGAGCCCTCTGCTACCGTGTAGCGCATTTTGGGTTATGTGGTGTGTGAGCCAGGCCTGCCATTGAGGCAGCAATTCTACTGCTGCGCCACCTTGAGCATATGGAAGTAAATGCTTCTAAGGAAATTATTGGGGTTAAGGTAGGAAAATTGCTCCCTGATTATTCTGGACAGTTATAACCTTTTGTGGATAGCATTTCCTTTCAAGTTACTCGATCATCTGGAAGCTTTCTGGTCTATTGCTCTATGTTTAGCTATATTCCAAGGGCAAAGGCTTGTTAATGAACTCATAAAAGGACATGAAGTGCCTGAGTAACTCAGCAGGTCAGGCAGCATCTCTTATCTATATTCCCCTTTAGTGTATCAGCAAGGAGGTTGTGTTGCAGTTGTATAAGACGCTAGTGCATTGTGTTCAATTTTGGACACCATGTTATAGGAAATATGTTGTCAAGCTGGAAAGGGTGCAGAGAAAATTTACGAGGAAGTTGCCAGGACTTGAGGGCCTGAGCTATAGGGAAAGGTTGAGCAGGCTAAGACTCTTCCTTGGAGCACAGGAGGATGAGGTGATCTTATAGAGGTATATAAAATCATGAGAGGAATCAATTGGGTAGAGGCACAGAGTCTCTTGTCCACAGTAGGAGAATCGAGACCCAAAGGACATAGGTTTACGGTGGGGGGGAGGGAACCTGATGTGTAACTTTCACACAAAGGGTGGTGGGTGTGTGGAACAAGCTGATGGAGGAGGTAGTTGGTACCATGGTTTAGACAGGTTTAGAGGGAAATGGGCAGAAAGCAGGCAGGTGAGACAAGTGTAGATGGGACATGCTGGCCAGTGTGGGCAAGTTGGGCCGAGGGGCCTGTTTCCACGCGGCAAGACTCTATGACTAAGCATCTGTAGTTCCTTGTTTCTAATTCACTCATATATGCCTCACGTATGGCTGGGAGCAATTGATTGTGCAAAAACCTAGAATTTGTTCATCTGTCTCTTCGCTCCCTAAAGACCATTTGCAACATCAAACAACAATAGAAAGCAACATTCATGTGGAGAATCCTAATAATAGCTTAGCAATTAACCTTCAAGTGAATGATCATTTTAAATGGTGGGTAGAGTGGGTCCTTTCTCCTGCCTAATATGTGCGTTGATGTGTGAGGTTAAGAGGTGGCATAATTTGAAACAAGAACGCCAGCTTTGGAGAAATGTCTTGCTTTAATGGGGCCAGGTGTTGAGCATTCAAAACTGATGCCAAGATACCTCATAGCCCCGAGGTGGAGCAGCAGTGCGGATTTTTTAACAAAGGAGAAATTTGATTAGCTCACTAGGGAGAAGGTGGCTATTACTAGGGGGAAAGATGCTTGGAAAGCTGAAAGGGCTGAAGGTGGATAAGTCACCTGAATCAGATGGACTGCACCCTAAGGTTCTGAAGGTGGATTTAGATATTGTGGAGGCATTGATAATGATATTTCAAGAATCACTAGAGTCAGGAGTGGTTCCAGATGATTTGAAAATTGGCAATATTACCCTGCTGCCCAAGAACGGAGCAAAGCAGAATAGTGGGAACTATAGATCGGTTAGCCTGACTTTCATGGGTGGAAAGAATTTAGAGTCCATTATAATTGTAAAGGATGAGGTAACGGAGTGCTTAGAAGTTCATGATAAAATAGACTAAAGTCACCATGACTTTGTGAAGGGGACATCTTGCTGACAAATTTGCTGAATTCTTTGAAGACAGACAAAGGAAAGTCAGTAGATGTTGTTTAACTAGATTTTCAGAAAGCCTTTGATAAGGTGCCACACGGAAGGCTGATAAGGAAGATGAGAGCCCATGGTATCAAAGGGCAGATACTAGCATGGATATCAGGTTAGCTGGATGGCAATAGGGAAAGTGTGGCAATAAAGGGGGCTTTTTCTGGTTGGATGCCAGTGACTAGCGGAGTTCCGCAGGGGTCGGTGCTGGGGCCGCTACTCTTCATGTTGTTCTTTTAATGATTTGGATGAGGGGATTGAAGGTTTTGTGGCCAAGTTTGTACATGATATGAAAATAGGTGGAGAGGCAGCCAGTGTAGAGAAAGCAGGGGCTCTGCAGAAGGACTTGGATAGGTTGTGAGAGTGGGCAGAGAAGTGGCAGATGGAATATAGCATAGCAATGTGTGGTGTCATGCAGTTTGGGAGCAGGTATAAAGGTGTAGATTATTTTCGAAATGGGGAGAGAATTCATAAATCAGAGGTGCAAAGGGACTTGGCAGTGCTGGTGCAGGATTCCCAAAAAGTTAATCTGCAAGTCGAATCAGTAGTAAAGAAAGCAAAAGCAATGCTAGCATTTATTTCAAGAGGGCTTGTATACAAAAACAGGGATGTAATGCTGAGGCTCTTATCAGGCACTGGTCAGGCTGCATTTGGAATATTGTGGGTAATTTTGGGCACCATATCTGAGGAAGGATGTGCTAACTCTGGAGAGGGTCCAGAGGAGGTTTACAAGAATGATCCCAGGAATGAGCAGGTTAACCTACGATGAACGTTTGACGGCACGGGGCCTGTACTCGCTGGAGTTTCGAAGAATGAGGGGGGACCTCATTGAAACGTACAGAATAGTGAAAGGCTTGGATGGAGTGGATGTGGAGAGGATGTTTCCACTAGTGGGAGAGTCGAGGACTAGAGGTCATAGCCTTAGAATTAAATGATGCACTTTTAGGAAGAAGATGAGGACGAATTTATACAAATCTGTGGAATTCTTTGCCATGATTGAATGGCGGAGTAGACATGATGGGCAGAATGGCTCCTATATCATAATCATAATATTATGATCACATTGAGAGGCACAGCAGCCAGTAAGAAATCGTACAGTAGAGCAGCCTGTTGGGCATGGCTGTTTGGGGGAGACTATGTTGAGGTTAAATGCTGTGTTTGACGGATGGATTTGGCTCAAGGGGTTTAGACGAGGGGGATGGCAGGTGTATGTAGTGACTTTTTTTTGTCTATAATTCTTCCTTGGTCTTACTGTAATAGAGGTGGTAGGTAGACTGCCCTGGTAGATGATCCAGAAGAATAAGATGCAGGGGATTCATGGTGAACTGGTTGCATGGGTTTAGAACTGGCTTACTCATGGAAGACAGAGGCTTGTGATGCATGGGTATTATTCTGGTTTGTGATCTTTGACTAGTGGAGTTCTGTAGGGATCTGTGCTGGGACCTCTGTTGTTTGTGATGACTTGGACATGAATGTAGATTGAATTGACTTTGATTGAATTGAATACATTTTATTAGCCAAGAATGTACACATACAAGGAATTTGCCTTGGTGCTTTGCTCGCAAGTAACAACACGATATACAGTAGACAATTAAAAATAAAACATTATTATTTAAACATGTGAAGAATGAAATAAAATACCAGAGCTAAAGGAGGCTGCAGAAGTTTGGCTGTTGAGTAGAGCTACTGCTCGTGGAAAAAAGCTGCTTTTATGTCTGGCTGTGGCGGCTTTGACAATCCGGAGTTGCCTTCCAGAAGGAAGTGCTTCAAAGAGTGTGTAGCCAGGGTGACAGTGGTCAGAGATGATCTTACCCACTTGCTTCCTGGCCCTTGCAGTGTACAGTTGCAGCCAACAACCTTCTCGGCTGATCGAACGATGCGCTGTAGCCTTCGGATGTTGTGCTTGGTGGCTGAGCCAAACCAGACCATGATGGAGAAGGTGAGGACAGACTCTATCATGGCAGTGTAGAATCCACTAAATCTCACGACCGAAAGTAAAGGACAAGCAACGCCAAGCTTTGCTAAACACCTTGTGCCTCGTTTATTCCAAAGCACCCCTCTAACATAAAATCTCCTCAGAACTCGTCGTGTGCAGATAAGGTCAATTAGTTTGTCCGACCTAGGGGTTGTCATCCCGCTCTTGTCTCTCAACCTTGCCTCCGACTGCTGGCTCCCCCTTGCGATAACAAGCTGTAAGAAAAACCATGTGGGCATGGTCGCCACAGCAGTATAAAACTGGACCATGATTGCCTGTGGCAGGTTGTGTTTTCACAGCTGCCACGGGAAGTACTTCCTCTGTTGGGCCTTTTTGACTGTGGTCGATGGTGCCCCCTCCGCATTTAAGGTCCCCGGAGATGATGGCTCCAAGGAACTTAAATGACTCCACACATGTGACTGTGGTGTTGTTGATGGTGAGTGGGGGGAGGGGAGGGGGAGCTCCCCACGGCAGACTACCTAGCAAGTTTGCAGACCACACCAAGATTGCAGGATTAGTGGACAGTGAGCCAGGCTGTCAAAGTATACTGCGGGATATACATCAACTGCAAAAATGGGTGGAAATATGGCAAATTGAGATTAATTTGAGCATGTGAGAGATGTTGCACTTTGGAAGGTTGAATATGTGGAAAGTATACAGTTGATGGCAAGACCCTAAACAACAGTAATGTGCATCTCTATAAACTTTTGTTAGGCTGCATTTGAAGTATTGCATGCAGTTCTCGTCGCCCCATTACAGTAAGAATGTGGAAGCTTAGGAGAGGATGTAGAGGAGGTTTACCAGCATGTTGCCTGAATTAGGAGGTATTAGTTATAAAGTGAAGTTGGACAAACTTGGATTGTTTTCTCTGCAATGCCAGAGGTTGAGGGGAGAGCTGATAGAAGTACAAGCCTTCCACCAGGCCTGAACTTGTCTTGCATAATAGGCAACTATTCTTGTGGGCTGAGAGGCCTGTTCCTGTGCTGCATTGTTCTATGTAAAGCCCCGTGGTCATGTGTGATTTTGCATATCTAACACCCAGAAAGTGAATGTTTGTGATCTAAATGCAGTGCTGTGCCATTCTTAAATAATCAAACTAGATTTTACTTCAACAGTTTGGAGGATTCGTATCACTGGGAAAATCTGGAGCCTGCATAATTGATGTGCTATATTTTTTGGTTGTTCATGATTTCTTTGCTTTGTCCCTGCAGGTGGCGAAGGTTTGGACGAAGGATCAAGTGGTGATTCTCTTCTGGAGTGGTTGAATGCTTTCAGACAGACGGGAAACACAACGAGAAGCGGGCAAAGTGGGAATCGCTCATGGAGAGCTGTCAGTCGTACAAACCCAACAAGTGGAGATTTTCGATTCAGCTTGGAAATTAACGTAAGTCGTGGTAGAATTGATCAAAGTGCCGAAATGGAAAGTGAACAAATGGACACTTCGAATGCAGCAACAACGTTGCCACCGACAGAAGAGGCAGTGACGCCTGTACCATCAAGAAGCATAAACCCGTCCCCACCTGCAACAGCACAACCTGCGCAAGCAGTAACAGCTCCACCAATAACCATTACAGAAGAAAGTGTCCAAAGTGAACCTGAAAGGTCTGAATCTGGTGTTACTAGACAGAGCAGAAGACCAAATGGGGAACTGTCTTATGAAAACAGCTATGAACTTTTCCGACAGGACCTTGAAACCCAGCCACCGCAAAGTCGTGCAAGGAGTGGTAGAAGCAGAAGCCCCGAACGCCGACGGTCATCTAGAACAAGAAGCAATCGAAGTCGCTCGCCCTTGCATCCAGTTGAAGGAATGAGTCGATCACGGCGCCAGAGTTCTCTCCGATCTGAGAGATCCAGTTCAGAAAGTGGGACAGAAGGAAGTTCCAGAACTAGACAGCATATAGTGTCCAGGCAGAATCGGGTTGGAGATGAAGTGCGGGCGGAAGTAACCAACCCCTTTTCTACATCTGAGTCGAGTGAACCTCGAGAGCCTTCCCAAGAAGCTGCTGATCCTGCAGAAGCGACCGTCAATGATTCGTCTGTAGCTGGCCGGCGACCACCAACCATTATGCTAGACTTGCAGGTGAGAAGGGTGAGACCTGGTGAAAATACGGATAGAGATAGTATAGCCAACAGGACCCGCTCGAGATCCCAAACAACAGACAACACAGTTGTGTATGAAAGTGAGCGGGGTGGGCTCAGGCGCACATTTTCCCGCTCTGAGCGAGCAGGGGTGAGAACTTACGTTAGTACCATTCGGATTCCATTTCGCAGGATTTCTGATTCGGGTCTTGGGGAGGCTGCCTCAGTTGCTCTCCAAACCATACTTCGCCGAATAATGATGGGTGGGGAATTGAGTTCCTTTGTGGACAGTGACAGTGATTCTGAAACGAGCAACAGGGGCCAAAATCCAGTGCAAGAAGTCTCTGAGTCGCAGAACAACACAAGTGAATCACCCAACGTGGCTTCCACGGGCAGAACAGGAGAGCAGAGGGCGGCAGCACAGCGGAATAGCGGCGAGACAGATAGCACCACTGGTGCAAGGAGAAGAGAAGGTCAGCAGACTCGAGGCCTGTTTGGCCTTGAAGAAAGTGGTACTTTGCCCATACTTAGGCTCGCCCATTTCTTCTTGCTAAATGACGAAGATGAGGATGATCAGCCCAGGGGACTGACCAAAGAGCAAATTGACAACTTGTCCACAAGAAATTTTGGGGAAAGTGATGCAATTAAAACCTGTAGCGTGTGCATTAGTGAGTACACTGCTGGAAACAAGCTGCGCAAGCTTCCCTGCTCACACGAATATCATGTTCACTGTATTGATCGCTGGCTCTCTGAAAACTCCACATGCCCCATATGTCGTCAGGCCGTTTTAGGTCGCACTGCTGGAGATAATGTTGGCTAGTGTATGGCCTCCATCAGTTTGTGTCCCAGTATTGGTGTAAAGTAGAATTAGCTAGCTGTACTAAACAGTGAACCATATAAAATTATACTTCAGAATGCAGAGGGAATTTCAAAATAGCCATACCTAATATTTCTGTGTGACTGCTTCCTGACATGTTTAAACAGTTTTTTTTGCAAATCTTTAACATGGGTTTGAACATTTTGTATTGATTCTATTGCAAGTGTGCACTGTTGCATTGTTTATGAATTGAAACAATTTTACCATGCTTATAAATGTATTTAGGGAACAATTCTGGCATCTGGTTTCTTAATTAATTTAACCCGTATTTAGGATTTGTTCTTAGCATGGTAAGTAACTTATTTAAACTATAATGCTTTTGCTTTCATTTTCCTTGCCCTATGATTTTTGTCACGCAGTTAGCATTTCATTTGGGTTAGTTGTACTGAATTCCATTTCTTTCCCCTTCATTTTTTTGGATTTTTTAATCAAAATTGTTCCCTTTTCTGATGTATAGTTTTGGTTTATGTGCACACTTACAGTGGTGTATTTTAGCAATTCAGAGTATTCATTGTTGCAGGATCTATGTATAGGATGGAGAAATTGGCCAATTAAAATAGCAATGCAAATTCACTGCTATATAAAAATTCTAATTTACTGTACATCTTTAATGAACGAATTGCCTTATTTTACAAAATATACATCTATGGGACTAATTGGAAGTATTCAACAGTTTTCTGTACTGTGAATTTGTTTACTATCTTTCATTTCTCAGTCAACATTAAAAAAAAACCTGATTTCATCTTTTTTTTGGAGTTACTCTGTACATCTCTTTGAGGTTCTTGCCTCTCCACCTTGCACCTTCAGTTTTAAGAAAGACATTTTAATGTGGGCAATGATCCATGCTGTGGAATAAGTCGTTTGTCTTTGGGAAGTTGGCTGCTTTTTTCTTTCTCTATAATTGAATGGAACAGTGAGGCTGTGTATGGACATGTTAGCCTCTCACCACATTTTTGCAAACCTCCAACATTGCGCCACGTAATCTGTGCCTAATAAAAGACCTTTGTCCAGCTCACTACTTGGATGTCGTTTGGTTTTACTGTAATGTTCGGCACCATCGCCAGGATGTGAGAAAGACTAATTTTTGAAATGCTTATTGGAATATTGAGGTCCTCCTGTGCTGGTTAAGTGCAGACCTGGTCTACGTGAAAAATAAGCTCTGGTATTCTGCCAATTGACATGTTGCAAGATTGTAAAATGCAAGGATGCTGAGTATCTATATAAAGGAAACTCCAATTTTGTTCATTCAACAATGAAATTGAAATACATTTGTAATATAACTGATGTAACTGAATGGAATAGTTTTTTGAGGCAGAATGCCAGTTTTTGTTTTTGAATATATATAGGCAGGATTGTGGGAAGTAATGACACTATTTGGTCTCTTGCTTACCCAAATGTATATGGAAAAATTGGTTTGTACAAAAGTAACCAGATATGAATGGCATCTTGTATAAATTTTAAATGCCAATATTGTAATGTGTAATTTCATTACTTAGTTAAATGCTACAGAGCCAATATTATCAGAAAGGAATATCACATAGGAATCCCACAGATTGTGGTCAGCCCTGCATAAGGTGAGCTGTATAGTAAGGATTGAAAGCAAATTAGGAGATGAGTGATTTAAGAATTCAAGGGAGAGTTCTGCAGCTGCAGGAGTCTTGCCAAAGTGCATGCACTTTGGTCCACTGTACAAGGCTTGTTTAAAGTGATTTAGTTTATTTATGTAATCTGTTGTACTAATTTTTTGTAAATTAGTAACTAAGTTTTGATGCAAAAATGTTTGATTATCCAGTTGTCATTTTGCTTTCTGGAGAAAAGGAAACGTCAATTGCAGAAAAACATTTATCTTTTGACATTGACCATTTAAAGAATTGGGGTATCTATAAATGTTAATAAAGTATTGCACGATAAACTAACAGTGCCGTTGTCTGAGGTTTATTCCTCTCCTTTCCTCTTTAGTTTACTCTCCTTTAATGTTAAGTCCATTTCTTTTAGTGATTAATTACTGATAAAGTCAACTACAGTGCCCTCCATAGTGTTTGGGACAAAGACCCATCATTTATT
The DNA here is from genome assembly GCF_028641065.1 of Leucoraja erinaceus. Lineage (NCBI taxonomy): Eukaryota > Metazoa > Chordata > Chondrichthyes > Rajiformes > Rajidae > Leucoraja > Leucoraja erinaceus. The sequence goes on along the minus strand of NC_073388.1, from coordinate 50,962,957 downwards.
TATTTGCCTCTGTACTATACTATTTGAGATTTGTAATAGAAAAAAAATCACATGCGGTTGAAGTGCACATTGTCAGATTTTATTAAAGGCCATTGTTATACATTTTGCTTTCACCATGTAGAAATTACAGCAGTATTTATGCATAGTCCCCCCATTTCAGGGCACCATAATGTTTGGGACACATGGCTTCTCAGGTGTTTGTAATTGCTCAGGTGTGTTTAATTGTCTCCTTAATGCAGGTATAAGTGAGCTCTCAGCACCTAGTCTTTCCTACAGTCTTTCCATCACCTTTGGAAACTTTTATTGCTGTTTATCAACACGAGGACCAAAGTTGTGCCAATGAAAGTCAAAGAAGCCATTGTGAGACTGAGAAACAAGAAGAAAACTGTTAGAGACATCAGCCACACCTTCAGCTTACCCAAATCAACTGTTTGGAACATCATCAAGAAGAAAGAGCACTGGTGAGCTTACTAATCGCAAAGGAACTGGCAGGCCAAGGAAGACCTCCACAGCTGATGACAGACGAATTCTATAATAATAAAGAAAAATCCCCAAACACCTGTCCGACAGATCAGAACCACTCTTCAGGAGTCAGGTGTGGGTTTGTCAATGACCACTGTCCGCAGAAGGCTTCATGAACAGAAATACAGAGGCTACACTGCAAGATGCAAACCACTAGTTAGCCACAAAAATAGGATGGCCAGATTAGTTTGCCAAGAAGTATTTAAAAGAGCAACCACAGTTCTGGAAAAAAGATCTTGTGGACAGATGAGACAAAGATTAACATATCAGAGTGATGGCAAGAGCAAAGTATGGAGACGAGAGGGAACTGCCCAAGATCCAAAGCATACCACCTCATCTGTGAAACACGGTGGTGGGGGTGTAATGGCCTGGGCATGTATGGCTGCTGAAGGTACTGGCTCACTTATCTTCATTGATGATACTACTGCTGATGGTAGTAACAATGAATTCTAAAGTATATAGACACATCCTATCTGCTCGTTCAAACAAATGCCTCAAAACCTCATTGGCCGGCGGTTCATTCTACAACAAGACAATGATCCCAAACATACTGCTAAAGCAACAGAAGTTTTTCAAAGCTAAAAAATTGTAAATTCTTAAGCAGCCAAGTCAATCATCCGATCTGAACCCAATTGAGCATGCCTTTTATATGCTGAAGAGAAAACTGAAGGGGACTAGCCCCCAAAACAAGCATAAGCTAAAGATGGCTGCAATACAGGCCTGGCAGAGCATCACCAGAGAAGGCACCCAGCAACTGGTGATGTCCATGAATCGCAGACTGCAAGCAGTCATTGCATGCAAAGGATATGCAACAAAATACTAAACACGACTACTTTCATTCACATGACATTGCTGTGTCCCAAACATTATGGTGCTGTGAAATGGGGGGACTGTGTACAGTGCATTCAGAAAGTATTCAGACCCCTTCACTTTTTCCACGCTTTGTACGTTACAGCCTTATTCTAAAATGGATTTAAAAAATGTTTTTATCATCTATCTACACACATTATCCCATAATAAAAAATAGAAAACAGGTGTTTAGAAATTTTTGCAAAGTGAGTAAAAATAAATAACTGATATCACATTTACGTAAGTATTCAGACCCTTTACTCGGTACTTTGTTGAGGCACCTTTGGCAGCGATTACAGCATCAAGTCTTCTTGAATATGACGCTACAAGCTTGTATTTGGGTAATTTCTCCCATTCTTCTCTGCAGATCCTCTCAAGCTCTGTCGGGTTGGATGGGGAGCGTCGATGCACTGCTATTTTCAGGTCCCTCCAGAGATGTTCGATTGGGTTCAAGTCCTTGCTCTGGCTGGGCCACTCCAGGACATTCACAGACTTGACACGCAGCCAATCCAGCGTTGTCTTGGCTGGGGGCTTAGGGTCGTTGTCCTGTTAGAAGGTGAACCTCCACCCCAGTCTGAGATCCAGAACGCTCTGGAGCAGGTTTTCATCAAGGATCACTCTGTACTTTGCTCCGTTCATCTTTCCCTCGATCCTGACTAGTCTCCCAGTTCCTGCCACTGAAAACCATCCCCACAGCACAATGCTGCCACCACCATGCTCAACCATGGGTATGGTATTGGCCAGGTGATGAGCGGTGCCTGGTTTCCTCCAGACGTGATGCTTGGCATTCAGGCCAAAGAGTTCAATCTTGGTTTCATCAGACCAGTGAATCTTGTTTCTCATGATCTGAGAGTCCTTTAGGTGCCTTTTAGCAAACCCCAAGTGGGCTGTCATGTGCCTTTTACTGAGGAGTGGCTTCTGTCTGGCCACTCTACCATAAAGGCCTGATTGGTGGAGTGCTGCAGATATTGTTGTCCTTCTGGAAGTTTCTCCCATCTCCACAGAGGAACTCTGGAGCTCTGTCAGAGTGACCATCGGGTTCTTGGTCACCTCCCTGACCAAGGCCCTTCTCCCCCGATTGCTCAGTATGGCCGGGCGGCCAGCTCTATGAAGAGTCCTGGTGGTTCCAAAGTTCTTCCATTTAAGACTGACAGAGGCCACTGTGCTCTTCAGGACTTGCAATGCTGCAGAAATTGTTTTATACCCTTCCCCAGATCTGTGTCTGGACACAATCCTGTCTCGGAGGTCTACGGACAATTCCTTAGTCTCCATGGCTTGGTTTTTTGCTCTGACATGCACTGTCAACTGTGGGACCTTATATAGACAGGTGTGTGCCTTTCCAAATCATGTCCAATCAATTTAATTTACCACTTGTGGATTCCAATCAAGTTGTAGAAACATCTCGCAGATAATCAATGGAAACAGGATGAACCTAAGCTCAATTTTGAGTGTCAGAGCAAAGGGTCTGAATACTTATGTAAATGTCTATTTCAGTTATTTATTTTTCATTACTTTGCAAACATTTCTAAATACCTGTTTTCACTTCTTCATTCTGGGGTATTGTGTGTAGATTGATGATAAAAAAAATGTTTTAATCCATTTTAAAATAAGGCTGTAACGTAACAAAATGTGGAAAAAGTGAAGAGGTCTGAATAGTTTCTGAATGCACTGTATAGTCGCTGCTGTAAATTCTACATGATAAAACCAAAAAGTATAAAAATAGCCTTTATTAAAATCTGACAATGTGCACTTTAACCACATGTGATTTTTTTTTTCTATTACAAATCTCAAATTGTGGAGTACAGAGGCAAATAAATAAATGATGGTTCTTTGTCCCAAACTTTATGGAGGGCACTGCAACTTTAAGCTCAGCTGCTTTTGCAATGTTAATTTAATAATTGTATAAACTCATCTCCTGCCACTATTTGTATTCCAGACAGTTTTAACTCGGCATTTGTGGCATTAAGATAAGATTTAATTTAATTGGCATCTTATTCAGACCAAAGAAATCTGAAATGAGAAATATCCGACATATCACTATTGTCAACTATGTGGTGTTCTTATTTCCCGGTACTTGCGTCATAGATAATTGGAGGATATGGAACTCGTGATGTCTGCAGTGTATTTCACTGTTTGTTATCCTGTGTTAATGATGTGTTTGGCTATTGAGGCAAGTCAAGTGAAATTTATTGTCATATGCGAGGTGCAGGTACAATGAAAATCTTCAACTAACATCGTGGGCTCATATACTCGGACAACACTTAAGCAAGTTTTACATAAATGATACAAATCAGTGAAGGAAGACTGCAAGCCACCCAACAATTCCATGGTAGTACCAGAGATGGTCCGTGGTGTTCTGTTCCCAAGATAGGATTAGGGTTGTGCAGGTCAGTTCAAGTATCTGATGGTTATAGTAATGTAGCTATTGCTGCTACTGATACGCAAGCCCCAATGGTAGCAGCAATAGGAAGGCATTCCCTGGATGGTGAGGATCCTGACAATAGATACCGGCTTCTTGAGATGGCACCTCCAGTTGATGCTAGCAATGGTGGGGAGGGCTGTGTGCATGTGTGACTAGGCCAGATTTACCACTCTGCAGCCTCTTGCGTTCTTGTGCCATTGTGCAACCAGTCAGTGTACTTTCTACCATGCAGTAAGGTAGAACTTTGTTAAAATATTTGGTGACATGCTAAATCTCTCAAAACGTCTAAGTGGAGGTACCAGCGGGTGATTACATCTTTGTTGGACTCGCGATAGGTTATCCAAGATGTCGGTGCCCAGGCATTGAAGCTGCTCGTTCTCTCCACTGTCCCACCAAAGAAAACTGGCCAATGATTTCCTGACTTCCTCTTTCTGAAGTCAACAATTTGTTCCTTGATTTTGTTGATAATGAGCGAGAGGTTGTTGATGTGGCACCATTCTACCAAGTTTTGTATCTCCTGGTTCATCGCCACCTCTGATTCGGCCAACAGCAGTGGAATTATCGTCAAATATATACATGGCATTGAAGCTGTGCTTAATAAAGCAGGGGGCTAAGCACACAGTGTTGAGGTTCGCCTGTGTTGGTGGTCATTGAGGTGATCTTACAGATTGCAATATCTGATCAAGGAAGTCAAGCCTTCAGTTGCAAATGGAGGTACAGAGGCTCAGATCTTGGAGCTTGGTGATGAATTTGGAAGAAATTATAGTGTTGATAGTCAACTGGTGATGAACAGCAGCCTGACATTTGTTCGTGTTATAGAGGTGGTCCACAGCGCAGTCGAGAGCCAGTGAGATAGCATCTGCTCTGGACCTGTTGTGATAGGCAAATTGAAACAAACCCAGGTCATTTCATGCCACAACCAACTACTCAAAACACTTAATTATTGTGGATGTAAGTTCCACCGGATATCAGTCATTGAGGCAGGTGTCTTTGCTGTTCTTGGACATTGGTATGATAGGTGCCGTTTTGAAGCAGGTGGGAACCACCGATTGCAGAAGCCAGAGGTTGAAGATGTCCGTGAATACTCTGAGAAGTTGGTCCGCACTGGTCTTTAGTATTCGGCTAAGTACACCATCTAGGATTTGCAATCTTGAAGGATGCTCTTGACGTCGGCCTCGGCGACTAACATCATTCTGACCTCAGGAGACGCGAGGGAATGTGAAGGTGTATTATTGTTCTCACTTTCAAAGGGTGCGTTAAAGGCATTGAGTCCATCGGAAATGATGCATGCTACCTGGTTTCAACTTGCAAGCCCAGCCACAGCTGTAAAGTGTATGTCCATGACGGCAGCTCGGTCCGGAATCGCCTCTTCACATTGACAATGGCCCTCAGGTGGTTGTACCTGGACTACTTGTATGACTGGATCATCAATAGACAATAGGCAATAGGTGCAGGAGTAGGCCATTCGCCCCTTCGAGCCAGCACCACCATTCAATGTGATCATGGCGGATCATCCCCAATCAGTACCCCTTTCCTGCCTTCTCCCCATATCCCCTGACTCCGCTATTTTAAGAGCCCTATCTAGCTCTCTCTTGAAAGCATCCAGAGAACCTGCCTCCACTGCCCTCAGTACTAAATGTCACAGATCTAGCCTTCAGTGATTACAAATCTAGTTCATCCAGGACTTCTGATTCAAAAAGATTCAATGTTTTTGAAATCAGCATGGGCTGGGGGGCGGGGGGGTGAACAAGTTAGCCGTGAGTTGATAGAGCAGTTCACTTGTTTAAGAATAATTGAAAACAATTGCAGTCTTATATCAGGATCAACATTACAGTCTTTGTAGTAAAAAATATGTGTGCTTACTTTATTACTTGCCAATGAGTTCACTGCAATAAGAGTTTATACAACAATTAGAGGACTACCAAAATCCAAGCAGATGATAGATAGATTGTATGCTAAACATATGGAGTGCATATTTGATGGACTCTTAATTTCCATCTCAACATATTAGTTTTTCATTTTTGCACAAGTTGGTAGACATAATAATATGTTCAAGTAGGCTGCATTGATTTAGCTTGCACTGGTAAATGTCCTAATTACTTGTAATGTGCAGAAACCAGGAATTCGCAAATCTGAAGCAAATGAGCTATTTTCCATTCACCAGCATGTTCTGATGAAGGATCTTTGACCCAGAATGTTGACCAGTTATTCTTTCCACAGTTACGGCTGAGTTCTTCCAGTATTTGTATTTGTGGGCAATTTACAATGTCAAAAGGAAAGTCCCACGATGATAATAAACATAAGTGCAATGAGGATCATTCAATAATGCTTGCATACACTGTACTCGCTCACATTCATATTATGAATTTGTTGAAATGGCTGTACAGGTGATGGCCATAGAAAAAGGATTAGCTAATGCTTTAGATCAATGCTCTTTCATGGGAAGTATCTTTGGTCAGAGATTTTAAGTTTTAAGGTACAGATGAGGAGAGAAGAAAACAAATGTGAAAATCTGCCGTTGATAGCTTCAACAGTCAAATTTGGGTCACGATCTTCGACAATTGGTAATCCCGGTTGACTGGTTTAAGTTTTTAATGTGATTCTGTTTTTAGTCTTGTGCATTTGCATTAGTGGGGCTGCAGTTAACAGTGCAAGTTACTTTGTGATAAATCTCTAAATGCAGGAAATGTTATGGTTTTCCCCTCATGCACTTGAATTAGTCGTGATTAGGACGGCAATTTTAATTTTCTGTATTGGAAATCAATGGGCCAGAATGGCACAACTCTCTGCATCTGCTTAAGATTGCATCTGCTTAGATGTTTCATGTGTAACTTCCTGGTAGTGCAAGCTGGTAAAGTCAATGGTACCTTGGATATTTGGATGTGGCAAGATTGTCAAAAGTATCATAATGTTAGTGTCAATAATTGAGAAAGATGCACAAAAGGCTAAATTTGGAGAAGAGTCAGAAAAAGGGCAATTCTTCTATTGGGCAGGGGGTACAGAAGTATAATGTCTCGCACCGCAAAGGCTCAAGAATGGCCACTTTCTCACAAACATCATGTTATAAGGTCATACCTCAGGTTCTTGTACCAACCTGCACAACCTTAATCCTACCTTGGCAATGGAAAACTATCGACTGCCTTTTGCACTACCAAGGACTTGTTTTCTAATTGTTTTGCTCAAGCATCACGTAAGAATTTTGTGTAATTTGTGTATAATTTATATTTGTGCATGGTCAGTCTAAGCCTGTGTTGCTGCAGGCAAGATTTCTCATTGTATCTGTACTTCATACTTGTGCATATGCCAATAAACTGAAACAAAAAGATTTTTTTAAATAAAAATAGATTACATTTGTGGTGTTCAAAAAAAAAAGAAAAAAAATCTACTGATTTGGGTGGAATGATAGAGCACTTAAAATTGTGCCCAGTAGGTAAGTCAGATTGATCAGTACTGCTTTCACAATAATTGTTAAATGTTTAAGTACTCTCTCGATCAGCAGACTACTTTCTGTGGGAAATTTTATTGGGGATTTACTATGAACATTTAGAAAGAAAATACATTGGAACAGTTAGTGATGAGATGCTGGCAATGGAACAAGCTTTGAAGGTTCACCATTGATTTTCCTGCTCAATGCAACATGTATAATGACCCCCCCCCCCCCCCCCCCCCTCACAAATGCCCGATTGTTCTGATGGTTATAGCCTTGAAAGGAAGTGATCTCGGAAGCTGATCTTACTCCTAACCTTGGTAATTAGGTGTTTAAGAAGGAACTGCAGATGCTGGAAATCGAAGGTACACAAAAATGCTGGAGAAACTCAGCGGGTGCAGCAGCATCAATGGAGCGAAGGATATAGGCAACGTTTCGGGCCGAAACTGGGTCTGAAGAAGGGTTTCAGCCCAAAACGTTGCCTATTTCCTTCGCTCCATAGATGCTGCTGCACCCGCTGAGTTTCTCCGGCATTTTTGTGTACCCTCGGTAATTAGGTAATATTTTTGTCAATTACAGTTGTAAGTCTATAAAGTATTTGAGCTGCACAGAAGACATGAAATTAAACTTTACATTACACAGGAGCTTTCGATTTTAAGGGAACTTTATTGTTGTACTGGATGAACTAATGCACAATAGTACAACACAAGAACGATGTCTGACCTGATTATGATGCCAATTTAAACTGCCGACATACAGTGCGTTCAGAAACTATTCAGACCCCTTCACTTTTTCCACATTTTGTTACGTTACAGCCTTATTTTAAAATGGACTACATTTTCTTTATCATCAATCTGCACACACTACCCCAGAATCACAAAGCAAAAACAGGTGTTTAGAAATTTTTCCTAAGTAATTCAAATGCAATAACTGAAATATCACATTTACATAAGTATTCAGACCCTTTGCTATAACGCCCAAAATTGAGCTTAGGTTCATCCTGTTTCCATTGATTATCCTTGAGATGTTTCTACAACTTGATTGGAGTCCACCAGTGGTAAATTAAATTGATTGGACATGATTTGGAAAGGCACACCCCTGTCTATATAAGGTCCCACAGTTGACAGTGCATGTCAGAGCAAAAACCATGCCATGAAGATGATGGAAATGTCCGTAGACCTCCGAGACATGATTGTGTCGAGACACAGATCTGGAGAATGGTATAAAACAATTTCTGCGGCATTGCAGGTCCTGAAGAGCACAGTGGCCTCCGTCATTCTTAAATGGAAGAACTTTGGAACCACCAGGACTGTTCATAGAGCTGGCCGCCCGGCCAAACTGAGCAATCGGGGGAGAAGGGCCTTGGTCAGGGAGGTGACCAAAAATCCGATGGTCACTCTGACTGAGCTCCAGAGTTCCTCTATGGAGACGGGAGAACCTTCCAGAAGGACGACAATATCTGCAGCACTCCGCCAATCAGGCCTTTATGGTAGAGTGGCCAGACGGAAGCCACTCCTCAGTAAAATGCACATGACAGCCCGCTTGGAATTTGCCAAAAGGCACTACCACAATTCCCTGGTATGATGAAACCAAGATTGAACTCTTTGGCCTGAATGCCAAGCGTCACGTCTAGAGGAAACCAGGCACCGCTCACCACATGGCCAATACCATACCTTCGGTGAGGCATGGTGGTGGCAGCATCATGCTGTGGGGATGTTTTTCAGCGGCAGGAACTGGGAGACTAGTCAGGATCGAGGGAAAGATGAACTGAGCAAAGTACAGAGAGACCCTAGATGAAAACCTGCTCCAGAGCGTTCTGGACCTCAGACTGGGGCGGAGGTTTACCTTCCAACAGGACAACGACCCTAAGCACACAGCCAAGACAACACAGGAGTGGCTTCGTGACTAGTCTGTGAATGTCCTTGAGTGGCCCAGCCAGAGCCCGGACTTGAACCCGATCGAACATCTCTGGAGGGACCTGAAAATAGCTGTGCATCAACGCTCCCCATCCAACCTGACAGAGCATGCGAGGATCTGCAGAGAAGAATGGGAGAAATTACCCAAATACAGGTGTGCCAAGTTTGTAGCGTCATACCCAAGAAGACTTGAGGCTGTAATCGCTGCCAAAGGTGCCTCAACAAATAAAGGGTCTGAATACTTGTGCAAATGTAATATTTCAGTTATTTATTTTTACTTTGCAAAAAATTCTAAACACCTGTTGTTGCTTTTTTATTATGGGCTATTGTGTGTAGATTGATGATTTAAAAAAATGAATTTAATCCATTTTAGAATAAGTCTGTAATGTAACAAAATGTTGAAAATGTGAAGGGGTCTGAATACTTTCTGAATGTATCCCTTAATCCCCTACCTGTTCATGTGCCTGTCGTAAAAAACTCTTAAATGTTGCTATTGATCCAGTTCCCATTACTTCCCCTAGCAAATGTTTCAGGCACTGAGGACTGACTGCATGTAAAACAAGAAACAACCTGGCTCATAAATTTCAAGATTCAAGAAGATTCAAGAGAGTTTATTGTCATGTGTCCCAGATAGGACAATGGAATTCTTGCTTTGCTTCAGCATAACAGAATATGGTAGGCATGAATACAGAACAGATCAGTGTGTCCATATATCATTATATGAATATATACATACATGAATAAATAAACAGATAAAGTGCAAATAAACAGATAATGGGTTATTGATGTTCAGAGTTTTGTATGAGTTGAGTTTAATAGCATGATGGCTGTGGGGAAGTAGCTATTCCTGAACCTGGATGTTGCAGTCTTCAGGCTCCTGTACCTTCTACCTGAAGGTAGCGGGGAGATGAGTGTGTGGCCAGGATGGTGTGGGTCCTTGATGATGCTGCCAGCCTTTTTGAGGCAGCGACTGCGATAGATCCCCTCGATGATAGGGAGGTCAGAGCCGATGATGGGCAGTGTTTACTACTTTTTGTAGTCTTTTCCGCTCCTTCTAACTCCACATTCCATCTTAAATCTATGCCTAATATTTAATATCCTGGGGAAAAGATTATGATTACCTTATTCATGCCTAATAATATAAATCAAATATTTACATGTAAAATATTAAAAAGGATGTATTACCATGTGTTTTAAGACTTGAAGATAGTCCAGCCGTTACTTTTTATGTATTGACTGAATTAATCAAGTGACAGGAATTTAGTAACTAAACAATATTAACCATAAATTAACTACTTCACATGGTGAGACAAGGGACTGTCAAATGTATAAAAGCAATTTCCATCATAATTGCAAATGTGGAATTTAAAGTCGCAAGTAGTTTTAAATGGTCAAATAAAACTCTAATTTTGACTAATAACTTGGCGTGCTTGTGACATCGTAGTGTAATTTTATACAAAAACTAGACTAAGTGGGACCCGTTGCGTCCCAGCTTCACACGGGAGGGCTGGTCCCCCAACGCAATATTCCACCTCTCCACCAATTCCAATATTGCTAGCCAGTGGGGGGAGGGGGAGGATGCTTTCTGGAGCGCTAGTATGGATGTTGTGGGCCGAAGGAACACGTAAAACCACATAAAGCACATAAAGGGCACTCGCAGTTCAGTAGACAATCATTGTTGCGTAGATTCCCAGCTCAGACTGAGAGTCGTGGCCTCTCCCTCATCATCTTGCAGCAACTGAGCCACGTCGAGTCCCCCTCCCCGGAAGGGTGGTTGAAAGGATAGAGAATCTCAACAAATTTTAAACACTAATAACTCTTATTTTTCATCTATGGGAAAAATCCTCCGGGCCTGATCTTTGGAAGAGGACTCTGAGTAAGATGGCTAAAAAATCACAGCCATATATGGTAGCGTTTTTGTTCTAAAATCAAACAACAGTGCAAACAGGAAGTGGTCAAGATGAGACTTTTAATTATATAGATTGTAGCATTGATTTATCTTTTGTCCCAGCCATAATACATTGGTATTTTTGTACAATATTTTATTAATTCATATGTTGATTTTCCTTTGGTGTCAATGAAATGGGCAATAGGCAGTGTCCACTGCTAATGAATGGTGCACAGCATACATCCATAAACTCCCATAGAAACGAGGAACTGCAGATGCTTATTTATAAAAAAAATAACACCAGTTTCGTTTAGTTACAGCGCCGAAACAGGCTCTTCGGCCACTTTGCGTAGCTCAAGCAGGTTGGTGTATTCCATATATGTAACACTGAGGGAAATAAAAACCTTCAAATAATTCTGCTATAACGTGTGTTTCCATAACATTAGATATAATGCGATTGATGAATCAGGGAAACTACTTGTATTATTTGGGCCAAATTGGTTATAGTGTGATGTAGATTATGAACTAGAGAACCTCTTTGTCAGAGCAATCAATCGAGGACTCAGACTTATATGGAGAGCAAGAATGTATTACATGATATCACGGAGGAACTGCCCGGGAGACGGTTCCTCAAAAATACAGACGGCATGGGTTTATATACTGATGAGCAAACTAGACCAAACCTGAGTTCCTTCAACAGCTTAGTCGGGGAGTTGCGATTTGATCAAAGCTGCCTAAATTACATTACTCAGACCTGTACATACAGTATTTTGGTTTTGCAGATAACAGATAATAACATGATGTACAAAGAACCAGATATGTGTACGCAATGCTCAATCATTCAGCCAAGGCTTTCCTAAGGAACAAAGCAGTATCTTTAGTTTCGTAATTTGTGTCAGCAAGCAGAACAGTTAAAGTTCAGCAAAATCCTCTCACCATCCCTCCTTTTTGATCATACCTGATTAACCTATCCCGGGGTATGGGAACTCATCGCCCTCAGGCAAAGGTCTCATCTTGAGACATTCTCCCTCGCCATACTGCGGGTCTGAAGTACCCACTCCACCGTGGATTCTAGTGGTAATGCTTCCTCCAGGGTAACAAGCAACAAATACATATAATTCCTAGCAGGAGCACGATTATTATTCCGAAAAATATTCCAGAATGCGTCAAGGTGGCTCACCAGTTTCCAAAAGTCCACCAGCCCGTCGGGGTTATAATTGTGACATTCTTGCCCCCACTTTAAAATCATATCAACATCCTGTTTTATTGTAGAAATCACCTCCCATTCGCTATGGTTGCAGAGGGCAACCCATAAGGGTATTCCTTCTTCACTATGATGGGGAATGTGAGTGCATACCCAACAGAGGAGGTATTACTGCCTTCAGCGAACTTATAAACCAAAGCTACAAACTGATTATATCCATCAACTGCATTTGAAGTACAGAGATAGTAACATTCTGACCTGCAAGAGTGATCGTCACCCTCTAAATACAATAGTTGTTGAAAATTCATGCATTAAAAAAAAACATAACATAATGACTCCGACAGGTCTTCCTCTGTACCTAGGGCAGTGTAGCATAAGCATTGCGCATTTGGCAACATTTCAGAAAATTTACATTTACAATAGACTGACAGAAAGCAACTCAACATACTAATAAAAAGGCAATCGCATTCCCAAAGTTAAACCCAGTTCATTAAAAAGTGTTGAGAAATACACCACCTTAACCGGCCCTCAGTTCTTGGTTCGGATTACACCATGTGGCTGGGGAAAAGACTTGTATAAAACCCAGTTCACTAAAAAGTGTAAAATGAGGAATAAATACCCCACCTTAACGGTACCCTCACTAAAATATTCTTGGTTCGGAATCATTTTTACAACCATGTGGCTGGGGAAAAGACTTGTCCATAAAACACGCCAGTCCCCCGGGCCATCTCTTTTGTTTAATGTTACTTTGTCTTCCCGCCTGGCTTGGGCAGGCACCTCTCCAGCTCCAGGTACTAGCTCCTGCTTGCTCATGTTCTCCCTGCAAAAGCAGATGTTCACCTGTTCCCAAAATGTCTAAAATCCAGGAGGGAATATTGAGAAAATCTTTTTATCTTTCCCCAAGTTCTAAATAAAGCCAATTTCATAGCTATAATTTTTGAAATGTACTCTAAACTACTAGAATGCGTCGCATGTTGTGCAGACGCGCAAAAAACATGCCGTCTTTATTATTAGAATACCCTGCAGCGCGCCAAAGCATACGCACGGTTTTCTGACAATGTGTTGCCTGCGACCGTTTGCATACTGTTTGACGTTTTTTTGAAATCCTGGAGCGCCAGCTACCAGATATATTTTGGGCTGTCCGTTTTTGGAATCTCTGCTTCCAGTCCTCGCAGCTTTTGCTTTTCCATGCTGTTCGCCAGTTTCCCCGTTTTTGTCTAACTTCCAGTCTGATCCTTTTCCCTTCTTAAATTTAGACGGTATATTCAGCCTGTTTCCCTTGTTCTCAGATATTTTTCTCCCGGCCCCTCTTGCTCATGTTCTGGGCAGGCTCCCTCAGAGCGTGATACTTCTCGTATCCTGTCGATTACACCAGATTGTCAGAGAAAAGTCTTTCTGCATGGGAACTCGCTTCCAGTACAGACGGCACAGGGTGTCACCTGTTTCCAACCATACTTTGTCTGCCGGACGGAGATCCAGGAGGGACTAGGGGGTCACCAAATTGACCTCTCTGATCTGGTCGCTTTTGAACAACAACAACAACAACGCGGCATCTTTAATTTCGCAAAATTCTCTCACAACCAGTGAAAAGTAATTCAGGGAGAGAAAAATAAATACAGTTTTCAAGTCACCTCCTTGCAGTGTTTAAAGCGCATTGTCTCTTAAGGACATACTCTTGTAAGTTTCACGGTGGCCATTGCAATTTACAAGTATAAAAAAGCTGTCTTAGGGAAAACAACTCTATGTAACCTCCCTACAGTAATCAAATACCATTATCCTTTAAAAATGCAGCCTCTTAGTTGCACTGCTAGTGGGCATTGAAATTGGCAAACAATCGCTTCTATGGATACACGCAATAATATCTATTAAACAATGTAATGTACAGCATTTAGGACTTTAGTTTGAAGAAGGATCGCAATCTGAATCATCGCCTATCCATGTTCTCCAGCGATACTGCCTAAACCACTGAGTTACTCCAGCACTTTATCTTTTTTGTAAGCCATCATCTGCGGTTCCTTGTGACTAGCCTTTAGTATTGTTTTAGCTTGTGACAGCATTGTTATTAAACCCTGTGTGGAAAATAACTTGGTTATTGCCAGTGCAGAATTCTCTTGTCCCCAACCCCATTTTTCTCCATTGTCACAAATGTTTTTGTGACATGATTATCTATAACGCAAAGTTTCTTTCGAACGCAACTATTTCAGTAGAACTATCTGTAGTAGAATTGGTCTTTGTCATGAAAGTGCACTGTCCTCCAGAGGGGCAAGAACATTGAACTGTTTAATTTATGACCTCATTTATGCACAGCAAGTACCAAGCATTGGGGAGTCAACAACCCGACTTGTAATACTGGTAATGTTCCATGGTTCTGGGCTGATGATGGTGGGTAGCAGTAGGAGCAGAAGTTAAAGCCTACTGTTAACCAAAAATATGATTTTTAATATGTATACACAGTAAAATACAATGGAACCTGTATTTCATGTTCATTTTACCGTCAATTGAATATTATCTCAAGCTGTGTCACACCACTCGTGTTGCCTCAAACAATGCATCCATTGAACACTGGAGAACCTTTTACATCAAGCCCAGCCCCTCAGTGTTGCAAGGGGTGGGGAGAATCTGTGATCTTGTGTTTGGTATGCTCTATGGGGTTCTGCAGGCACATTGCTTTCATTTTTGAAGAACTGATCACTTTGTGGAGACGTGTAAGAAAGAACTGCAGATGCTGGAAAAATCGAAGGTAGACAAAGATGCTGGAGAAACTCAGCGGGTGATGCTGCCTCATTTTCTCCAGCATTTTCGTCTAACTTTGTGGAGACGGTTCATGCTGGAAGAAGAAATCCCAGTTTTTGTTTTTTTGTTTAGCTTGGAGATACAGTGGGAAAGAGGTCCTTCGGCCAACCCAGTCTGTGCTGACCAGCGATCACCCTGCACACTAGCACTATCCCACACACTAGCGACAATTTGACACCTTTTACCAAAGCCAATTAATCTAAAAACATGGACGTCTTTGGAGTGCGGGAGGAAGCTGGAGAACCCGCAGAAAACCCCCACGGTTACAGGGAGAACGTGCAAAGAGGGGAAATAAAATCACAAATCTTAGCAGATTGTGTGTAATGCCCCTGTCCCATTTAGGAAACCTGAACGGAAACCTCTGGAGACTTTGCGCCCCACCATCAGGTTTCCGTGCGGTTCCCAGAGGTTTTTGTCAGTCTCCCTACCTGCTTCCACTACCTGAAACCTCCGGCAACCACCTGCAACCTCCGGGAACCGCACGGACACCTTGGGTGGGGCGCAAAGTCTCCAGAGGTTTCCGTTTAGGTTTCCTAAGTGGGACAGGGGCATTACTCTTTGTCATGGACTTTTGCTACTGGAGACTTGGCAAATGATGCAGCCTCTGAACTCATAACTCAAGAAGCTATGGGAGAAGAATATAGATGCCGCTGTGTCTGTCAGTAAATGGTTTTGTTTGCGTGCAGTTGCTTCTTTATCTTATAAAGCTATTTGCAAAATGTGCTGATCAGATTTTTCCTGTTTCCCGGTTCCAAGTGTTGATTAGCCTCAATACGTCCCCTAACGAATTGGTACATTTCAGTGCAAAAGAAGATCTTTAGAGAAGTGGCTGCAATCTGAAAATACAACATGACTGTGTAGCCGGACATAGTGCGAACTCCATCTTCAAATTCGCCGACGACACCACCGTTGTTGGACGAATTACAGATGGTGATGAGTCAGAGTATAGAAGTGAGATTCGTCTTAATGGACAAAGAAGATCTTTTCGATAAAATCTGGGCTCCATTCATTAACTATCTGAAGGGATAGATTGGCACAGCACGAGGATCCAACTGAAACTTGAACTCAGGATCAGATGAAAAGCTATACTTTCTATGAACCTATCTCCATTGACGTATTACAGGTAACCCATTCCACCTCTTCCGTTTTTCTGTTTTTTTTAATTTGTAACTTTCTACCCTCTCTTTCTCTCTCTTTCTATAAAAAATAAAAACACTAGAAGCAGAAGTAATTGATAATTGAACATTTTAATAATGTATGACTGATGTATATGAAAAGTCTTTTTACTATAATATGTAACTATACTTTATAATATGTCTACTTCTAATAAAAATATTTTTAAAAAAAGAAAAAAAAAAAGAAGTGAGATCGACCGATGGACCAAATGGTGCCAGCACAACAACATGGCTCTCAATATCAGTAAAACCAATGAACTGATTGTGGACTTTGGAAGAGGAAGGATAAGAACCCACAATCGTGCTTATATCTACGGGACGATTGTGGAGAGAGTCAAAAACCTCACATTCCTGGGTGTGCATATTTCCGAAGATCTTTCCTGGACCCAGCACACTGGTGCAATTATGAAGAAAGCACATCAGTGCCTCTACTTCCTGAGAAGATGAAGGAGATTCGGTATGTCAGAGTATTCTCCTGAACTTCTACAGGTTTACAGTAGAGAGCATGCTGACTAGTTGCATCATGGCCCCGTTCGGCAACTTGAATGTCCAGGAGCGGAAACGCCTGCAAAAAGTTGTGAGCACTGCCCAGTCCGTCATCGGCTCTGACCTCCCCACCATCGAAGGGATTTATCGCAGTCGCTGCCTCAAAAGGGCAGCTAACAATATCAGAGGTCCACACCATCCTGGCCACACACTCATTTCACCCCTGCCATCGGGAAGAAGGTACAGGAGCCTGAAAACTGTAACATCCAGGTTCAGGAACAACTGCTTCCCCACAGCCCTCAGGCTATTAATCACTACAACCTCAAATTACCTCTGAACTACAATAGACTATTGTTGTTATTATTGCACTACTATTGTTTGTTTTTTGTGTATGTGTACACATATATGTATGTGTCCTTGTGAGTATGTGTGTATATATACACACTGAACATTTTTTCTCTTGTTTATTTTATTGTTTACAGTGTACTATCTTTACATATTCTGTTGCAAGTTTAATAGAATGTAATTGTTCTATCTGGGACACATGACAATAAAACACTCTTGATTCTTGACTAATTAAGCAAGGTTTTGCCACAAGGTGGAGACTTTAAGGAGCTAAATCTTTACCTTATTTCCTGGCTGAAATAGACATCTAGACTGCTTAATTTTATTTGCATATAATATTTTAACGATCATGTTTATAGAACTCAAATGCCACTAAGTAATTGGCGCTTGCAAGAATTTAAGGTCTGTTTCCAGAACTGTTCTAATTTCTAGGTGCATTTATTTAAATGTATCTTTGCAGAGACAAAGTTGGTGTATGTTTATTTTCCAGCAGAAGTTTAATGCAGTGCCACACAGAAGTGGAACTCTTGTCTTCACTTAGGCGATGTGGCTCTGTAATTTCCCACCCCAGAACCCAGTCACCACCCGGAGGGGACTATTGACTTCTGAATACAAGGAGAATCATGATCGGAAGGTTGAGTTGAGGTTGGTGAGCTTATGGGAAAATGGAGCAAACTCTAAAATCGCAAAGCTCTGTGGTGTCTTGATTGCGATGCTCTATGGTGGTCTAGGGTGTTCTGTGGGCACTTATTGCTTTGGTTTTGGAAGAACGGAGCACTTTGTGGAGATGGCTCATACTGGAAGAAGAAAACCAGCTTTAACTTTTTAGTTTAATTTACAGAAACAGGCCCATCGGCCCACTGATCAGCCATCACCCTGTGCACTAGCATTATTCTACACACTAGGGACAATATCACAATTTTTACCAAAGCCAATTAACCTACACATCTGTACGTCTTTGGAATGTGGGAGGAAACCGGAGCACACAGAGAAAACCCCCGCAGGTCACGGTGGAACACACAAACTCTGTGCAGACCAGCACCCACTGTCAGACTCGAACCTGGGTCTCTGCCACTGTAAGGCAGCAACTCTACCGCTGTGCCACTTAACTGATTTCTTTGCAGATATAGTGCTTGGATGACTATCGTGCTCCTGCAATTAGCAATATATTAGGTGAGCGGGCAGATATCTGCTGTTTGGTGTGTTCCTGTGACCAGCAAGTTACGAGGCAATGCAGAGAGCAGTCCTGGCATCAGTGGATGGTCTTGCAGCATTTCAAGTTCAAGTTCAAGTTCAAGTGAGTTTATTGTCATATGTCCCTGATAGGCCAATGAAATTCTTGCTTTGTTTCAGCACACAGAACATAGTAGGCATTTACTACAAAACACATCAATGTGTCCATATACCATGTATAAATATATACACACATGAATAAATAGACTGATAAAGTGCAAATAACAGATAATGGCTTATCAGAGTTTTGTCCGAGCCAGGTTTAATAGCCTGATGACTGTGGGGAAGTAGCTATTACTTAACCTGGTTGTTACAGTCTTCAGGCTCCTGTACCTCCTACCTGAAGGTAGCAGGGAGATGAGTGTGTGGCCAGGATGGTGTGGGTCTCTGATTATACTGTCAGCCTTTTTAAGGCAGCGACTGCGATAAATCCCCTCGATGGAAGAAAGGTCAGAGCCGATGATGGACTGGGCAGGGTTTACTACTTTTTGTAGGATTTTCCTTTCCAGGGCTCTCAAGTTGCCGAACCAAGCCATGATGCAACCGGTCAGCCTGCTCTCTCAGTGACAAATGCTCTGGAAAACCAAGCTTGCAAGTGCATTGCTCTTCACAGGGGTGCAGGTATGATGGGAACTCTGAAAAACAAGAAACTGGCTCTTGGAGCAAAAAGCAAACTGCTGGAGAAACTCAGTAAGTCAGTGGGTAAACTGGCATAAGGAACTGACAGGTAGACGAAACATTCTGGAGAAACTCAGTGGGTGAGGCAGCATCTATGGAGAGAAGGAATTGGTGACGTTTCGTGTCGAGAGCCTTCTTCAGACTGGTCGGGGGGGGCGATTCAACTGGCAGTTAAATCGTGTATTCAGCATTGTTGCCAGTAATGTGTACTCCTGACCTATTCGACACTCAAAGCAGAGTTTTCCGTAAATTAATTTTATACTTTAAAACTGCAAAAGGAAAAATATCTAAATTGATGTGTTCCATGCAAGGACAATAATGGTTAAATTGATGGGTAAAGATCCATCACAGAAGTTAAAATCCCAAAACAACATATAATGGCAGTTTTTACACCATTCTCAAAGTACTTCTAAATGGCGTCAAGTTGGGAAAAGGGGAAGTACAACAGGATCTGGGGGTCCTTGTACATCAGTCTATGAAAGTAAGCATGCAGGTACAGCAGGCAGTGAAGAAAGTGAATGGCATGTTGGCCTTTATACCAAGAGGAATTGAATATAGGAGCAAAGAGGTCCTTCTGCAGTTGTACAGAGCCCCAGTGAGACCACACCTGGAGTATTGTGTGCAGTTTTGGTCCCCTAATTTGAGGAAGGACATTCTTGCTATTGAGGGAGTGCAGCGCAGGTTTACAAGGTTAATTCCCGGGATGGCGGGACTGTCATATTCTGAGAGAATGGAGCAGCTGGGCTTGTACACTCTGGAGTTTAGAAGGATGAGAGGGTATCTCATTGAAACATATAAGATTGTTAAGGGCTTGGACACGCTAGAGGCAGTAAACATGTTTCCAATGTTGGGGGAGTCCAGAACCAGGGACCACAGTTTAAGAATAAGGAGTAAGTCATTTAGAACGGAGACGAGGAAACACTTTTTCTCACAGAGAGTGGTGAGTCTGTGGAATTCTCTGCCTCAGAGGGTGGTGGGGGCAGGTTCTCGGGATGCTTTCAAGAGAGAGCTACATAGGGCTCTTAAAAATAGCAGAGTCAGGGGATATGGGGAGAAGGCAGGAATGGGGTACTGATTGGAGATGATCAGCCATGATCACATTGAATGGCGGTGCTGGCTCGAAGGGCCAAATGGCCTACTCCTGCACCTATTGCCTATTGTCTATTGTCCAACTTCGATAGCCATTAATTATCGGAGATGATTTGGAGGTAGAGCGTAAAGCCCTCACGACACACAAAAGACAGCAAAGATGAATCTTCCAGATGTCGTTTCTTGATTAATTGCTTTTCCCTCACTCCGACACCTAACTGAAACTTCTAATCCGTTAGAGGAATCTGCGCAACACTCCTCTAACAAAAAAAACACACCCTAGCTATGTATCAAATCCTACCTACAAAAATACAGGGAGATAAAAACTAAAACTTAAAATATCAGACATGATAATAATACTGACTTAAGCTTAATGGCTCATACACAACAGATAGGAAGTTCAAAATTTGGCTCCTCTACACTTTAGAATTTACAATTGTAGCCACTTATGATTGCTACAAGTGTGTGATAATTTGTGCTGATTAAAAACACCAACATGGTTTTATTGTTTAATTCAGACTTTATTTTTACAAAGATTAATTAAACACAACATTTGGCAACCTTAAGTGTGCTTAGTACAAATACTGATGAGTTTTCATCTTTAATAATGACAGTGGCACTTACAACGGTAAATTGCTGTAGTATTAGGCTTGTGATGTTCACGTTATCAAGAGAATTAACACTATCTGGCACCTCACTTTGCTCACTTTCCCCTGTAGTGCCACAGTGATTTAGAATCCAGTAGAATGGATGGGGGAGGGATGGAGAGAGAGAGGGAAATATTTCGCTTGGGCAGCTTACAACCCAGCGGTATGAAGATTGACCTCTAACTTCAAGTAACACTTGCTTTCCCTCTCTCTCCATCCCTCCCCCATCCCAGTTCTCTGACCAGTCTGACTGTCCTCCTGATTAAATTATACTTTGTATGCCTCATTGTCACTTTCCCCGAGCTAACAATGATCTATTCTACATTTTCCTTTAGCTTTGTCCTCTTTGATCTCTCGTTTTCACACCTTACCCTTCCATATCTGTGTCTTCCTCTCCCCTGACTCAGTCTGAAGAATGGTCTCAACCCGAAATGTCACCCATTCCTTCTCTCCAGAGATGCTGCTTGTCCCGCTGAGTTACTCCAGCATTTTGTGTTGATCCTGACATCAATGTGATCTGGGTGCAAGTCAGGTGGCTGATATTTTTTTTTTTTTTGCCAAACTTCTGCTTTTTAAGCTCTCTTAAAGGGCCTGTCCCACTTTCACCACCTAATTCACAACCTTTTTTACTCGTGAACATTTTTCATCAGGCTAGAAAAACGCCCCGACCTACTTGATGCCACGAGCATCACAACCCACCTGCGACCTCCTACAACCTTCTACGACCTCGTGACGACCATGCTGCGAGTATGAGTCAGGGCAAACTGGGCAGAGGTCGTGAATTAGGTCGTGAAAGTGGGACAGGCCCTTGAGGGTGAATGGCTTCCAACAATGTGATATTGAAGAAAAACCTAACTGAATATTTTGTAAGTAGTTAAAATCTATTTAATCCCTAAGGTTCCCTGTAAGGGAGGTGATAAAAATGACTTGTTGCAACCACATGTGAGTCGCTGAATGGTGGTGTGATCCAGGGCACACGTGTCTATAGTTGGTGTTTGTGACTTGAAGAGCTGAGCCAGAGACCAAGCTTCAGCTGATGGACGATCAGGAAGGGGAAACGTTACCTGGATATTTAGTACCAGGAGGTGATCGCATCTCATAACATAGGGTTTCTGATTTAGTCCGTTTTCAGAGACATTAGGTAAAAGGAAGTGAAAAGCCTGGCTGTTATCAGGCAACTGAATCATCCTACCACAACTAAAGAGCAGTCCTGAATTACTATCTACCGCATTAGTGACCTTAAGACCATCTTTGATCAGACTGTACTGACTTTACCCCGCACTAAACGTTATTCTCTTATCATGTATTTTCTACACTGTAATGGTACGATTGTAATCACGTATTGTCTTTCCGCTGACTGGATAGCACGCAACAAAAAGCTTTTCACTGTACCTCGGTAGACGTGGCAATAAACTAAACTGAACTGTTGGCTGAAGCCTCCATACCCTGGGATACTGAGCTGCCACTACTGCCCTTTCATCAACCATGTTTCCAGCATTGCAACATTATCCAACCCCATGTGCAGATCCACTCCCTCAGCTCTTTGCATTAAAGTAAATGCAATGCAGCCCACCAGCTCCCTCAGGCTTCCCTTTTTGTCTCTGCCTTCTCTTCCCACTGGACCTGGCTATTGAATTTTTGATAAATGAGTTTCAGGCTGAGTCGGCCTCTCTTTCTGCTGCACTGTCCCGCTGGGTCCCAGAATCGAGAAAGGGGGAAGCAGGTGGAGGGCTGGTGTCTGGCCAGTAGATGGAGCACCACAATGGCTCAGAAGGTAGAAGAAGACTGCTGTAGATACAAACTCCCAACTGTGGTGGAGTCCATGTTGTTGGACCTGGGCCTGCCTTTGTAAAGGACCACCAATGTGATGGCTCCCTGTGCACCTGTCTCACCACTGCTAGGTGTCACACACAGGTGGGAGGGACATACCCACCGAAAGAACCCATCAGGAGGACAATCAAACTCGACAGTGAATTGTCACCCATGGTGTTGATGTATGCCGGGTCATAACATTTTGTAATGTATATAAATGATGTGGATGAAGGAACCAAAGGGATGGACACTAAATTTGCCTGGTGCCACATTAGATAGGCAGGAAAGTAAGTTGTGAAGAGGAAATTGTGAAATTTGGCAGACAAAGTATTGCATCTACATGGCACAAGATTGCAATGATCTGAGATTCAGAGAAATCTGGGTATCCTAGTGCATGATTTGTAAAGTCTTTGCATTTAGATATAGCATAAAAACTAAAGAAATCGGATTGTTTATATTGTATGGGGCATTGCACTAAAAATGCAGGGTGGTCATGCTTCAGCTATGTATGTCAATCCTACACATCCCATGCTAACTGCACAAAGGAGTATTTTGCTTAACATTCTGCTGCCCGTCTTCAAAAAGTATTTGATTGTGTTTAACTCAGCAACATCTCAAAATTACCCGTTGATATTTGCTTGGTTGTGCAAATACTATTGACAGAAAGATGCGACCTTTCCTTATTCAGAATTAAACACACAGTGACCTAGGAACAAGAGTAGTCCATTTAGATCATGGCTGCTTTGTTCTTTGGCTCCATTTGCATATCGTTGCTTCATATCCTTTGACTGAGGTTTACAAGGCAAAGATATTGACTTTTTTAGCTGAACCCCACTGCTTCCAGCTCCTGACGTTGGACAACTTTCGAAGGAAAACGTGTTCTAGATTTCCACTGTTCTTTGCATGAAAAAATACTTCCTGACATCATCCTAAAGATGCAGACACAAGAAACTGCAGATGCGAGAATCATCAGTCAAACAAAGTGCTGGAGGAACTCGGCGGGTCAGGCAGCATTTGTGGCAGCAATGGGCAGGCAACGTTTTGGGTCAGAACACAGCTGCAGACTGCAATGTTGTCTGTCCATTCGATCCACAGCTGCTGCCTGACCTGCTGAGTTCCTCGAGCACTTAGTATTTTCGTCATTCTAAAGATTCAGGCTTCAATTTTAGAATTATGCTGCTAGTTCTCCCACCATTCTCCTAGTCTGGTGGTAGAGAGAAGTTATTGTTTATCAAATCCTTTAAATATCTTAACCATCAGATTATCCTTTCATCTTCTGAACTTTTCAACCATTACAATTTAACCGTTTCAGCTCTGGTAACAGCTCTGGTAACAACCAAGACTAAGATTTCCTTTCTAAGGTGTAGTGCCTGAAACTAAATACTGAGATAAGAATGAAATCTCTGATGTTGTTTCATCGCAATGTCGTATAACTTGGAACCAGGTTTTTTTTGATAAGTGAGACATAAATGTTTCTCAGAGAAATGCAGAGATTTCATGCTTTCAGCCACAAAGTAAATTGTATTAAATGTAGTTGTTCATAACTTTTTGTGAAACACAAGTTTTGGGAAGGTACCATTTAGGGGACCAGGGGCGGTGCAAAGATTGGAATGATTGGTCTTGCTGTAATGTGGACAAACCCATAAGTCTAGGCACCCATGATCACACAATGTGTGGGAGCAAGCAACAAGTTGGAATTAACAATGACCAATGCAGGGCACAGCAGGTAATGTTACTGTCTCTAAACTCCAAGAACCCAGGTTTACTTTAGACCCTTAAGGTTAGACCCTCAGTGTGGAGTTATTACGTTCTTTCTGAAAACAGGAGCAGGAGTAGGTTGGCAGTCCCCTTGTCCCGCCGTTCAATGTCATCTTGGCTGATCTGGTCCAAGGGCTCACCTCTTCTGTGGCAGTCTCGACTCTCCTCAATTCCCTCACCTTTCACAAATGTATCTGTCTCCATCCTAAATACTTTCAATGATCCAGCCCAATGGCCTACCCCCAGATTTCCTCGCCTACTTGCATTGGTTAGCTGGCTACTATGAACTACTCCTGGGATAGGTGGGAAGTGGAACGTTCATAGAATTATGGTACAGAAGTAGACCCCATTGGCCAACCTCGGCCATGCCCGACTGTGATGCCCCGTCTCTGCGCATCCATTTTGTTGGCATTAAGCCTGTGTCCCTCTATGCATTTCCTATATCCAAGTGTCCGTCAAACATTGTAACTGTATCTGCTCCCACCACCTCCTCTGGAAGCTCATTCCAGATATTCAGCACCCCCAGTGTTAGAAAAATGTACTCCTCAGTACTCTTTTAAACTTCTGCCCTCTCACCTTAAACATGTGCCCTCTAGTCCTAGCCTCCAGCTAACCCATCCTCTCTCTAATGCATCTGAATTTTACAAATATCTATAAGGTCACCCTTCTTCTTCCCAGTCTTTGTCATCTCTTCTTACAACAAGAGTCTACCCATGGAGCAGGGGTCGGCAACCTACGGCCCAGGGGCCGGATTGGACCCGTGTCCCGAAATCATCTGGCCCGCAGGCGTATATTTTTTTTCAATTAATTTTCACGAGCTGGGAACTGTAGCCAGTCCTGGGGACGTGATCTGACCTGCGAAAATGCGAAAAACAACACCAAGTGTCACGCTATGGCGATAGATGTGGCCCGCCATCCACTCACAGACATGGGTCCTGGCCCCGATGCAGAACAAGGTTGCCAACTCCTGCCATAGAGCCTCATTGGCAAATCCCTCCAGGAAATCCTCCCCAAGCTACTGCAGTGATGTTCTCTCTCATTAGTCGTGCAACACCCTTTCATTTTTGTACCTTCCACTTTCAGCTGGTTTGGGAACAGCACCATCCATGACCACAAGAAATTGCAGCGAATTGTGGACGCGACCTGGACCATCACACAAACCAACCTCCCATCCATTGACTCCATTTATACCTCACCCTGCCTCGGCAAGGCCAGCAGCATCATCAAGGACAAGTCGCACCCTGGCCACTCCCTCTTCTCCTCTCTCCCATTGGGCAAAAGGTATAGAAGTGTGAAAACGCACACCTCCAGAACAGGGACAGTTTCTTCCCAGCTGTTGTCAGGCAACTGAATCATCCTACCACAACCAGGGAGCAGTCCTGAACTACTATCTACCTCATTGGTGACCCTTGGGCCATTTGTGATGGGACTTTATTGCTCATCATGTATACACTGTAAACGGCTCGATTATAATCATGTATTGTCTTTCTGCTGACTGGATAGCACGCAACAAAAGCTGTTCACTGTCCCTCGGTAGACGTGACAATAAACTAAACTGAACTGATGTCCGAAGCCTCCATACCCTGGGATACTGAGCTGCCACTACTGCCCTTTCATCAACCATGTTTCCATCATCGCAACAATATCCAACCTCATTTGCAGATCCCCGCTCTCAGCTCCTTGCATTAAAGTAAATGCAATGCAGTCTACCAGCTCCTTCAGGCTTCCCTTTTTGTCTCTGCTTTCTCTTCCCGCTGGACTTGGCTGTTGAATTTTCTACAAATGAGTCTGAGGCTGAGTCAGCCTAACTATTCTCCTAACTATTGACGTAAATAAACATGATCCACTTTCCCATCGTGCAGCCCAGCCTTCTCACCGATGCCTCCCTGGTCAAGGCCTCGGCACTTTGTCCTCAGCCCCAGTGCTTCCACCTCGAAGACGGCTACACCCAAAATGGCCACTTCCCGTTTTATGGTCCTGTAAGCCTTGCCGGCATTCCATCTCCCAATCCCTCGGGTACCTGCTGGTCTCGTTGCCTGTCATTGGTCTTGCCTAGCTCCCACTCCCTTTCTCTTGCGATCTCCCGGTCGATGGCCAAGTGAGAGAGATGTACAGGAAAATAAGCGGGGAAACTGGATCAATCCAGGCTGGCTTAGACTTGATGAGCAGAATGGCCTCCTATGTCATGAGAAAACATGTGAATACAATACATTCTGCACCACCACTGTGACATTGAGGCTAAGAGGTACACAGTGGTCTATATACATGCAGCTGAATGCTTATTCTATTGATGTGCAGGTGTCAGGGGTTATGAGGAAAAGGCAGGAGAATGGGGTTAGGAGGGAGAGATAGATCAGTCATGATTGAATGGCAGAGTTGGCTTGATGGGCCGAATGGTCTAATTCTGCTCCTATCACATGGTCTTGTGACCTGTTACTGCTTGCGCACAATCAGAATCTGAGCCTCAATGGATACAAAACTGGGACATGACACAATCAGCCCCAAAGGCACTGTCTGGATTATACCTGTGACAGACCCATCACTGACATGATGGGCCGAATGGCCTCCTCCTATGCTGCATCCTTTCCAAGCTTTCCGTTCCACACAGTGCACCACGACCAGAACAATGATTAGTTCTAATAAATTACAATAATGAAAATCTGTCAGCATTGCCAGACTGCGATTAATTCCAACACTATACTCCAAACGCAGCCACAGACTTGTCAAATCTGCCTCGTTATCTAAGAACTTTCTGCTGAGTATTGTTTAATTTTTTTCACTGATTCCTTCATTGAGTGTTTAGAAAGAGTGTGGAAGAGCTATTATTGTAAACTATGTGAATAAACCAACAAGAAACATCACAGTGTATGTTGGGAATGACCCACTTTCTGGAATGTCGTGTGGACCTGGGTTGACTGATTACACACAGGCTTCTGGGTTGGGGTTTCCAGGAAGGATGTCCCCAGTTAATACATTTTCAGACGCCAACAGCACGTTGTCCATGGTGGACTCTTCTTTCTTTTGCCTTTTCAGCATTCGACGATGAATTATTGGCACACAGAATAGAACACATCCACCAATGATGGGTGGAATTCCAGCCAAGTAGAAGGCCAAGTGATAGTTGCCCAAGGAATCTTCAATAAACCCTATGTGAAGTAAACAGATCGAAAGTTAGGAGAGCTCTTTATTAAAACGCAACAAAGTTGAGGCTTCAACTAACTGACTCTAATCTGGGTGGAAATCTACGGCAACAGTGTTTTAATCGAATAATAATCTGAGTGTTTGGGCAGTGGGGTTTAGTTTACTATTGGTGATCGTTTCCGCATGACCCAGGCACGGAAATCGCTATCAAAACGTGGGGGGGGATGGGGGGACACACAATTTCTTGGCGGCCACGCTCACTCACTCACTCACTCACACACACACACACACACACACACACACACACACACTCACCCACACCCACACACACGGCTTCGGAGGCTTCAGCCGTGGGCCCTATGGACGGTAATTAGTGACGGGTGCCGGCAGTCGCTGAAAGAAATCGCATAAGGCCCACAGCCAGCGCGGAGAAGCAGCGCTAAATGCAGCTCAACTCTGCCTGTCTCGCCGGGTTAACCTACAGCCCTGCCTGGACTGACGGGACACCAGTCCCGGGCTGTGGAGCTAGCGCTGCTTCTCCGCGCTGGCTGTAAACCTGGGCCGTCATTGGCAGGCAGGGTTGACAGGCAGAGTTGAGCTGGGTTTAGCGCTGCTTCTCTGCGCTGGCTGTGGGCCTGGGGGCACCACTCCCGTCTGACACCCGACGTCTCTGGCCACCCCCGGGCGTGGTGGGGGGGGGGGGGGGAGGGGGGGGGGGCACTCGGGTGGGGGCAGGGAAAGATCCAGTGGCGGTTCGGCAGCGATTGCGGCGTCGGAGAGCCGGGATGGATCCTGGCTGCGGATGAAGCGCAGGTCTGTGTCCAGGGCTGCCCAGGGTGTTTTTCACTTGACCTGGGCATGCAATTCAAGCTCCGCTCTGATCTCTGCCCCACGGACGTCTCCCTCCTCCAATCATCACGCTGAATTATCATGGTCCCGCCCCCATTGCCTGCTGACTGACGTCTCTCTCATCCAATCGGCGCCCTCGATCAGCAGTCCCACCCCCACTGTCTCGTGGAAAGCGGAGATTTCACTGGGTTTTAAAATCCGGATTACAAAAATGGGGGGGGGGGGGGTGGGGATCGCCCCCCCCCTCTCAAAACAGAGGGGGGGGACGGGAGGGGGACGTGTCCCCCCTGGCCCCCCCTGGATTTCCGCCCCTGCACATGACCTCTGCCCTGATCAACGGGATGGATCAAAGCTGATTTTCAATGCAACGGAATCTTATACCAAAAGCTGTTAATCAAAACAAGCAGATTAGTCGGGCCATTTACTCTTCAGGTAGTTATGAGGTATAACTGTGTATTGTTTAGTTTAATTTAGTTTAGTTTAGTTTAGAGATACAGAGCGGAAACAGGCCCTTCGGCCCACCGAGTCCGTACCGACCAGCGATCCCGCACAGTAACACCATCCTACACAAACTAGGGACAATGTACATTTACACTTACACCAAGCCAAATAACCTACAAACCTGTACGCCTTTGGAGTGTGGGAGGAAAGCGAAGAACTCGGAGAAAACCAACGCGGTCATGGGGAGAACGTACAAACTCCTTGCAGACAGCACCTGTAGTCAGGATTGAACCCGGGTCTCTGGCGCTGTAAGGCAGTAGCTCTAACACCATGCCACCGCGCCGCCCCTGTTAGTATACAGGAGCTACATTCCAGTATGAACAGCGGACTGAATTCTTTGCTGTTCTTAGTCCATATTGCTGAAACAAATGCCACTTCCCTTTGTCACTGACCTGCAATGGGTGGTCCTGCAGACATAGGAATAGCCATAAGTCCCAGCAGGAAGCCGATAGCCTGGGAAGCCTCTTGAGGCTCAACCAATTCAAAGGCAATGGGCGCCATAATGGTTATGAAACATCCATCGCAAAGTCCCAGGAAAATACAGACCACAATGAGGCCTTCGAATATTTTGCAGAGCGGTATCATGATGGACATAAATCCCATCACCCAGAATGCCGCCACCTGCAAATGGCAACAAGAGGTCATTAGGTTCTTATTGTGCCATGTACCAAGGTACCGTGAAAAGCTTTGTGTTCAATACAATTAATTCTCTCCCCTGGCTCTCAGTCTGAAGAAAGGTCTCGACCCAAAACGTTACCCAGTCCTTCTATCCAGAGATGCTGCCTGTCCTGCTGAGTTACTACAGCATTTTGTGTCTATCTTTGGTGTAAACCAGCATCTGCAGTTCCCTCCTACACAATACTATACATGATTATTCCCAATGTCATTAATCCCAGGAAACTGCAATACTAAAACATAAACACATTGGGTTAACAAACAATAGGCATTTTAATGCACTGCCATTGCAGAGTTGTACTCCCAACAAATGCATCTGTATAAGGTAGGTTCTGGCTGGAAGTGGGAAGAGAAGCAACAGCAGTATAGATCTACCATTGAATTACCATCTTAGCCTCTCCGTGCTCTATAATTTTTCCTATTGCCCTGCAGCTATAAACAATTGATTTTTCCTCAAATTATTTCTTAATAGGTTTTGTTCCCTCTGTGTTACAGTAGTAATTAGAACAAAAACTAGATATTGGCCATCAGGGAGACTCAGATTTGCTCCTGCACTCGCCCAAAGTAGGTTCAAGCATCAATCATTAATATTATTCAGAAGCAAGAAAACTTAGCTACATTTCAAACCCTCCAACCTGCATGTAGTAAGGACAATTGGTGTATCTCAGTCCTATCCAATATTGGCTAACTATGTTGTGATTGACTAGACATCACATTTTACTGGTCTATACAGCAGCACCAGGTCCATAAATATTCTGATCTGTATTATGTCTCTTGATTATGTAGCCAACAACAATAATAATAATAATAATAATAATAATAACTTTATTTGTTAAGCACCTTAAAAACAACCAAAGCTGACCAAAGTGCTGTACAGAAAAAAGAAAACAAGCAAGACATCATAAAACACGCAGAACAACAGAACATACAACTAACACGAGGCGCATAAACTACATACGAAAATCCAAACAATAAATTAAAAAAACATAAAACACGAGCACGAACAACGCAGCAAAACCAATCAAATAAAGTTAATAAACAATTCAACACCTCACTGGTCTACAAAGGCCACGGAGAATAGATATCTCTTCAGGAGTGACTTAAAAACAGCTAGAGAAGGGGCCTGTTTAACGTGCAGAGGCAATTCATTCCACAATCTCGGAGCCGACACAGCAAAGGCACGGTCCCCTCTGAGCTTCCGCTTAGTCTTTGGCTCAATCAGGAGCAGCTGATCATCTGACCTGAGAGAGCGGGAGGGCGAATAAGGGTGAAGAAGCTCAGATAGGTAGGACGGGGCAAGACCACTTAGGGATTTAAAAGTAAATAAAATAATTTAAAAACGAATCCTATACTGAATAGGCAGCCAGTGGAGAGAGGCCAAAAGGTGTGAAACATGATCATGCTTTCGTGTGCCAGTCAAGAGACGAACAGCTGCATTCTGTACCATCTGGAGACGGGCGATGGAGGACCGACTAACCCCCAGATACAGTGCATTGCAGTAATCCAGCCGGGTGGTAACAAAGGCATGGATTACCGTCTCAAAGTGCTGCCTTGACAAAATCGGCTTTATTTTTGCCAGCTGCCTCAGATGGAAAAAAACAGATTTAACAACAGCCCTCACCTGACAGTCAAATCTAAGCTCAGGGTCCACTTTAATCCCCAGGTTCATGATGTTAGGTTTGAGATATGCAGACAAAGAGCCTAGTTCACAGGGGGGTCCCAGAAGGGCCACCAAAGATCATTACCTCCGTCTTGTCATCATTAAATTTTAAAAAGTTCAGTGACATCCAAGCCTTTATGTCACTGAGACACTCAAGCAAGAGCCCGACAGAGTGTACACCCCCCTTTCCCAGAGGCACATAAAGCTGACTGTCATCAGCATAAAAGTGGAATGAAATCCCGTGCTTCCTAAGGATGGAACCGAGTGGGAGCAAATAGAATGAAAAGAGGAGAGGGCCAAGAACTGAGCCCTGTGGGACCCCACACGAGAGAGGAGCAGAGGAGGATACAGAGTCCCCAAGGCTGACACAGAAAGTTCGATCAGCCAAGTACGACCTGAACCACTCCAGTGCTATGCCCCTGATACCCACCCACTGCTCCAAACGGGAGATCAAAATTTCATGATCCACAGTGTCAAAGGCAGCTGACAAATCTAAAAGCACGAGGACAACACAGTCACCTTGATCAGTAGCCAAAAAAATATCATTAAAAACCCTCAAAAGGGCCGATTCTGTGCTGTGTCGGGACTTAAAACCGGACTGGAAAACCTCCAAAACGTCATGTTCCTCCAAAAAGGCCATCAATTGCTTGTGCACGATCCTCTCTAGGACTTTTGATAAAAAAGGCAGTTTGGAGATAGGCCTGAAATTCCCAAGAACTGCAGGGTCAAGAGCAGGTTTCTTAATCAGGGGTTGTACTACTGCATGTTTAAAAAGCGCAGGAACAACACCCGAGGACAAACTGCTATTAACGACAGCGATAACAGATGGTCCTACAGTGGGCAACACCTCCTTAAACAGCCGAGGAGGAACAGCATCATTCGGAGAACCTGAGGGCTTTGAACGACCAACAATCTCATGCAAAAAGGAGAGAGACACGGGCTTAAAATGATCAAATACAGCCGTGCATGGAACAAATACCGAGGGGTCATAAGCAGATGGTGGGATTAGAGCTCTAATCATTGTACATTTCCTTAAACATCATCTAGTTTAATCTGTCCTTTTCACACCTTACCCTTTCATATCTCTAGTTTCCCCCTCCCCTGACTCTCAGTCTGAAGAAGGGTCTCAAACTGAAACGTCACCCATTCCTTCTCTCCAGAGATGCTGCCTGCCCCGCTGAGTTACTCCAGCATTGTCTATCTTGATTATAATCATTGGGTTTAAGAAATTAAGTTGGTGCCATTTTGCAGGTGAGTCTTTAACAGGACTATGACAATAAATCGGAGAATTTTACATGTGTAACAGACACAAATGGCTTCACTCAGTGCAATTAAAACAACGTATAATAATGAACATTGGGAAACTTAGAACCTGCTTCTCAAAGATGGAGCATTTCGACTGGATCGATCTACCTGCAGATAGATCTTCTTGGGCCCAGGGATGGAATCACCAATTTTTCCAAAGACCAGACGTCCAGCTCCTGATGAAGCTCCAATGCAGACAAGTAATATCCAATTTTTCTCGGTTTCTCTAAATTCCTTTTTGACATGATTCATCTGCAGATAAATAATTTGATAGATATTAGAATGAACACATCAACCAGGCTGAAGATGATCCACAAAATAAATGACTATTTCATGAAAAACAGGTCGGCATGTTTGGCCCAACTTGCCAATGTCCCAGCTACAGTAGTCCCACCTGCCTGGGTTTGGCCCATACCCGTTCAAACCTGTCCTATCCATATACCTGTCTAACTGTTTCATTAACATTGGGATAGTCCCTACTTCAACTACCTCCTCTGGCAGGTTGTTCCATACACCCACCACTCTTTATGTGAAAAAGTTACCCATCAGATTCCTATTAACTCTTTTCCCCTTCACCTTAAACCTGTGTCCTCTGATCCTCGTCAGTCCTACTCTGGGCAAGAGGCTCTGCATCTATTCCTCCCATGATTTTATACAACTCTATAAGATCACCCTCATCCTCCTGCGCTCCAAGGAACAGAATAGTAAGATTAAACAAGAACTTACCAGTTCGAAGTTTGATCTGTATTTTATGAGTAGTTATGATGAGGGATTACGTGAAGAACCCGCTTCAGCACGCATGCGCGGCATACTTCAAAGCAGCGGTGTGGAATCACAGATAGACACAGTTATTTGAAGTAAACATAGTAAAGACAAGGAGACATCAGTTTGCTAGTTTGATCCATATAATGAGGGTGGGAGCGGAGGGCAAGTAATCCCTCATCGTAACTCCTCATAAAATACAGATCAAACTTCGAACTGGTAAGTTCTCGTTTAATCTTACTATTTTACTTCGGAGTCACGTGAGTGACTACGTGAAGACTTCAAAGTTCTGTGATTTCAAACCGTGTAACAGTTCATACTTCACTCGCTGCCAAAGTCATTCAAGGGAGGAAGTATGTTATCGTAATCAACCATGAATCTGTTTGTAAAAACAATAATGGTGTTATTAACAACAACAAGATCAATTGCTCCCCCAGGCTTAAATTATATATTTTTTGCAGATTCTTTTTCTGCAAACGATACAGGTTCTGTCAGTGGTTTGTTAAAAAAGTTTGGAACGTATACTCCCTGGACCAACCTGCAGTAGCCAGGATGAGGTCCATAGGCTCTTCCATTCTCTTAGTCACTGACGTGGGAGCCGTCCTGGTGGAATAAGACTTATACACGTCAGTATTTACTCCAGCAACTCCCAGTACCTGCTTGAGCCACTAGAGATAGTTTAGCTCGTCAACCGACCAAGAGGTTTATTGTGGCTGACCCATAAGGCTTTTTCTTCTCCCTCGGTATTCCTTATTATAATAATAATAATAATAATAATAATAATAATAATAATAATAATAATAACGTTATTTATAAAGCACTTTAAACAACTGCAGTTGCCACAAAGTGCTGTACATGAGAACTCATGGACAAGAGGTTATTACAAACCATTAAAAACCGTAAAACAAAGGACTATAAAACAGTAAAAATTAAAAGACATTAAAAGCACTAAAAACAGGAGCAATGTCTCAGCCAGTGTCGAAAGCCAGAGAATAAAAATGAGTTTTTAGGGTGGATTTGAAGATGGACAGTGAGGGGGCCTGTCTGATGTGCAACGGCAAGGTGTTCCAGAGTGCCGGAGCAGCAACAGAAAAGGCTCTATCCCCTCTGAGCTATTATTGTGTCGATGTAGATCTCTGAGTGGGTCATGACACATAAAACGTGGTTCAGGTGGGTATGCCCGGAATTTCATGACTGGACCTGATGTTCCTGGTCTGTTCTGTTTGGCCAACCCTTGAATGGGAATGTGACACTATCTGGTGTCATAACCATGTTGTCCCATCGCAGTAGATGGGAGAACTGGCTCTTTGTGTTGATGTAAGGCCACCAGCATGTCCATCTTCAGGGTAGGCTGTTCCAGGGTGAGTGACCTGGCTGGTAATCATCCCCTAAGGTATGTCAGGATTTCACTGACATCCCAACTTGGGTGTACCTATTTCTGGGGAATGGATTGAATATACCTCTCCTGTATCTGATCACCAGTGAGCAGTACCCAAGTTGAGTAGGCTGACAGAACATTTCCTTCATTGTGGTGAAGACCTGCCAGGAGCTCCAGTACAGTTTTGTTGTAGTTGAATGTGTAATTCCTGTTTTGGAAAAACAGTGTCCCATTTCTTGATGCTCCTTAGGTATGTTCCCTAGGATATGCGACGGAATGCTGTCATCAGGTTGATAGTGCTGCTGATCCAAGCACAGCAGTGGTCTTCCCAATTCTGCAATTCTTTTAATGACCATATCGAGGATCACTGGGAAGCATGCCTGTGGATTTGGTCCACTGTAATGTGCGTAGTACCCGACTGATGAAGCCGTAGTACCTATTGAAGAGGTAGAAGGAAAGGAGAATTTAGAGATTAGATTTCCCCCACCCTTCAACACGTGGGAATGTCTCCATTGCCGCTGCCTTGAAATTGGTTTTATGTGACGTAAGTTAATACGTGGTGATTTGATTGGATATAAGGAATCAATATCTGGTGTCCATATTGCTTAGTAATGAAAAAAAAATGAAATGATTCAACTTATTGTCATTGTCAATGTACAGTACAGAGACAACGAAATGCATTTTTAGCATCTCCCTTGAAAGGGAGACACAGGGCGTCGCGGTGTGCCCGCGCCGCTGGAATAATTCCAGCAATATTTTTGGTTTAAATGTATGTTTACAGTATTTAGCTCACCTGATAAGTGAGGTTACTGATGGTCAAATATGTTTGACGACATACGGTTACCAATTGTTAATAAATTGTCATCTAATATCGATGTTCTCCGCCCAAGTGGTTTGGTATATGCCACCACTGTGATGTTGTTAACTTATACATGAACATGCAAATTTGGTGGATTACTGAGCAAATGCTTCACTAGAATTAAGTAAGTTAATATATAACACGTTTAAGTCAATTTGCATTGGCACTGAGTATTACAAGCTCAGTAACACATCCGGACACATAAGATGTTACTCAAAACAGGTGGAAGTGTACAACCATAATCCTTCCTGCCGATAATTCCATGATAACACTCCAGATTAATCCATTTGCCCCCATACCACAGGTATGGATATAGTTTTGAACACTAGTATCTCAGCTCATAGGAAAGGTACAATGTTCAGTAGCTGGTAATGCTGCTACTATCCCAATTACTATGCCACGTAGTTGATTGGTGGTTAATGTTACCATAACTGATAATCTTAATGAATACCAGATGACAAAGTTGTGGATGGTCACGTAATATCTGGATATATGGCAGTGCCCGCTAAATAAGTTAGTATCTACTGCAGCTAACGCTGTATCCAAGGATAGTCTGTCGTTAATATATAGACATGCCATGACGGAATGTTTCTTAAGTGTCAGGGCTGGTTGATTCTGGATAGCTTTGACTTAAATGCCGCAATGCTCATCATGGTTACTCCATCCAGGTAATTGCGGTATCCAAAACTTATATGACAAGGTACTGAATGGTATGCATCTTCAAGGTTGATGTCTACCATAAAGTATCCTTGGTTCCATGGTAGTAGTTACAAATCCCATGAATGGGTATACCTGGTGAATACTCAAGTGGTTTATCAATGATGGTGCGACATTCACCATCGCGGGAGGGTAGACCCCTTGGGGTGCTTGCTAAATTGTAAGATATTATATATAACTACCAAAAGTGATAGCTTCCTAACCAGGTGTGATTCACCCACCCCTTGTTAGTACAACCCTTCACCTCTATGTGACGGTAGGAACCATACTTATCTGTCTTTATTGCTGTTTTCTTTGGTTTCTGGTTCCTTATTCTTGTAGGGATGATGTTTGTTGGGGGGTGGCACATTTTCCCTGGGGCCTGCTCTGGGCCGTGGCCTAAAATCCTACGGGTTTGGCATGCAGGCCCCAAGCTTTCACCAGTACCTTGGGGTAGACGCCGCTGGTGGACGCGGAGAGGTACTGCTGTCTGGTATTCTGTGTGGTGCTCATTCCAGACTCTGCCCTCTTGTGCCGAATAGTTTGAACACTTTGTCCAGTTTTTTAGGACTGGTTTGGTAAATGCCAGGTAGCAGGATCTGTGCTTGTGAGGTCGGCATTCTCATAGTCCTGTTAATTTCATAGATTGAGGGCAGGTTTGTGACTTCACTAGAGAAGTTATGGGGTATACTGTTGAACAGTAGGGTCAGGTGTTTTGCCATACTACCCTGCCCTTCTGGAATGAGCAGGTGGACATGATAGCCGACGTCAGATATCAAATGCATTTTAAAAACATTTAGGTTAAATGCGCTGCTCAATGTATCCCCCAATAATGGCGGGCACTTTGAGTAAATGCAATTTAGGGGAGGCGTGATAAATCCAACGCCTCATGGCTACCTGTCTTGGAGAGGTTTTTTGGAAAAGACAGGTAGTAGGCTGGCCTCAGTTAAGACTGAAGCCATTTCGCTCGTGGTGAAACCACGTAGTGGCCACACCCAGCAGCTCTTCCTGTTCCTGTACCTCATGCGTACTCCCGTTGTTGTTCAGCCAGTGCCCCTCTTCTTGACCAGCCCAGGTCTGGTCGCCAAAGCTGGCCTCGGATGAGGAGGAAGCAATGGCCAGTGCATGAGGCACTGTGGAGGGAGTGCCTGAACTCCCTCTGCGAAACTGCTCCCCATAAAGCAAGTCTCGCTGGAGCTTATGCTCCACGAGCCGCTCCATGTGGCTCAGGCGGCTGTCTCTGCCCTAAGCGGGCGGTGAGACGTCCCCGTCCGGCGAATCGGATACCACCGGCCGGATTGTTGACATCCAGTCCGCTGCTCAGGCGCTAGTGGAACTGGGCTCGGCTCGGTGTCGGGGATGGCGGAGTGCCGGGTTGGCGGTCCTACCGCCCTCTGTCCCCCACTGATGAGACGCCTGTCTGCTGGAGCCGAGCTGGGGACAGGTTTATTGGAGCCTTGTTCCTTGAGCTGCCTCTGGACTGGAAACCGGCGCAGCTCTGTCTGTGGACCGCAGTGTGTGCGGTCCTGTGCCGTCTCTCCCCTTTCCGTGAATGGAGCACTCCTTCCCCGGAGTCCAAGGGCCCGCTTGTAGCTGGACTGGCACCGGCGCAGCTCCCTGTCCGTGGACCGCAGCGAGTGCGGTCCTGTGCTGTCTCTCCCCTGCGTGACCGGAACACGGCTGAAACGTAATGCCGCACATGCGTGCTGAAGCGGGTTCTTCACGTAGTCACTCACGTGACTCCGAAGTAAAACCCAGCCTACTCAACCTCTCCCTATAGCTCAGACCCTCTAGTCCTGGCTACATCCTCGTAAATCTTCAGTGTATTCTTTCTGGGATATCTTCCAGTTTGTGTGCATGGTTTCCCACTTCTATAATTGGTGCTGATATTTTTTGCAGATCCTTTATCTATTTGTTAGAAGATATCATTGGAACCTGCACAAAGTTCTTCTGCCTCTGCATTTTGAACAGTCACACATTAAGCTTTTTCTACATGTTGTCCAATCAATAGTTGTAGTGAAGATAAAGATGATTGACCATAATCTTTTCCATCTATATATTATTATCATGTCTCTCTGTATTGCCTCTCAATATATATTATTAAACAGAAATAAAATGGGAAATTTTGCAAATACCCTGCAAGTGAGGCAGCATCTGTAGAGGAAGAAATAGAGTCAACATTGTAGGACCTTAATCAGAACCAAGAAAAGCAGGAGATGGTGAACGAAGAGATGGTGAGAGAAACAGATAGATTGAAGGGCAGGAGACGTTAGACGTCAAAAACCACGAAAGACCCAAACAAAATGAGTACGGAGGAACAGCAGATGCTGGTTTAAACTGAAGATAGACACAAAATGCTGGAGTAACTCAGCGGGACAGGCAGCATCTCTGGAGAGAAGGAATTGGTGACGTTTCGGGTCAATCAATCAATCAGTTTTATTCGCCACTTGCACATAAAGTCCAAGTGAAATGAATTTGCCCACAGCGGTACAATGAAAAAGAACACACAAAAACATAATAAGAATTGTACATAATAAGAAGGTCGAGACCCTTCTTCAGAATAAAAGTGGGTAGTATATCACTGATAAATAACAAAGGCAGGTTTGGAGGAGGTGTACACAGGAGAAGAGTTAGTATTTGAAACAACCAGAGGACAGTGAATGAAAAAAAATGACTGTGAATGTTAGAATGTCAGAAAAAGAGAGAGAGAGAGAGAGAGAGAGAGAGAGAGAGAGAGAGAGAGAGAGAGAGAGAGAGAGAGAGAGAGAGAGAGAGAGAGAGAGAGAGAGAGAGAGAGAGAGGCTGGGATTGGGAGATACAGAAGCTGGAATTGCTGACCATCTGAGAATATTCAGTTCAAAGTTGTGTCTGGATTTAACTTGTTTAAACTCACAATTTGCTGTGGAAATCTGAAATTAGGACCGTCAGCTCAAGCCAAGTGAGACAATACTGGTTTATTAAGAACTTGCCAATCTGAAGCGTTTTGATGATCCATTTAAAATAAAATGTTCTATTGCGTTAATCTCAAAATGTAAAACTTCAAATTTGCATACATCCAAATTTGGCGATCATTTATCAAGTAGAGAGCCAGTCAAAAAAAGCTTGCCATCTGTCCTCACAACAAAAAAATAGAATTTCTCTTAATATATGCATATTTTATTTCAAATATTCTACTAAATAAAATAATTTGCTCTCCCTGTTGCTCCAAGTCATAAGGTCATAAGGAATAGGAGTAGATTAGGCCATTCGGCCCATCAAGTTTACTCCGCCATTCTATCATGGCTGATCTATCTCTCCCGCCTCACCCCATTCTCCTGCCTTCTCCCCATAACCTCTGACACCTGTACTAATCAAGAATCTGTCTAGAAAAATATCCACTGACTTGGCCTCCACAGCCTTCTGTGGCAAAGAATTCCACAGATTCACCACCCTCTGTCTGAGGAAATTTCTCCTCAACTCCTTCCTAAAGGAACGTCCTTTAATTCTAAGGCTATGACCTCTAGTCCTAGACTCTCCCACTAGTTGAAACATCCTCTCCACATCCACTCCATCCAAGCCTTTCACTATTCTGTATGTTTCAATGAGGTCCCCCCTCATTCTTCTAAACTCCAGTGAGTACAGGCCATTGGTGACAAATGCTCATCATAGGTTAAACTACTCATTCCTGGGATTGTTCTTGTAAACTTCCTCTGGACCCTCTCCAGAGCCAGCACATCCTTCCTCAGATATGGTGCCCAAACTTGCTCACAATATTCCAAATGCAGCCTGACCAGTGCTATATAGAGCCTCAGCATTACGTCCCTGTTTTGTATACAATCCCTCTTGAAATTAATGCTAGCATTGCTTTTGCTATCTTTACTACCGATTCGACTTGCAGATTAACTCTTTGGGAATCCTGCACCAGCACTCCCAAATCCCTCTGCACCTCTGATTTATGGATTTTCACCCTATTTAGAAAATAGTCTTCGCCTTTATTCCTACTACCAAAGTGCATGAATCCACCCATTACTATGCTATATTCCATCTGCCACATCACTGCCCACTCTTCCAACCTGTCCAAGTCCTTCTGCAGAGTCCTTGCTTTCTATACACTACCTGCCCCACCACCTATTTTCGTGTCATCCGCAAACTTTGCCACAAAGCCTTCAATCCCCTCATCCAAATCATTAATATACAACATGACGAGTAGCGGCCCCAGCACCGACCCCTGCGGAACTCCGCTAGTCACTGGCAGCCAACCAGAAAAAGCCCCCTTTATTGCCACTATTTGTCTTCTGCCATCCAGCCAACCTGATATCCATGCAAGTATCCGCCCTGTGATACCGTGGGCTCTCATCTTCCTTAGTAGCCTCACGTGTGGCACCTCATCAAAGGCTTTCTGAAAATCTAAGTAAAAAACATCTACTCACTCCTTTGTATATCCTGCTATTTACTTCTTCAAAGAATTCCAGCAAATTTGTCAACCTTCACAAAGCCATGCTGACTTCAGCCTACGTTATCGTGAGGTTCTAAGTACCCCGTAACCCCATCCTTTATAGACACAAAAAGTAACTCAGGTCTGAAGTAGAGTCTCGACCCAAAACATCACCCAATCCTTTTCTCCAGAGATGCTGCCTCTCCCGCTGAGTTACTCCTGCTATTTGTATCTATCTTCGGTTTAAA
This sequence comes from Leucoraja erinaceus, assembly GCF_028641065.1. Taxonomy (NCBI): domain Eukaryota; kingdom Metazoa; phylum Chordata; class Chondrichthyes; order Rajiformes; family Rajidae; genus Leucoraja; species Leucoraja erinaceus. The sequence goes on along the minus strand of NC_073388.1, from coordinate 50,922,225 downwards.
CCAGCATCCGCAGTTCCTTCTTACACACCTCATCCTTTATAATCGAAATAATTAAAAGTCTAAACTTGACCACTTCCTGTTTGTACTGTATATTGATTTTTTTTTAAAACGCCACCACTTACGGCTGTGATGTTTGGCCATCTTACTCAGAGTCCCCGACCAGTTGTCAGGGCCAGAAGATTTTTCCCATCGATGAAAAATAAAAGACTTATTAATGTTTAAAAAATGTTGAGATTCTCTCTCCTGTCAAACACGCCATGAAGGCCACGCCCCTTCAGGTGGGAGGGGGAGGGAGGAGGGGCTATAAAACCCGGAAGTGTGGACATGCCTCAGTCTTTGCAAGATGGGGGAGCGAGAGACCACGACTATCAGTCTGTGCTGTGAATAACATTGTGCACATGTCTATTAAACTGTGAGTGTGGTTTTACTGACCTGTGAGCGCCCTTAATGTGGTTTGAAAATGACGTTTGAAAATTAAAATGTGGTTTGAAAATCTATATAATTAAACGTCTAATCTTGACTACTTCCTGTTTGCGCTATATATTGATTTTAGAAAAATTGCTACCACGTACGGCAGTGATTTTTGGCCATCTTACTCAGAGCCTCCTTCCGCTCATCAGGTGCCGAGGATTTTTTCCATCGATGAAAAATAAAAGAGTTATTAGTGTTTAAATAATGTTGAGATTCTCTCTCCTGTCAATCACGCCATGAAGGCCACGCCCCCTCCAGAGGGAGGGGAGGGATCATAAAACCCGGAAGTGTGGCCGTGGCTCAGTCTCTGCATGATGGAGAGGGGAAGGTCATGACTCTCTGTCTTTGGTGGCCTTGCACCCTGCTTGAAATGGTATCAAACTGCACTTGAATTTGGTGGCCTTGCACCCTGCTTGAAGTGGTATCAAACTGCATTTGAATTTGGTGGTCCTGCACCCTGCTTGAAGTGGCAGTAAACTGCACTTGAGTTTTGCGGCCTTGCACCCTGCTTGAAGTGGCATGAAACCGCACTTTAATTTGGCGGCATTGCACCCTGCTTGAAGTGGCAGTAAACTGCACTTGAGTTTGGCGGCGTTGCACCCTGCTTGAAGTGGCATGAAACTGCACTTGAGTTTGGCGGCCTTGCACCCTGCTTGAAGTGGCATGAATCTGCATTTGGGATTGCACTCTGCTTGAAGTGGTATGAAACTGCGCTTGAGTTTGGCGGCCTTGCACTCTGCTTGAAGTGGCAGGAAACCGCATTTGAGTTTGGCGGCCTTGCACCCTGCTTGAAGTGGCATGAATCTGCTCTTGAGTTTCGCTGCTTGAAGTGGTATGAAACTGCGCTTGAGTTTGGCGGCCTTGCACCCTGCTTGAAGTGGCAGGAAACTGCACGAATTTGGCAGCCTAGCACCCTGCTTGAAATGGTAGGAAACTGCACTTGAATTTGGCGGCCTTGCACCCTGCCTGAAATGGAATTTCAAGGAATAGCCGTGTCAACTTCCAGCCCACCAGCCGTGAGTGAGTGAGCTGCCAGCACACCAGTCTTGAGTGACTGAGCTGCCAGCCCAAGAAGCCATTCGGTCTACAATGTCCATAATAGCCCTCTGGAAACCCGTCCCTTCTGCCCACAACACCCATACTAGCTCTGCAGAACTCCCCCCCCGCACTATCCACCAATTGGTGGAGAGGTGGAATATTGTGTTGGGGCACCAGCTCTCCCATGTGAACATGGGTCCCAATGAGTCCCACTTAGTCTAGTGGACTCTAAAATCTTACCAACAACCAAAGTCAGACTAACCGGCCTATGGTTCACCACAATTCTGCCTTGCTCCCCTTTTGTGCAGTGGGGTAATATTGGCAATTATCCAATCATCTGTGATTTCACATTCTCCCTCTCAAATTGCAGATTAAAACTTATCATATTGTGGTCGCTATCTTATAATGGTTCCTTTACCTTGAGTTCCCTTATCAAATTCGGTTCATTACACTACACTAAATCCAAAATTGCTTTTTCCCTGGTAGGCTCCAGTAAAAGCTGCTCTAAGAATCCATCTCCGAGGCACTCTACAAATTCCCTTTTTTGGGGTCCAGTGATTTTCCCAGTCTACCTGCATTTGAAATATCCCATAACCACCGTAGCATTGCCTTGTTTTACATGCCAATTTTATCTCCTGATGTAACTTGTACCTTATATCCTGCCTACTGTTTAGAGGCATGTAAATAGTTCCCATTAGGGTCTTTCACAACGACTCTACATCAGGGATCGGCAACCCATGGCCTCCGGGCCGAATCCGATCCTCATCCGGCCCGCAGGCGGATTATTTTTCCCGTAATCATCCGGCCCACCGACAGAGCAGGCCCAGCGGGAACTGTATAAGGCCATCAGCACGCAGGAGAAGTCACACCTGGGCACTGCCTTCATCACCGTGGGCAACTTCAACAACCTGAGAGAAGTCGTCCCATAACTCCACCAGCACATCACCTGCCCTACGCGCGGAGACCACATACTGGATCACTGCTACACCACCATCTGCTACAAGCCGCCCCCCCCCGCCATGGCTACAAGGCCAACCCCAACCATGGCTACAAGGCTGCCCCCACCCACCACTGGGCAAATCAGGTACCCGAGCCAGCTGTCTGCCCCTTTTCCGGGGTTACGTCAGTGGTGGTGGTGGTGTTAGGAACCCTGGGGGATTTCCAGGACTGCTGGACACTGAGGGGGGTTGAATGTATCCTGGACAAGGATTGCAATATAGTTGTTTAGCAGTTTACTTGGTATATTTGTTTGTCTTGTACTATAGTGGTGGGTTCTGTTCTGTTTTATTGCGTTGTAAATACTATTTTAATATTTGACTAAATATTTTTGATTTTTTTTAAAAACTGGGCAAATCAGACCACCCCTCCATCCTGCTCCTCCCGGCCCACAGGTCAGTTCAACGCTGGACAGACCAAGCAGACTTCACACTTCCGGACTGAATTGTTCATGTGGAATGGGAGATGTTCCGGGCCGCCTCAGACGGCAACATCAATGAGTACACGGACACAGTCACCGGGTTCATCCCGAAATGCACGGTGGACGTTTTTCCGACCAAAAGGGGTTCCCAAACCTCAGGTGTTCCCAAACCGGAAGCCGTGGATTGGCGGCGAGATCCGCGCAGATCTGCAGGCTCGGACCGCGGCGTTCAACTCCGGCTCCGTGGACGACTACAAAAGGACCCGGTACGATCTGAGGAGCACAATTAGAAGGGCCAAAGGACACTAATTGAGGGTGGAAGCCAACCTCACCTCCGGCAACCCACGGCACCACTGATAGAGTCTTCGGACCATAACGGACTACAATGTCCCCCCACCACCAACACCAACACCAACACCGCAGCTTCCCTCCCAGATGAGCTAAACTATTTCCACGCTCGGTTCGAGAGGAAGCAGCTGACCCCCCCCCCCCCCCGCCCAGACCTTCCGTTGGCAGAGGACCACACCCCGTCCATCACAGAGGACAACGTGCGGCAGTCGCTCCAGAGAGTCATCGCTCGCAAAGCGGCCAGCCCGGACGGCATACCCGGTCGCGTCCTGAAGGCATGTGCAAGTCAGCTAGCGGCGACATTTTTCACCTCTCGCTTTCCCCAAGATCCATCCCCACTTGTCTGAAATTCTCCACCATCGATCATCCCCCGTACCCAAACACAACCAACCCACCACCCTCAACGACTGGCGACCCAGAGCATTGACACCCGTCAGCAGCAGATGCTTTTAGAAGCAAGTCAAGGACATCATTTGCTGCTCACTCCCCAATAACCAGGACCCCTGCCAATTAGCCTACCGCCCCACCAGATCAACAGACGATGCCATCGCCGCCCTTCACACCACCCTCACACAACTGGACAACAGGGACACTCATGCGAGGATGCTGTTCATAGACTACAGTTCAGTATTCAACACAATAGTGCCCTCTAAGCTGGTCAGCAAGCTCCTGGACCTGGGGCCGACCCAAGCTGGTGAAGATGGGAGACCACACCTCCCACAGCCCTCACCCTCAACATCGGCGCACCTCAGGGGTGTGTCCTCAGCCCCCTCCTGCACTCCCTGTACACCCACGACTGTGTGGCCCGACATGACGCCAACACCATCGTCAAGTTCACGGATGACACTGCGGTCGTGGGTCTGATCACCAACGGGGCCGCGCTGATGAAGCCGAATTTTAGTTAAAAATATAAGGAGATATTAAATTGGCTTCTGGGCTAGCTTACCGCTTATATTTAGTGTCAAATTAGGCTTGCCTCAGGTTGCAGTGTGTGGGATAATAAATACCATAACATTGTCTCCCAAGTGAAGAAGTGACGAGAGAGGAACCAGGGAAGTGGAAAGATAAGATGACATAAAGCAAATGGCCTAAGTTTATGAGGGACCAAGTAACAGAGAGGAAGCAGCCAAAAGAGCCAGGGTGATCTCTTTGGAGATAAAATGACCTAAAGCAAATGGCCAATGTTTTTAGTATATCTTGTACCATGTAAACAAAAGGCCTTTGATGTGATGCATTTTGTGGAAACCTTTTCCTGTACCTCTGACCATGACTAATGTCTGTGGAATGTGCTAAGGGGACAAAAAAAACCCTATTTAAGGCAATGTAATTCTGTTGTTCAGAGAAGGTGGACGGAGGACGGTTAGGTGTCTGCATTGGTCACTTGACTGGAATTCTCCCTCCCTTCCATCGGCCGATGTTAAGTAAAGTTTTGAACTGGTCTACCAAACAGTTTGTGTGGCGGCTGTTTATTAAGAAGCGAACTGGTTTAGTAGTTAAGATAAGTAGCTTTTTCAGCGTCGGCCTACAGAGAGGGGGTAATGGCCATGACACAGTGGTGCCAGGCCTACAACCTCTCTCTCAATGTCGACAAGACCAAGGAGATGATCGTGCTGGCCATCCGCCAGTCACGGTGCCAGGCGGAAGTGGGCTCTGCCCGAGCCGGCTGCCTGCCCCTTTTCCGGGGTTGTGTCTGTGCCCGGGTGGTGTTAGAGAGGAACTACACCGTGTCCACAGGCACCCTGGTGAATTTCTGGACCGCTGGGCACCGCGGATGGTTGAATACATCCTTGACAAGGAGTGTAACATAGTTGTACAAGAGTTTATTTAGTATATTTGTTTGTCGTGTATTATGTATTATGGTGGTGGGTTCTGTTTCGTTTTATTTTATTTTACTACATTTTTTGATTTAAAAAAAGAGGTGATCGTCGACTACAGGAGCCCCCACCTCCCCTCCCCCACTCCCATCAACATCAACATCAACATCAATGGTGTAGCGGTGTAGAGGGTGGAGAGCTTTAAGTTCCTCGGTGTCTAGATCACAGAGGGCGTGAAAGACCCCAGCCACCCAGACCACCGTCTATTCTGCCTGCTGCCCTCAGGCAGAAGGTACCAAAGCATCAGCTCCCATACCACTAGACACACGGACAGCTTTTTCTCCAGGCAATCAGACTGTTGAACCAACCAGCCCTGAAACTCACCTGAACTGGACTCTGTTAATAATTTAATGTTCACTTCACAATTGAATGCATGCACTTTGAATATATATTGCAGACTGACATCAGGAGTAATGTTGTTGGATCAGGTACATCTGTCCATGTCTTTCAGGTAAATTTCATGGTTCTTCTCTGAGAGCTACTTGAATATATGGATAACTTTAAGGCAGATTCTTGATTAGTACGGGTGTCCGGGGTTACGGGGAGAAGGCAGGTGAATAGGGTTAGGAGGGAGAGATCAGCCATGATTGAATGTTGGAGTGGCCTTGATGGGCCGAATAGTCTGATTCTGCACCTATCACTTATGACATGAATATGTTTACCTATTCTGTTGCGCTGCTGCAAGTAAGAATATCATTGTTCTATCTGGGACATCTCTATATTCATAAAAAATCTCATCTTGTGTGTTGTATGTGTGTTGTATGTTTTTCTTTTTTTATCTTCCTCAAAACGCTACGTGTTAGCGCTTAAATATTGACATATTCTGACTCACATTTGGCCCCTCCACTCCTATGATTAGGTATGTTACAAAACCTACCTGAAGCGTCGTTGAAAATCTGCCCCAGCCCGTGTGTGTGATTTTGGCGCTGTTTAGAGGGGGCGGGTTTAAAACCCGATTTTCACTAGGCTGTTGCAATCAGTTCAGCCTAGTAAATCATTAACGAAAAATCGCTGAAAGACCCCGTCGCAAAAGGTAATATTAGTTTTTATGGCCTTGTATAATAGTTATAGTAGTTTAAAAATCACTCTCTAAACCCGCGACCTCTCGCAGCCCCAGGGTTTTATAAAGCAAACAATTAAAGGTATGTACCTTATTTTTACATTAAAAAGGGCTTCTTTAGAACCCTTTATACAAGTTTAATATTGCGAGTAGCTCATTTTGGCCCCATTATATCCCGCAGTATTTTTCTGGGCATTTGAGGGCACAAATCTACCGTAATGTGAACGTTCTAAACCAGCGCGTTCACAGGATCCCATTGATTTAAAATGGACTTTAATTTACAGCAATTGAACACTAAATTCCTTCCATTTGGCCTATAAATGAATGTAAATGAGATTTCAAAATCATGTTTTATTGAGAATTATTTATGAATATTATTTGGACACTTGGGCTATTTAAAAATGTTAATCATTTATTAAGAAATGGATAGATGTTTAGATCTAGTAATTGAAGTTTGAAATTAGCTACACTTGGGTAACTGACTAATTATCTGTTTTAATTTCAGGTCATCCAAGTAAGATTATTTTATATTTGTTTCAGAATGCTTCAATCTACGATAACTGAAAATTTCATTCAGTTCTCTTAATTTTTAAGAAGGTTATGGCCTTTTGACAGCACACGATCACAGCTTTTTTGTTATGTCCATAGAAAATCAATAGGGAACAAGATGCTAATTTCCTAGTATGAAAATGGCCATAACTTTAATACTTGAGATATGAAAGTGAATTAGGTGTCAAATTAAACTTCTTTTTATGCTTTATCTGATGGTATAAATTACAGACTTGATGTTTTAAATCTCAAAATTTTGTAACATTGCTACTATGATCACCATTTCTCTCTTTGAAGAAAGGGTCTCGACCTGTGACCCACTCCTTCCCTCCAGAGATGCCGTCTGTCCCATTGAGTTACTCCAGCTTTTTGTGTCTATCTTCGGTTTAAACCAACATCTGCAGTTCCTTCCTACACATTTTTCTCTCTCAAGCAGGAGCATGAAAACATGATCATTCAACTATATCCTTGGCAGACTGTGGGATAGAAGACAAACCTTCAATATATTAATAACTGTTCTTCAGGGACTGCTATTTTTTTATGTTTTTTTAAGTGTTTTTTGAATATCCTGAAGGTTGATTCCTAACTGGAAAAACCTATATTTGAAGCTACACATTCATTCAAATGTAAAAGTTTTTTTTGACAAGGTTACGTGTCCAAATGGTTGGGTACATTCTAATAATGACATTGAGCCTGAAAAAATACTCACCTCCTTACCAACACATTTGCTTTGAAAGTACTGCAGCCATTTTGATGCCAAACTGAGGTCTCTTCAGGTTGACTGCAGGAAACGTTCCTGCTTAAATCAGCAGTGAATAAAACTAGAGGACACAGGCAAAAGATAAGCGGTACTGGACTAAGTGGGATTCGTTGGGTCCCAGGTTCACACGGGAGGGCTGGTCTCCCAACGCAATATTCCACCTCTACACCAATTCCAATATTGGTGGCCAGGCTTTCTAGAGCACTGGCATGGGTGTTGTGGGTCAAGTCAAGTCAAGCACAGTGAGTGCCGGGCCAACAATCCATTTCAATCCACTTCAAGTCAAGTCAATCGGTTCAATTCACATCAATCCACTTCAAGTCAAGTTCAAGTCAATCCACTTCAAGTCAAGTCAAGTCATTTCAAGGGCAGGCCAAACAACTCATGGCATTGTCATTTCATTTCCTATTTTACATTGCAGTTTCAAGCACAGGCAGGGCAGAACAAACAACTCATTGCATTGTAATTTCATTTCAAATTTTGCATTGCAGTTTCAAGCACAGGCAGGACAGGCCAAACAACTCATGGCATTATCATTTCATTTCCAATTTTGCATTGCCGTTTCTAACGCAGGCAGGGCATGCCAAACAACTCGTGGCATTCTCATTTCATTTCCAACTTTGCATTGCAGTTTCAAGCACAGGCAGGGCAGACCAAACAACTCATGGCATTGTCATTTCATTTCCAACTTTGCATTGCAGTTTCAAGCCAGGCAGGGCAGGCCAAACAACTCATGGCATTGTCATTTTATTTCCAATTTTGTATTGCAGTTTCAAGCACAGGCAGGGCAGGCCAAACAACTCATGGCATTGTTATTAAGGACTAACAAATCATTTATTGCAAGTACATTACAGACTCACAGTTCAGTTGATTCACAGCTTATAATCACAGTTGTGGCCTCTCCCTCATGATCTTCCAGAGTGACTGACTCAAGTGCAAACATCCAGGGTTTATAGTCCTACCCCACCCCCCCCACCCCCACCCCCGCAAGGGGCGTTACCTTCATCATGGTGATTGACAGGTGAGAGGACCAATAAGCTGATCTCAAGATTTTTTAAATGGCCAAAAATCATAGCGATATAGGGTAGCGCTTTTTCTAAAATCAATATACAGCGCAGAAAGGAAGTGATCAAGATGAGACTTTTAGTTATATAGATAGATGTGATTTACCATCTATATAATAAAAAGGTCTCATCCCCGAGGATGTTTCCCATCAATGAAAAATAAAAATGTTATGAGTGTTTAAAAAACCTTGAGATCCTCTCGCCTGTCAATCACCCCGATGAAGGTAACACCCCTTCCGGTGGGGAGGGGGGAGGGCTATAAAACCACGGATGGCTGGACGTGAGTCAGTCACTTTGCAAAATCGCGAGGGAGAGGCCACGACTCTCATTCTAAGCTGTGAATCAACTGGACTGAGTGAATGTACTTGCAATAAGTGATTTGTTAGCCCATAATGACAATGCCATGAGTTGTTTGGCCTGCTGCCCTGCCTGTGCTTGAAACTGCAATGCTTTATTAGGTCCGACTGTGTTTGGAAGGAATAAATGCTTTATTAGGTCCGACTGTGTTTGGTTCAAAAGTCCCGCTCATTTTGTGACTTCTGCTTAGTGAACAGGTTGCGCTGATTGCGTAATTTACGGTGAGTGCAGAGGTCACGCTGATTTTGGAATGCCGCTGACTGCGGAAGACCCAAAGTGGAGAAGCTGCGCCCAGCCATGTGAGAAAGTTTACTGCCATATATATGGTGTGTGTGTGTGTGTGTGTGTGTGTGTGTGTGTGTGTGTGTGTGTCTGTGTCTGTGTCTGTGTGTGTGTGTGTGTGTGTGTGTGTGTGTGTGTGTGTGTGTGTGTGTGTGTGTGTGTGTGTGTGTGTGTGTGTGTGTGTGTGTGTGTGTGTGTGTGTGTGTGTGTGTGTGGGTGTGGGTGTGTGTGTGTGTGTGGGGGTGTGTGTGTGTGTGGGTGTGGGTGTGGGTGTGTGTGTGTGTGTGTGTGTGTGTGTGTGTGTGTGTGTGTGTGTGGGTGTGGGTGTGGGTGTGTGTGTGTGTGTGTCTGTGTGTGTGTGTCTGTGTGTGTGTGTGTGTGTGTGTGTGTGTGTGTGTGTGTGTGTGTGTGTGTGTGTGTGTGTGTGTGTATGTGTGTGTGTGTGTGTGTGTGTGTGTGTGTGTGTGTGTGTGTGTGTGTGTGTGTGTGTGTGTGTGTGTGAGTGTGAGTGTGAGTGTGTGAGTGTGTTGCGTGTGTGGGTGTGTGTGAGTGTGAGTGTGTGAGTGAATGTGTCTGTGTGTGTGTGGTCTCAGTGGCTAAACTGCCAGCCCAAGAATCCATTTGGTCCACAATGTCCATACTAGCCCTCTGGAAACCAGTCCCTTCGGCCCTCAACACCATGCTAGCACTCCAGAAAGCCCCCCTCCCCTACCACTGACCAGCAATATTGGAATTGGTGGAGAGGTGGAATATTGCGTTGGGGACCAGCCCTCCCATGTGAAGCTGAGACCCAATGGGTCCCACTTATTCTAGTTCAAATTAAATCTTTATGGACATTTGTAGTAGGAGCTTCGCGCGCGAACATTCTGCGGCCGACAGCACTTTGTATAAAGCTTTGAGCGAGTCTGTGGCCGGAAGTGCTTTGTTTAAAGCTTCACATGAACAGTCTGCAGCCGACAGCTCTTTGTTTCCAAACAGAAGTGAAAAACTGCCATTAGTTGCTGTTTGAATTTGGAAGCAGCGCTATTGGCCAGGACTGAGCGATGGTTTCGTAACGGCAGATCTTTGCCGGTATAAAGGCAGCAGCAGTAAACCATGAGGTGGTACAGACGAGAGAGATTCACCAATGGGCTGGGTCACGATCAGCACCACAGACAGAGGCAGTGAGAGACAGTGAGAGAGAGAGAGAGAGAGATGCTGCTGTGGACGGGCCCCGCACATGCCGAGACAAGTATTGTTTTTGTTCTCTCTCTTGATCCTTTTGTATGGTGGAATATACCAATTGATCCTTTTTCTGTTCTACTAGTCAGATCCTTGAACCTGTTCCCATGTAACAATTGGCGTAGTCGGCAGGATCTGACGAATAGAATAGGAAATGTTTGGGGACAAAAAGAATCAAACGGTCCAGTGGAGCACAGCATTCCGGGGTGGACCAACAATACAGATGGACCTGGGATCAGGACAATAGGCAGAGAGATGGTAAAACAAAATTTTACAATAGACTGGCTCGCATGAAGCAGACGCGATAGGCGCACCGAGAAGAAGCCCAAAGAAGGTTCTGTGGGCGATTGCAATCCCTGTGCTGCCGTCTCCATGAGCTCTCATGCATAAAACACCACCAACACCTACCAACCTGCACCACCACCAAGAGATTCCACGCCCAGAGCAAACAGTGAAGGACAGTGCAGGCAGTGACTGGAGCACACAGAAGGATTGCTGGGGTTCGGAGGGTTCAGCCAGGACCGGGCAAGGGGGAAGCGTGGACTGGGAGTGTGAGTGTGACATCACTCGCTGGGTGCGCACCGTATTTGCAGCCCAACACACCCACAAGCTGGAGACGAAGTTCAAGCAGCAAACCGTTGGAGAGGAGAAAGCTGGCCACCCTTCTCCACCTGTCCGAGATTCAGGTGTCGACCTTGGTTTCACAACCGCAGGGCGAAGTTGCAGGAGTTGTGTTCCGTGTCGTTTGGAGAGGAGAAAGCTGGCTTACTCACTGCCCATCATAGCGGTTCCCCCACGCCCCGTTAATGGAACCTACTGGGTGCGTGGCCTGTGGGCCTACACCAGGCTCCCGGGAATGCCAAGGGTGTACTTTGGGGCATGGGAGAGACCAATTCCCTGGAAGGGATACTGTTACCAGGCATATGTCGTGCCCCACCTGAGACACTTGCCAGCCTTACCCTCTCACCCCCGGCATTGACTTGTGGAACGGGCTATTGCGGAGGCCAAGAGGCTTTGGGCTATCGCATTTCCCTCCTATAGTACTGCGAAGCTGGCATGGGAAATGATTAAAGTGACTTCAGCTATGAAAGGAATAGCCCAACGAGATGGCAGACGTCCTGAGTGCGGTAAAAGAGGCCTCACAGGACTATCAGCGGAAGTATTCACACCCTGCAGAAACGCATGGCCCTAGACTTCATCCTGGCTGAGAAAGGAGGCATTGTGCTTTGATCGGGCGGGAGTGCTGTACTTGTATTCCAGATGATTCAGAGAGCATCACCAACCTCGCTGAGCAGATCGTGGAAGCCGTGGAGAAGATTCGAAGGGTCGGAGAACAGTACCACAACTACAACCCCCTGGGAAGATGGTGGCCCTTCGGGATGTTTGGAGGCTGGTGGACAACAGTGGTGCACTGGGGACTGACCATGGGGACAATTCAGTTGGCAATATTATTGTTACATTGTATGTGCACTTTGGCAACAGGACCCGTGTGGAGTTTACTGAAGCCTGCGGGCCGGATGTGAAGGTAACCAGACTGTTCGAGGGGTGGAAGGTAGGAAGAGCTTTGCACAGGGTGTCCAAAGATGAGGATGCTGGGTGCGACGTGCAGCCAGAAGGCAAGGAGCAGCCCCTCTAGATAGTGGACCGGGGACTGCAGCCTCACACACTCCATATACACGTGGTACACAGACTCTTCCAGCCCACAAAAGTGGCAGGCGACTGGTGAACCGTGAGAGAAACAGGTTGCAGGGAACTCCTCGGTGCAGTGCCCTCCATCCCAGGTCCCCAATGTAGAGGTGGAGAATCCCTGCGTAGAGTGACTGTCCTATGAAGAAAGACTGGATAGACTTGGTTTATACTATCTAGAATTTAGGAGATTGAGAGGGGAGCTTATAGAAACTTACAAAATTCTTAAGGGGTTGGACAGGCTAGATGCAGGAAGATTGTTCCCGATGTTGGGGAAGCCCAGGACAAGGGGTCACAGCTTAAGGATAAGGGGGAAATCCTTTAAAACCGAGATGAGAAGAACTTTTTTTTCACACACAGAGAGTGGTGAATCTCTGGAACTCTCTGCCACAGAGGGTAGTTGAGGCCAGTTCATTGGCTATATTTAAGAGGGAGTTAGATGTGGCCCTTGTGGCTAAGGGGGTCAGAGGGTATGGAGAGAAGGCAGGTACGGGATACTGAGTTGGATGATCAGCCATGATCATATTGAATGGCCGTGTCAGGCTCGAAGGGCCGAATGGCCTACTCCTGCACCTAATTTCTATGTTTCTATGTTTCTATGAGTGACCCCCACCAGGGGTCCCACTCGCGACCGGAAGGCTACACCGACCGCCCCTTGGTGTCTGGACGGTGGACCAGGGCGAGGAAGTGCAGGGTTTGGAGGAGGAGCCTGTACAGGACACGCCTCCCTGCGTCTCGGAGGGAGATGAAAAAAAAAAGGTACAGTGGGCTAAAGGTACAGTGCTTTTTGTTTATATAATAAAGGGCAGTTTAAAGGTCACGAGGGAGCAGCTGTTGTGAGTCAGATACCTGCTGATTTCTCCCAGCAGTTTCTATTGTATTATACTGGTATCAGATCCAGGGTAAGGCGGGAGAATGACAGTCAGAGCAGTGTACTGTTCTGGATGTCAGATGTGGGAGGTCATGGTGTCGGATGGCCCTCCAGACGTCCACATCTGCACCAGGTGCAGCGAGATGGGGCTCCTAAGGGACCGTATTAGGATCCTGGAGCAGCAGCTCGATGACCTCGCTCTGATCAGGGAGAGTGAGGAGGTCATAGAGGGGAGTTATAGGGAGGTGGTCACTCCAAAACCACGGGAGAGAGACATGTGGGTCACGTTAAGGAAGGGCAAGGGGCAGAGGCAGGAACGAGTGAGTACTCCAATGTCGGTACACCTCGCAAATAAGTACTCCTGTTTGAGTACGGATGGGGGTGACAGCCTACCCGGGGGTAGTGACAGCGGACGGGCCTCCAGCACAGAGACCGGCCCTGTTGCTCCAAAAGGTAGGGAAAAAAAGAGGGCAATAGTAATTGGGGACTCTATTGTTAGGGGGTCGGATAGGCGATTCTGTGGACGCAGTCGGGAGACCAGGATGGTGGTCTGCCTCCCTGGTGCCAAGGTCTCGGACGTGTCTCAACGCATCCAAGATATCCTTAAATCAGAGGGAGAGGAGCCCGAGGTCGTGGTACATATAGGTGCCAATGACATAGGTAAAAAAAGGGAAGAGGTCCTGAAGGGAGGATTTAGGGAGTTGGGAGGAGAATTAAGAAAAAGGACCAAAAAGGTAACAATCTCAGGATTACTGCCTGTGCCACGCGACAGTGAGAGTAGGAATGGAGCGAGGTGGAGGATAAATGAGTGGCTGAAAGACTGGTGCAGAGGGCAGGGATTCAAGTTCCTGGATCATTGGGACTTCTTTTGGGGAAGGTGGGACCTGTACAGAAAGGATGGGTTGCACTTGAACCCGAGGGGGACCAATATCCTAGCGGGGAAATTTGCAAAGGCAGCTGGGGAGACTTTAAACTAGAATGGTTGGGGCGAGGGACTCAAATAGCGAAAGGTAGTAGACAGAATGGGAGGCAGGAAGCAGAAATGGGAAGCACTCGGACACAAGAGGAGAAAGAAAAAAAAGGAAATAAACAGAGAATAAGAGACGGGGGTTTTCTTAAATGTGCATATTTTAATGCTAGGAGCATTGTAAGAAAGGTGGATGAGCTTAGAGTCTGGATAGACACCTGGAAGTATGATGTTGTGGCGATCAGTGAAACGTGGTTGCAGGAGGGCTGTGATTGGAAACTAAATATTCCAGGATTTCGCTGCTTCAGGTGTGATAGAATTGGAGGGGCAAGAGGTGGGGGTGTTGCATTGCTAGTCAGGGAAGATATTACAGCAGTGCTTTGGCAGGATAGATTGGAGGGCTCATCTAGGGAGGCTATTTGGGTGGAATTGAGAAGTGGGAAAGGTGTAGCAACTCTTATAGGGGTGTATTATAGACAGCCAAACGGGGAACGAGAATTGGAAGAGCAAATATGTAAGGAGATAGCAGATATTAGTAGTAAGCACAAGGTAGTGATTGTGGGAGATTTCAACTTTTCACATATAGACTGGGAAACACATTCTGTAAATGGGCTGGATGGGTTGGAGTTTGTAAAATGTGTGCAGGATAGTTTTTTGCAGCAATACATAGAGGTACCTACTAGAGGAGGGGCAGTGCTGGACCTCCTGTTAAGAAATGAGACGGGACAGGTGGCGGAGGTATGCGTTGGGGAGCACTTCGGGTCCAGTGATCACAATACCATTAGTTTCAATATAATTATGGAGAGGGTCAGAACTGGACCTGGTGTTGAGATTTTTGATTGGAGAAAGGCTAACTTTGATGCGATGCGAGATGATTTAAAAGGAGTGAACTGGGACATTTTGTTTTATGGGAAAGATGTAGAAGAGAAATGGAGGACATTTAAAGGGGACATTTTAAGAGTACCGAATCTTTATGTTCCTGTTCGGTTGAAAGGAAAAAGTAAAAATTGGAAAGAGCCCTGGTTTTCAAGGGAAATTGGACATCTTGTTCGGAAAAAGAGGGAGATCTACAATAATTATAGGCAGCATGAAGTAAATGAGGTGCTTGAGGAGTATAAGGAATGTAAAAAGAATCTTAAGAAATAAATTAGAAAAGCTAAAAGAAGATATGAGGTTGCTTTGGCAAGTAAGGTGAAAGTAAATCCAAAGGATAACGAGGGATAAAATTGGTCCATTGGAGAGACAGAGTGGACAGCTATCTGCAGAGCCAAAAGAGATGGGGGAGATATTGAACAATTTTTTTTCTTCGGTATTCACCAAGGAGAGGGATATTGAATTATGTGAGGTAAGGGAAACTAGTAGAGTAGCTATGGATACTATGAGGTTCAAAGTAAAAGAAGTACTGACACTTTTGAAAAATATAAAAGTGGATAAGTCTCCAGGTCCTGACAGGATATTCCCTAGGACATTGAGGGAAGTTAGTGTAGAAATAGCCAGGGCTATGACAGAAATATTTCAAATGTCATTAGAAACGGGAATAGTCCCCGAGGATTGGCGTACTGCGCATGTTGTTCCATTGTTTAAAAAGGGTTCTAAGAGTAAACCTAGCAATTATAGACCTATTAGTTTGACTTCAGTGGTGGGCAAATTAATGGAAAAGATACTTAGAGATAATATATATAAGCATCTAGATAAACAGGGTATGATTAGGAACAGTCAACATGGATTTGTGCCTGGAAGATCATGTTTGACTAATCTTCTTGAATTTTTTGAAGAGGTTACTAGGGAAATTGACGAGGGTAAAGCAGTGGATGTTGTCTATATGGACTTTAGTAAGGCCTTTGACAAGGTTCCTCATGGAAGGTTGGTTAAGAAGGTTCAACTGTTGGTTATAAATGCAGGAATAACAAGATGGATTCAACAGTGGCTGAATGGGAGAAGCCAGAGTGTAATGGTGGATGGCTGTTTATCGGCTTGGAGGCAGGTGACTAGTGGGGTGCCTCAGGGATCTGTGTTGGGTCCTTTGTTGTTTGTCATGTACATCAATGATCTGGATGAAGGTGTGGTAAATTGGATTAGTAAGTATGCAGATGATACCAAGATAGGGGGTATTGTGGATAATGAAGAGGATTTCCAAAGTCTACAGAGTGATTTAGGCCATTTGGAAAAATGGGCTGAAAGATGGCAGATGGAGTTTAATGCTGATAAATGTGAGGTGCTACACCTTGGCAGGACAAATCAAAATAGGACGTACATGGTAAATGGTAGGGAATTGAAGAATACAGTTGAACAGAGGGATCTGGGTATAACCGTGCATAGTTCCTTGAAGGTGGAATCTCATATAGATAGGGTGGTAAAGAAAGCTTTTGGTATGCTAGCCTTTATAAATCAGAGCATTGAGTATAGAAGCTGGGATGTAATGTTAAAATTGTACAAGGCATTGGTGAGACCAAATCTGGAGTATGGTGTACAATTTTGGTCGCCCAATTATAGGAAGGATGTCAACAAAATAGAGAGAGAGTACAGAGGAGATTTACTAGAATGTTGCCTGGGTTTCAACAACTAAGTTACAGAGATAGGTTGAATAAGTTAGGTCTTTATTCTCTGGAGCGCAGAAGGTTAAGGGGGGACCTGATAGAGGTCTTTAAAATGATGAGAGGGATAGACAGAGTTGATGTGGACAAGCTTTTCCCTTTGAGAATAGGGAAGATTCAAACAAGAGAACATGACTTCAGAATTAAGGGACAGAAGTTTAGGGGTAACATGAGGGGGAACTTCTTTACTCAGAGAGTGGTAGCGGTGTGGAATGAGCTTCCAGTGGAAGTGGTGGAGGCAAGTTCATTGGTATCATTTAAAAATAAATTGGATAGGCATATGGATGAGAAGGGAATGGAGGGTTATGGTATGAGTGCAGGCAGGTGGGACTAAGGGAAAAAAAAATTTGTTCGGCACGGACTTGTAGGGCCGAGATGGCCTGTTTCCGTGCTGTAATTGTTATATGGTGTTATATGGTTATATGGTGTCGAGGAAAGGCGGCTCAAGTTGTGTGGGACTGGCTCCCGGGAAGGATTACGGCACCTGTGTCCGATGAATATTTCCTGCTGAGCGGGGGTTTGCTCAACCACAAGTACTCCATACGTTTGAGCCCCCCTGACACCCGGTGGGGCGGGACAAGGACCGGCGGAGGGGTCCCGATCGACGGCAACCAAGTTCCAGACTCTCAGCAAGTCCCGGTAGAAGCCGGGCATCCTCAGCAGGACGGCAGGACGGCACGTCTGACGCCCACCATCGGGATCCGCGTATCTCTTTGATGGCAGCGGCCTCGTTGGAAAAGCTTTGCGCAAACAGTGCGGCTGGTAGCGCTTTGTTGAAGCTCCGTGCGAGGTCTGTGGTCAACAACTCTTTATTTAAAGCTTCACGTCAACAGTCTGCGGCCGGAAGCACTTTGTTGCTAAAAGGGGGAGGGACCTCACTCGGACTTGGGCTTGGCCCCTGGAAATCAATATTCACACCACTGGGCTGCGAGCTGCCCAAACAAATATGAGATGCTGTTCCTCCAATTTGCATTTAGCCTCACTCTGACAATGGAGGAGACCAAGGACAGAAAGGTCTGTGTAGGAATGGGAAGGGGAATTAACCGGGAGATCAGGTTGGTTCAAGCAGACTGAGCGAAGGTATTCAGCGAAATGATCGCCCGGTCTGCCAATGTTCTATCTACCTATGTATATTGAACAACGTAGATGAGGTTGGTGGATGTGCAAGTGGACCTCTGCCTCACCTGAAAGGACTGTCGGGGTCCCTGGACAGAGTTGAGGGAGGGAGGTATAGGGACAGCGAAGGGACAGGTTCTATCTATCTATGTATATTGAACAACGTAGATGAGGTTGGTGGATGTGCAAGTGGACCTCTGCCTCACCTGAAAGGACTGTCGGGGTCCCTGGACAGAGTTGAGGGAGGAGGTATAGGGACAGGGACAGGTGTTGTATCTTCTGCAGGGGAAGGTACCTGCGGAGGGGGTGGTTTGGGTGGGAAGGGATGAGTTAACCAGGGAGTTGCGGAGGGAACGGTCTCTACGGAAGGCGGGAAGGGGTGGTGATGGGAAGATGTGATGAGGTGGGAAAAATTGGGGAGGATTATGTGTTTGTATGTGGTGGTTGATGGGGTGAAAGGTAAGGACTAGGGGGACCCTGTCTCTATTGCGACTAGGGGGAGGGGGAGCAAGGGTGGAGCTGCGGGGTACCAAAGAGGCATGAGTGAGGGCCTCATCTATGATGGGAGAGGGGAACGCCCGTTCTATAAAGAATGAGGACATCTCGGATGTTCTGGTTTGGAACATCTCATCTTGGGGGCAGATGCGGCGTTGATGGAGGAATTGGGAATAGAGGATAGAGTCTTTCCAGGAAGCTGGGTGGGAAGAAGTGTAGTCTTGTGGGTTTGTAATAGATGTCAGTCAATCGTCTATTTCCTGTGATGGAGACGGTGAGATCAAGAAAGGGGAGGGAGGTGTCGGAGATGGCACAAGTAAATTTGAGTGCAGGATGGAGATTGGTGGGGAAGTTGGTGGCGAACATGAGGTGTACACGGGTGCAAGACAGGAATTATTTTTGTTCTCTCTCATGCCAATAATTCTGACTTGTAACTAAAGGGACGGGTGAACCTTTTTCTGTTCTGGTAACCAGCTTGCCCTCCACCTGGTGGACAATACCCTTTGGGTTCCCGCCGATCTTGTAGATGTAGAAGGACATCTCATCTCCCGAAATGATGCACCTGTACAGCCTCATGGTGGTGGCAAGTCACACACCTGGCGTCAGTCAGATCCTTCAACCTGTTCCCCGGCAACAGTATTGTTATGAGATGCTGTGAATTCTTCAAAACTAAATTCAACTTTTGTATATCGGTTTGCACATCGGTATAAGATGAAGGGGAAAAGATTTAATATGAATCTGAGGAGTACCTTGTTCACACAATGGTGGGTGTATGGAGGAGGCAGTTGAGGCAGGGATTAGCGCAACATTCAAGAAACAGACAGGTACATGGATAGGACATGTTTGGAGGGGTATGAGCCAAATGCTAGCAGGTGGGATTAGTATAGCTGGGACATGTTGGCCTGTGTGGGCAGGTTGGGCCGAAGGGCCTGTTTTCATGCTGTATCACTCTAGGTGACTATATAGCTATCAATCCAATTTAGCAGAGGTGTAGAAGGTTTTCATTGCACAAATTTCTTCAGGATAGCGTCTACAATTTATCACAGAAAAACTCTTTCAGGTTTGCTCTACTCACCAAGTGAACGTATGGCACAAAGTAGCCGAGAACAGCAGTGGCAATTCCAAAGGCCCAAACTCTGTACGTGACTTTCCTGAAGACTCTCAAATTAAGATACCTCCTGTACTGATGCAAGCACGTCAAGCAATTTGTTGAGTTAGT
Organism: Leucoraja erinaceus; assembly: GCF_028641065.1. Taxonomy (NCBI): domain Eukaryota; kingdom Metazoa; phylum Chordata; class Chondrichthyes; order Rajiformes; family Rajidae; genus Leucoraja; species Leucoraja erinaceus. The sequence continues at coordinate 50,902,836 of NC_073388.1, read as the reverse complement.
CTTCAAAGGGATCACGGGTATATAGGTGAAGGTGAGGAATATCTGAATGAAGAAGAACACACTGAGGATCTGCAGGGTGTGAGCCAGACCCAAGGCATCACCAATCTTCTTCAAAAGGAGAGGCATGGTAATGGAGAACACGCTGCTCCCTGCCGTCATCACTCCATTGGCCAGGCCCAAATGGCGTCGGAAGTAATGGCCGAGGATGACTAACGATGGCTGGAAAGCAAAAGATGATCCACATCCAAAGAGAACTCCATAGGTGAAACACCTCATCTCCAACGACCTGGCAAACAAAATGGAGAGGTGCGTTAGATCAGGTGGCTGCTCCCCTCAAAGAATAAGACTTGCCCTTATTCGGGTCAACACTTCCCTCAAAAACCATCCCACAGGTGTGAAGGATTTCATTTTATAAAGTCATACAATGCAGGCCAGTCCAGTCCCCAGGGAAAGCAACACAAGCTGAATGTTCATTTCCATTTACACTCAGCAGATAATGAACCCATCCATGCATGTGGCAGGGTGTTATTGATATTAGAGCACATCTTGCCCACGCTGCTGCAATGGCCGTCTCCAACAGCGGCCCAGTCTAATCATCTGCCACCTGACATTTATTGGCATCACCTTTGTGGAATCCAGCCCCAACATCCCGAGGGTCCTCAAACTAAAAGCTACTGAAGCACCCACCAGAATTCTGTGGCTGCAACAGAAGCTGAGAGGTTAGGTATGTTGGCAGAGTGACCTCCACCCCAATACTATGATACCTTCCCACATGTACAAGGAGTAATAGAAAAGCCTTTACTTGCCTCTCATTCTAACACACAAGAAACCTGGCATCATCCAGGTCGGAGCAGCCAGCTAGAATTGACAGCCATTTGCTACCCTAAACCATAATTCCCTCCATCTCTAGAGGAACGATGACGGCTCCTTGTACTGTCAACAAGATCCACAGCATCAACGTACTACATGTCACAGTTCATCCCACTGAATTGGTATCTACAACACACTTCAAATTTTAAATTTCACCTGGTGTGCAGTTTACATTGAAGAAGACACAAAATGCTGGAGTAACTCAGCGAGACAGGCAGCATCTCTGGAGAATGGGTAACGTTTCGGGTCGAGACCCCTCTACTTAGCAAATTAGACTAGTTTTAAACCCTGCTTTTCCTTTGCAATTTGAATAGCAAAAAGAATGGTACATCTATCTATCTATCTATCTATCTATCTATCTATCTATCTATCTATCTATCTATCTATCTATCTATCTATCTATCTATCTATCTATCTATCTATCTTATATTAAAACTCTGTGTGTGTGTGTGTGCGCGCGTGTGTGTGTGTGTGTGTGTGTGTGTGTGTGTGTGTGTGTGTGTGTGTGTGTGTGTGTGTGTGTGTGTGTGTGTGTGTGTGTGTGTGTGTGTGACTGAGCCATTTTTCCTAGAAAACCAAGCGCCGAAAAGTGGACATTTTAACATATTTAATTAGAGATTTTCCCTGTGATTTTAGAAATTCACTCCTCTGTACATTTGGTACATTATTTTCCCGACTTTTTATTATAATTGTTAACCAATCTGACCTTTTTTTTAAAATCTGACCGCTGCCCAGCTGCTGACGTTACAATAACAGTTAAATTTTTACATCTTCTGGTAGAAATTTACCTTATCATTTCAAAAATCCAATCCTCTATAAATTTGGTCAATTATTTCCTGAGATATTTACTAAAATTTATAACCAAACTGACATTTAAAAAAAATATTAAGGGTGCCCAGCTACTGACCTCACAATGCCTTTCCTAATTACAGCAAGTGTAGCAACTATTCGACTGCCAGCATGAGCTGAGTCCTGATAATATAGACCTCACCCACTCCCTTCTCACGGCCTATCATCTGGACTGGAGCGGCGTTTCCTGTCGGAGACCGGCCAGAGCTTCGGCGGCGGCGCAGCGATGAAGCACCATCACGGAGCGGGCGATGCCATACCGAGGATCGCTGTGTGGTAAGCTCCGGAGTGCTGAGACCGCCGACTCCAAATTCGCGGAGCTGTAGTTGCGGAACGTCCAGCTGCGGGCGGCGCTGACTTCAACATCGCGGAGGTCTGGATCTTTCGCCGAGATCGCCAGTGTTGGACCTCCGACCAGCGCGGCCTGTGGACTTCGGGAGCCATGGTCTCAGGGGAGGAAGCGGCCGTTCCAGACACTCCAAGCCGCTGAAAATGTTCTCTCTGAAGCCGGAGCTCCATCATCTGGCGAGAAAGCCTGAAACATCGGACCGCTGTCGCGGAGACTGCAGAGGCCTCAATAGGCCCGACCGTGGGTGAATAAGAGGAAGAGGACTGGACTTTGTTGCCTTCCCTCACAGTGGGAACCATTGTGCGGGATGTTTTTATGTTTAATGTTAAATACTTTAATGCTGTGTTTTATTTCTATTTGTGTGCTGCAAATGGCAACTCAAATTTCACTGCCCCAATTGGTGTATGTGACAATAAATGTCCTTTGACCTTTTGCATGGTAGGCAGAGCTTCTACTAATAAAGCACTACAATTGGTTAGTGTGGTGTAACCAATCTCCATCTATCCTTGTAGAAATGAAATGAAGCACAACTAAATGCAAGCCAATGAGCAGAAACACATTAATACGTGATGGCGAAATAATACGGTACCCGAAACGCTAATAACGCATACAGGGATGTATAGATGGTTTCACAAAATCTCCATATCTAAGTGGTGGCCTACCGACCTGCCCGCATGCGGCGCTATAGATCCACGTCTCCTTTCACCATGGAAGTGACCGGGGACGGTGCCGGAGACCGGCAGAGTGGAGGCGGCGAAGCTGGTGAGTGGGGCGCGAACATTGTGGTGAGGCCGCAGGGGACACGGTCAGCAGTTGCTCTGCAGCAACTGGGCACGAGGGAGGAATCATCCCGACAGTGGGAGGGTACATCAGACGTGTGGATACGGAAATGCAGGACATGGTTCCTTCACAGGAAGGAGATGTTGACGGTTGCATCTGTAAAGGTCTCCGTCGGCGCTTACCAGGTAAGAGCGTGGTTCTTTGGCAGGGCTGTGAATGTGACCCAAATGGTCATAGCCCTTGTCGGTCTGAAGGCAAACAACTTGACCGCTAGAGAGAGGTTTAAGTGGTTTGCTGGACTTGTCGAAAGATCGTTTCTGTGCATCACATTTGAGCTGGAGTTGTTTCTGGACAACGGGAGGTGAATGGACCTGTGGCTGCAACAGCTGCTGGGGCTTGGGCACGACATCAGGCGTTGGGCTGGCGACCCCAGTATCGGGTCATGGGCGATGTTCCTTAAGTTGCGCAGATCCAAGTAAATGTCAGATTTAGCAAGGCTCCATTAATTGTTTGTCAGCCCGTTCCGCGAGTCCATTAGACTGAAGAAATTCAGGGCTGCTGGTGACATGGTGAACTGACTACCGTTATCAGACAGGAGGGGTGCAGGGGCGCCGTGCACGGAGAAGTGGCGTGACAGCTTTTGGATGACTGTGTTGAATGTGATGGTTTGGAGTAGGTCAATTTCGAACCAGCCCGAATACGAGTCAACGAGAACCAGATAGCGTTTTAAAAAGGAACTGCAGATGCTGGAAAATCCAGATAGTGTTTTCTACGCCATTCGAATATGTCGTTAGCAGATTGCGCAGTCTTTGAGTTTTTCTCGTATATACTTGGTCATGCCAGGCCAGTAAAACATGCTCTGCGCTTGATGTAGGGTTGCTTCCACAACGGGGTGGCCCCAGTGGACGGCATCAAAGTATTTGTCCCGAAGAACAGCTGGGATGACTGCTTTGTGACCCTTGATTATAACCCCATCCTGTAATACCAGTTCGCCACGAACTAGATAGTATGGGCGAATCGCAAGTGGGCCACTGTGTTGTTTATCCGGCCAGCCACCCTGGATGACTGAGGACAGTAATTGTAGAGTTTCATCGGCAGCCGTGTGCTCTGCCAGGCTGCTTAGACATTCAATAGGTACGTACAACACCATCATTACCGTGAACTGGTCCTGTTCTGAGGGCTGTTGTACATAGGTTTTGCGCAGGGCTCTTGATAGAGTGTCAGCTATGTGCATGTCCTTGCCCTTTTTTGTAGTCTATAGTAAAGTCAAAATGCTGTAGCTCTGCATCATCATCGGTTGCAGGCGAGCCGGAGCGGCGTGAATGGATTTGTTCAGAGTGGTAACCAACCATGGTCTGTTTCCACAATCGCAGATTTGCCAAAAAAAGTCTTTGAATTTTGTGCAGGCAAAAACCACGGCAAGCAATTCCTTTTCGATCTGGGCAGAACGTTGTTTAGTTTCAGTCAGAGAGCAACAGGCCTGCGGTTGGCATCCGTGGAGGTCTGTAGGCAAGTAGTGGCAAGTCCATATTGGGATGCGTCACATGTGAGTATCACTGGCAACTCTAAAGCAAAGTAGGCGAGGGTGGGGGTGCTGGCCGGCTGCAACTTAATGATTTTGAAAGCTCTTTGGTGCTGTGGGTACCAGGACCAGGCAGTGTCCTTGTGAGTCAGTTCCCGCAGGGGGGCAGATATATCGCTGAGGTTGGGAATGAATTTCCCCAGTAGTTGACCATTCACAGGAATCTCTGTAAACTCGTAACGTCAGTGGGGACTGGCATCTCGTTGATGGCAGTGATCTTGGATGATGTTGGATTGGCATAACTCACACACAGTGATTAGGATCCAAAGATTTTTATTAGCAATTCAGCATCGGTAACTTCATCTTAACACACAGCTCCAGACTGAGAGCGAAATGGAAAAAAGCTTTCAATTAAATGGGCAGAACTGCAGTATGACTCATAGCATGAGTAACACTGATCTACATCCTCCCTCTTAAAGAATTAAATGTCAGTACAAAACCATTGACTAAATAAGGCATGCATAGTAAATGATAATAGGCTGGAGGCAAGTCAAACGTAGCCCGGGTACTTCACGGTGTGTTTGCAAACACGACCAGTATGTGTGCGATATAAACCATCTCCGTTTTTCGCCACCGGGAACAGAGTCGGTGGTATAACTGGTGGCGGAGATTGAAACAGCATTCCCGGTGATGAAACAGGGGACTTTGGTACAGGTGGAGGAGGCGTCGCCATTGGCAGAGCAGCCGTTTCAGAAGTCGTTGTTGTGCTGGTACAGGCGGGCCGATGCCGCTGGATGTGGATGGAAGCACACTTGTACGGTCAGGGTAATACAGAGGTGGAGCCGGCTCATTCACAGGCAGGATATGTTGCCTATTACATCTGTAGGTGCCGCCATCAGCACTGACCAAATATGAGCGTGGCTCAGAGGGAGTTCCAGAAATTACACCGAAATGGTCATGACATTTGTCGGTTTGCAAAGGAACCACCTGCCCCTCGGTTAATGGCGGCAGCGGTCTGCTTGTTATGTCACATCACTGTTTTTGAATGTCACGCATTTGTTGCAGCCTGGACTGGACTTCCAATGGTGGGACCACCTGCGGGATCAATGCCTGATCTGCTACAGGCACCGTGGCTCAGGTCTGCCTTGACAATAAATGTTGAACGGGCGAACCCAAAATGGGGTCGCGGGAGATGTTGCGCAGGTTGAGCAGGTCCAGGTACATGTCGGAATTGGCTCTGCGGGATCGTTCCATTAATTGTTTTACACTCCTGACAGCCTGTGCAGACAGTCCATTCGACTGAGGATATCCAGGCTGTTGGTGATGTGGCGAAAACCCCAGCGTGCAGTAAACTCTCTGAAGTGATGGCCGGTAAATTGACTGCCGTTATCAGATAGTAGTTGACAAGGAGCTCCGTGGTCTGCAAAATGGCGAGCGAGTTTTAGAACTACCCTGTGAGAAGTGGGGATATTAAGAAGATCGATGTCAAACCTGCCGGAATACGAGTCGACAAGAACCAGGTACTGCTTGTCATGCCACTCAAATATGTCAGTTGTCAGGGGAGGGCAGGAGCCGGGTGTGAGAGAAGTGGTAGCTTTTGTTGATGAGGTGCCAAAGTGTTACACACTGCACAGGATGCCACATTCTCGAGAATGTATTCAGCCAAACCAAACCAGTAAAACATGTATTTTGCACATAGGACAGTTGCTTCAGTGCCTGGGTGCCCTGCATGGACAGCGTTCAAATACTTGCTTTGTAGCAAAGCAGGGGCAACAGCCTTGTGGCCTTTTGCAATAATGCCATCTTGTAGTACTAGTTCATCACGGACGACAAAGAAGGGCCGAACTGGAAGCGGTAGATTGTAAGCGGACAGGCGCGCTTAATGACGGAGGCGAGCGACCGTAAGGTATTCTCAGCAGCAATATGGGCAACCAGGGCCCCCACACAGGACGAGGGAATAAAATACACAGTCACTGTTACAAAGTGGTCATCCAGTGAGGGCGGACCCTTGCAGGTCTTTTGGGGGGCTAGCGAGAGGGTGTCCGCCAGGTGCGTATCCTTACCACGTTTGTAGGTCAGAGCAATGTCATACCTTTGATGTTGAAGCAACATCGTTGAAGGCGTCCTGGAGAAGCATGAATCGGTTTGTTAAAGATGCTGATCAGGGGTTGGTGGTCAGTTTCAATCGTGACCGTATGTCCGAAGATGAAGTCATTAAACTTGCAGGCGAAAACGACTGCTAGCAGCTCCTTTTCCATTTGGGCGTAGCGTCGTTCTGTGTCAGTCATGGTGCGCGAGGCATACGAGACAGGCTTGCTGCCGCTATTGTCATCTTCGCCCAGTCCGTGTTGTGAAGCATCACAAGTCAGTGTGACCGGTCGTTTAGGATCAAAATAAGCGAGAGAAGGGGCACAAGACATTTGCTGCTTAAGAGTGTCAAACACCCTCTGCTGTTGCTCGTGCCAGACCCAAGCAGTGTCTTTGTGGGTAAGCTGGCGCAGCGGGGCTGAAATGTCACTGAAATTAGGAATAAATTCACTCAGGTAGTTTACCATGCCAAGGAATCGCTGCATACTAAGCATGTCTGTGGGTGCTGGTAACTCGTTGATAGCAATGGTTTTTGCTGGATCAGTATTTAGGCCGTCTTTAGTTCCACTTCTGACCCCTTGGATTGGGTCTCCCCCAAGGTCGTGGCAAACAGAGAAGAACAAGGATGAAATACGGATTTGCATCAATCCCAAGGACTTCAACACAGCCATTAAGCGGCCACATTATCCCACTTCTGACACCATGTTGGATTGGCATAACTCACACACAGTGATTAGGATCCAAAAACTTTTATTAGCAATTCAGCATAGGTAACTTCAACTTAACACACAGCTCAAGACTGAGAGAGAAAGGGAAAAGGGTCTTGTATCAAACTTGTGAGCGGAGCCACAGTATGACTCATAGCATGAGTGACACTGATCTACAGATGTGTCCGGTCTGAGATCATTACTGGTGAAAATGTGGCCGACATAGTTGACTTCTGTGACGTGAAATCTGCATATTAGAGGGTTAAACTTGAGGTGAATGTCTTTGGCACGGTCTAGTACTTTTTTTAGATTGCCATCATGTTCAGCCACGTCGGGACCGGCAATGAGAACCTCATAGTCAATGATGGCGCACGGATACCCCGCAAACAATTGTTCCATTGTGCACTGGAAAACCTCGCTAACAGAGTTGATGCCGAAGGGCATTCTCAGCAATTTGTAGCAGTCAAAGGGGGTGCCAAACGTGGTGAGAATGGATGAGTCAGGATCCAGCGAGATCTGCCAGAACAAACTTTTGGCATCCAGAACAGAGAACATAGATGCACTACCTATCTGAGCAGCAACTTTGTCTACCGTTCGCATCGGGTGGTGTGGGCGTTTGATCGATGTGTTTAGGTCTCTGGGGTTGATGCAGATTTGGATTTCTTCCTTGTTTTTCTTTGTTGCAACCACCATGGTGGAAACCCAGTCGGACGGGTCAGTAACCGTAGCAATGACACCCAGGGACACCATCTGCTGGAGCTCATTTTATACTCTGTCCCACATAGCATGCGGAATGCAGTGTGGTGCTCGGACCACAGGTGTAACATTTGGATCAGTGGCGATATTGTACTTGATGGGCAGCTTTCCAAGTTTGTTGTCAAATAGTTCTTTGTACTGTGAGATTATCTGCTCAGTGGAGCCCTCAGTGGGAGAGATTTGATGGACAGCAGGCCAAAGGTGACCAGGCCTAGATCCTGGCATGCGTTGATGCCAAGCAGAGTTGCAGGATCCCCCCGAACAATGAAAGACTTCAGTTTGTGAGGTGTGACTCCACGTTGCAATTCAGTTCAGTTTCTCCAAGTGGGATCAGTACCACTCCCCCATAGGCTCGTAACGTAGCCGTAGTGTTTTCAATATGTTCAGTATTACGAATTTGTTTAAATTCATATAAAGACATGACATTACATTTCGCACCAGCGTCAATCTTTGCAAGCACAATGTTGTTGTTAACGAGGAGAGAGACTTCAGGGTCAAGTTGCTTGTTAATGGAAGCAAACAGGGAGTGAATGTCTGACAATAGACAATAGACAATAGACAATAGACAATAGGTGCAGGAGTAGGCCATTTGGCCCTTCGAGCCAGCACCGCCATTCAATGTGATCAAGGCTGATCATCCTTAATCAGTACCCCGTTCTTGCCTTCGCCCCATATCCCCTGACTCAGCTATCTTTAAGAGCCCTATCTAGCTCTCTCTTGAAAGTATCCAGAAAACCGGCCTCCACCGCCCTCTGAGGCAGAGAATTCCACAGACTCACAACTCTCAGTGAGAAAAAGTGTTTCCTCAACTCCGTTCTAAATGGCTTACTCCTTATTCTAAACTGTGGCCCCTGGTTCTGGACTCCCCTAACGTCGGGAACAAGTTTCCTGTCTCTAGCATGTCCAAACCCTTAACAATCTTATATGTTTCAATAAGATTGCCTCTCATCCTTCTAAACTCTGGAATGTACAAGCCTAGCCGCTCCATTCTCTCACCATATGACAGTCCCGCTATCCCGGGAATTAACCTCGTGAACCTATGCTGCACTCCCTCAATAGCAATATTGTCCTTCCTCAAATTAGGGGACCAAAACTGCACACAATACTGCAGGTGTGGTCTCACTAGGGCTCTGTACAACTGCAGAAGGACCTCTTTGCTCCTATACTCAACTCCTCTTGTTATAAAGGCCAACATGCCATTCGCTTTCTTCACTGCCTGCTGTACCTGCATGCTTACTTTCATAGACTGATGAACAAGGACCCCCAGATCCCGTTGTACTTCCCCTTTTCCCAACTTGACGCCATTTAGATAGTAATCTGCCTTCCTGGTTTTGATACCAAAGTAGATAACCTCACATTTATCCACATTAAACTTCATCTGCCATGCATCTGCCCACTCCCCCAACCTGTCCAAGTCACCCTGCATTCTCATAGCACTGAACTGTTATCTTGGCTCGCAGGGAGAGCAGGGGATGGAGCTTCCAGCTCTTGGAATTCGTTATCAGTAGATTCATGTTTTGTTCGGAACCTTTTCATATCTCTAGTTTCCCTCCCACCTGACTCTTTAAAGGTTTCACCTGAAACATTGTCTATTGCTTTTCTCCAAAGAAGCTGCTTGTCCCACTGAGTTACTCCAGCATATTGTGTCTACCTGCATAGACTTTGACTCTATTACGGCACGCAGGGAAATACCAGCAAAGCCCAGCATGCAGGTTTGGAGCTCATGCGTTCACACAGACATCCCACCAGTGCTCAGAGAAGCTGCCTAATTCAGGACAGAATTCTGGGCGCGATGTTGGGCGCTAGGGGCGCTGCACTGGCAGCAGCCTCTACGTACAGCCTGTATGTCATTTCTATCTTTTTTTTATTTTTAGTTAGTCCAAAGTCTGTTTTAGGGGGAAACTTTTACTTTTCTATGTGGGGGAGGGGGGCAGGGTAAGGGGGAAAACCGTCTCCAAGTCTCTTCCTGGCGGGGAAGCGACTATTTCTCCAAGCCGCGTCCTCGCCCCCCCACCTCACGGCCTACCAGCTGGATTGGAGCGGCCTTTCCTGCCGGGGACCGGGAACCGGACCAGGGCTGCTACAGCGGCGGCGCAGCGCTGGAGTCACCACGGAGCGGGCGATGCCTACCTGGGTCGCCGTTTGGAGCTCCGGAGCGTTGGGCCGCTGCTCCAACATCGTGGAGATCTGGTGCGGAGAGCTTCCAATGCGGGCGGTGCTGACCGCCATCGTGGAGTCCTGGGGCGCCTTGCAGAGGGTCTACAGCAGCAGTCTCCACCTGGCGCGGCCTGCGGACATTGGAAGCCGCCGACTCCGATAGGAGGGGGCCGACTCTGGTGTCCACGCCGCTGAGGACATCCCGCAGCCCCGACGTCGGACTTGTATCACCCCGGCGAGCGGTCCTGGACATCGGGCTGCCCGTAGCTGCAACTGTGGAGGACACGGGGAGGCCCTGACCACGGGGAACAGTGGAGGAAGAGACTGACTGTGGTGCCTTCCCACACAGTGGGGAACTTTGATTCTGCTGTGTGGGGATGTTTTGTGTTAAATTCTATAGTGTGTTTATTTTTATAGTATGGCTGTATGGGAATTCATTTCACTGTGCCATCTGGCACATGTGACAATTAAATCTATCTTGAATCTTGAATCTTGAATCATTATTTGCTTGATCACTCTGGTTAACAATTGTTAACCCAAAATAAACAAACCCATTTCTAACTGACTCTCCTTGTGTACGACCACTAAAATAAACCATCCTTCACGCCTTTTAAAACTCACTGCCTTCTCTGGATCAATTTCAAACGTTTTCTGTCCTTAATCTAAAGTACAATGTAGATTCCAATCAATGCTCAATGGCATGGTTTAAATGATGTTGTTTGAATAGGGTGGTGAGGGGTTGCATGTCTGAAGATCAAATAGGGAGCCAAAATAAGGAAGTATTATTTATTAATTGTAGGTGTGACTGCACCATGATCTCTCTTCAGCAATGATACTACTTTGAAAGCAATGCCAGTTCATTTGAGTTAACACTGGAGGCGTGTCCTTACTAACTGCCACACATTAACTTTTCCAGAAGTCATTTGAGGACATGTCCTGTAATTGCATGACTCAATTACAATGCAAAGACTCCTGCATGATTAAACAGTGCCCAGTTATCGTGCAGGGGCAACTAATGAAGGGCTAATTGGGGGAAGATGAGCTGGACAGTAGCCCCCAATGAATCCAGGTCCTGGTAAGAGGGAGCAGCATCGGGAAGTCTCACCGCCACGTGACAGCCTCCCTCCAGCTCTGCGCATTTATTAAAGAATACTCTTGGCTAAAATGTGCCAACTTCAAATGTTTTTATTCATGAACGCATCCTGATCACATGACCCAGCTGCACTGTGAAATGGAAGGAAACATGCAGTTTCCTACCACTTCAAGCAGGGTGCAAGGCCACTAAATTCAAGTGCAGTATCATACCACTTCAAGCAGGGTGCAAGGCCACCAAAGTCAAGTGCAGTTTCATACCACTTCAAGCAGGGTGCAAGGCCACTAAATTCAAGTGCAGTTTCATACCACTTCAAGCAGGGTGCTAGGCCACCAAATTCAAATGGCGTTTCATACCATTTCAAGCAGGGTGCAAGGCCACCAAAGACAGAGAGTCATGACCTTTCCCTTCCCCATCTTGCAGAGACTGAGCCACGCCCACACTTCCGGGTTGTATAGTCCCTCCACCCTCCCACCGGAAGGGGCGTGGCCTTCATGGCGTGATTGACAGGAGAGAGAATCTCAACATTTTTAAACACTAAAACTCTTTTATTTTTCATCGATGGGAAAAATCCTCGGCACCTGATGGGCGGAGGGGGACTCTGAGTAAGATGGCCTAAAATCACAGCCCTCCGTGGTAGTGTTTTTTTCTAAAATCAACATACAGTGCAAACATGAAGTGGTCAAGTTTAGACTTTTAATAACATAGATAGCATTGATCGGTGAGGCAGTGGCCTGGGTTGCTACAACTACTGTGAGTGTGGCGGTGTGAGTCTGCATTGTAACTATTAGTAAATGGGACACTAGGGGGCTCACTATTGGATATCATGAAATGCCCCAGAACTATTTTATTCTGAGTAACAAAGTGCAGTTTCTTAACAGGCTACTGATCACTCTTTAGCGACAGAAAGGTTCAAGTGAGTTGAGATGAGAAATAACTCTATGATAACCAGCTGCGAACATTGACTCTATTGTGGTCTGTTTCTCAGGCATTTAGAGATCAAATTTTGCTGGGCAAAGTCTTGCACTCTAAAGCATTTGGAACACGCCTGCCCTCCGATGAACCTTGAGCAATATCCCAATGTGTGTGTGGTTGCCTTGAGCAAATTTTTGGCCCTTTGTTTAAGGTATGCGGGCCTTCAACAAAACAGATCTGTCAGGATGCAGGGTGTCCAAAGACTCCTATGCCATGTTCATAAAGAGTAAGCCTTTATATTGAAGATCCGATTCAGATTCAGATTCAGATTCAATTTTAATTGTCATTGTCAGTGTACAGTACAGAGACAACGAAATGCATTGGAGTAATATGCTGTAGTAACTCAGCGGGACAGGCAGCATCTCGGGAGAGAAGGAATGGGTGACGTTTTAGGTCAAGACCCTTCTTCAGAGGTGCTGCCTGTCCCGCTGAGTTACTCCAACTTTTTGTATCTATCTTTGGTTTAAGTCTTTATATTGTCCATTGCACACACTTGTGTGGAGACAGGCTGTGTAGGAGTTATTGTCGCTCCCCCCCCCCCCCCCACCACTTAGCAATCCTACCAGCCTTCTCAACCGCACCGTCCACTATTGGTGCGTTGACAGCCTGAATTACACCTATTCACTCCCATCTGTGAGCTCCTCCATTACTATCCACCATTTGCTGATGAAACCCAAGCCCCTGTTTCAAGTGAGCCACAAGTTTCTAGTGTAGATTTGCTGTAATGCTGTACCTAACTACAAATCTTTAGCCCTTTGGTTTGACACTTCACTGCTTTCACAAGTTCACACATCCACTAATGCATCTGCTGGCCACTCTGAGAAGGCCACGCAAAAAAAACACACACGCTCTCGTTGATTCTTCTGCTTCATCTATTCTTATAAAAATATTGTTCCAAGTTCCATTGCCAACTCTCCAGGATTGTCATGGAGACCACAGAAAACAGTGAGTAGTCCCTGTTATGAGCAGCAGCCAAAGAACAAAAATCATAGAGGCATTAAACAAAAATCTACTGAGTGTGTTGGACGTGCATTTAGAAGGTGTTTGGCATCTACATGGAAATTTACGACCCCATTCATTATTCAGTTTGGGTGGGGAAGCCACAAGCCGTGATAGTGGACAGGTTGAGTGACCAGTAATGGGCTTGCTGCAGCTAGAGGCTGAAATCAGATGTTGACATGAAGAAAGACTGGATAGACTTGGTTTATACTCTCTAGAAATTAGGAGATTGAGAGGGGATATTATAGAAACTTACAAAATTCTTCAGGGGTTGGACAGGCTAGATGCAGGAAGATTGTTCCCGATGTTAGGGAAGTCCAGGACAAGGGGTCACAGCTTAAGGATAAGGGGGAAATCCTTTAAAACCGAGATGAGAAGAACTTTTTTCACACAGAGAGTGGTGAATCTCTGGAACTCTGTGCCAGAGGGTAGTTGAGGCCAGTTCATTGGCTATATTTAAGAGGGAGTTAGATGTGGCCCTTGTGGCTAAGGGGATCAGGGGGGTATGGAGAGAAGGCAGGTACGGGATACTGAGTTGGATGATCAGCCATGATCATATTGAATGGCGGTGCAGGGAAGGAAAAAGGGAGGAGGAGGAGGAGGAGGAGTTTCCCGAGGGCGGGGGGATGGGAGGAGAGACATCCCTCGAGGGTTAAGAAAGGGGAGGGGAGACAGCAAGGGCCAGTAAAACTGGGAGAATTCAACGTTCATGCGATCCGGGTGCAAACAACCCAGGCGGAATATGAGGTGTTGTTCCTCCAATTTCCGGTGTTGCTCACTCTGGCAATGGAGGTGACCCAGGACAGAGAGCCTGGGTCTTTGTCCCAAACATTGTAAATGATTTGTGAAAAGCCACGGCAATTTAGTGTGTACTTTATCAATTGGTATGCAGAACGTTCCTGACACTCACTCTTGCAGAACAAGCACCACTTCACCTGAAATCCAGTCCCCCTTGTCACGCCCGCCCCCTTACTGTCTCCTGGCCCTGTCCGGTCCCAATTGTTACGCCCGCCCCGTGTCCGCTGACCACGCGTTCTGGTCGTTGTGTCCTGGTCCCTGCTCGGTTCCGTACCTCGGGTTCTGGGGAAGGTCCTGTGGCAGCACCTGCTGGTGCCTCGGTGTTCAAGAAGGAACTGCAGATGCTGGAGGATCGAAGGTACACAAAATTGCTGGAGAAACTCAGTGGGTGCAGCAGCATCTATGGAGCGAAGGAAATAGGCAACGTTTCGGGCCGAAACCCTTCTTCAGACTCTCGGATTGGCTACTCCTGTCACGTGGGCGCGGGGAGTGGGTTTTGCGCGCTTTGTGTCGAGTTCATTCATTCGAGCTCCACACTTGCGGATGCAACATCGTTATTTAGCTGTCTTACAGACTCGTGTTATTCATTGTTTTACCGTTCGTAATCAAGTTCATTGAATTAACTCACAGTCTCGACTTCGCTCAAGTAGACTTATTTACTGAGTCAGTCAAAGTGATTTCCAAACCTTCGTGGTAACCAAGAGTTAAAACTCCTCACAGAACATTCGAAAAACAAAATAGGTCAGTCAGGTGGTTTATAGCCTGTTCTGTATGCGCAAGAGGCCAGCTTGGGGGAAGAGAGAGAAGAGCTTAAACCGATCTGCTGGCTGCTGTCTACTTTGTTTACAAAGCTAATGGTGTTACTGCCGCAGCTACACGCATTCATTGCTGCAATGGTAAAACAGAACAATGTACTGCAGTGAAATACAGGGCCCTGCTGTGTCTCACAGTGCAGGCCATCAAAGGCCGGGCTCCTGGATTATGGAACCTAGTGATGGCCCCGGCCCCCGTCTATCTCATGTTGACATTGTAGACATGCGCTGAGAGAAGAAACACAATGCTGAACTTGACAGCACTTAAAAGGAAGGGGCAAGATAGGAGGAGATAGACACAACAAGCAGGACGAACTCAGCGGGACAGGCAGCATCTCTGGAGAGAAGGAATGGGTGAAAGGAGGTCACCCACACACATGCTCAGAGGCAGTGGGAGCAGCTGCTCCAATGATACAAGATACAAGAGACATTTATTTGTCACATGTGCCAGATGCACAGTGAAATGTGATCACCATACAGCCATACAATTAAATATAGAACACAACACACGATAGAGATCAACATAAAACATCCCCACACAGCAGAATCAAAAGTTTCCCACTGTGAGGGAAGGCACCAAAGTCAGTCATCTTCCTCTGATGTTCAATCGTGGTTGGGTGTCTCCAGAGCCCTCCGCAGTCACCTCTATGGGCAGCCTGCCGCTCAGGCCCACTCGCCAGGATGTTGGAACTCCGACGTTGGAACGGAAGGCCAACCTCAGCGGCTTGGACCTCCAAAACGGCCGCTTCCTACCAGAGTCCACGGCTCCCGACGGCTCCCGACGTCCCCAGGCCGCGCCACGCAGAGATTCACGCTGGCGGCCTTCGGCAAAGGGCCCCAGGACTCCACGATGTCGGTCAGTGCTGCCCGCACCTGGAGCTCCATGGTAGGACAAGCCCTGTGGATGTGGACGCACGGCTACAGGAATCTGTTATGGGCATTGTCACGGTGTCACGGGTTATGGGAAGAAAGCAGTAGAATGGGAATAGGAGGGAGAGATAGATCAGCCATGATTTAAAGCAGTTGACTTGATGGGCCAAATGGCCTAATTCTGCTGCTATCACTTATGGCCTTATGCCGCTTCCTTCCACCAGCACCACCAGCCTCAGAATGCTCAAATTACCATTGCCCCACCATTAACATTGTGGGGTTCACCACTGACCTGGAGCTCAACATCCACAAGCACTATGGCCACGAGAGCAGCTCTAGGGCTGAGTATCCTGAGGATGGTGACTCACTGCCTGACAGACCAAACCTTTCCTATCATTTGCAAGGCACAAGTCTGGAATGCAAAGTCTCTGTGGAATTCCAACACCCAAAAAGCTTGCCATCAATTAGAAAAAAAGTAGCATGCCTATCTGGCACCCCATCCACCATCCCAAACACCCATCCCCTCCAGCAATATGGTGCAGTTATTCACCCAGGCTGCCCCAATCACTACCCTGCCTCCCAAGTGTTACGACTCCCGAATGCACGTACTTCAGAGCCGCGTAACACAAGGCAAAAACCAGGTTCAAGTTCAAAAATAGTTTTAATTATTCAATGGAACACAAAACCCAAACCTGATTTAAACAACCCAGTCAGGGATATGGATGAACTGACAACCAATTTAACAATGCTCCAGCCAGCCACGTGATGGACCGTCGAACCGGAGACTCTAAAAGCTGCCTAAAGAGATATAACCCTGAAACAAAATACACAAAAACACCAAGGTCAGCCCTTATCCGTGCATGTGTGGAGTCTGGCCAGGGGTAAAGTTGCGGGAAGGCAGGAGCGTTGAGAAGGAGGTGGTCGGGGATCAAGCCAGGAACCAGCTCAAAGCAGGTCAGTGGGCGATGGATAACAGCAAGCGGTGGAGCTTACTCCATGTGTCAGCTGCCCGCTGTCCTGTTTCCATCACCCGCTGACCCACTCCGCTCTATGATCTTTGCTCTTGAGCTGATCCCCTCACTGTTCAGACGTAGAGCACTGCCAGAGGTGAGTGGGCCGGCAGAAGGCGCTGAGGTCATGGCGGCCACTCGTAGCCACGCGAGCTACTTCCATCCCCGGCCACAATGCGGTGGCTCCGCGCCCGGAGCTCCGCAGCAGCGGTGAGTGAGTTGGTTACTGGCATGATCCCCGACTCCCTCCTTCACAACGCTGCTGCCCTCCCCGCAACTTTACCCCTGGCCAGACTCCCCACACGTTGTGAAAGAAACTCTCCCCCAATTGGTTCCTTGAACTAGTATTGTCATTCAATAAGATCACAACTGATTCAACTTGTCCTGGTGTGCTCCCGTTTTTCCCCATCTCTCCACCTGCCATCACCTTCCACCCCACACCCATTCAGTAATTGAGAATGAAGGAGATTTGGAAGCCTTGGGCAAATTGAATTGTTACTTTTTTTATTTTTATTTATTTTTACGGAGAAAAGATTTTTTTTAAAGCCGACTGACTGCCTACCCTGAGTAATTACTCACGACATGTGCCTGAGACAAAGGTATATGGTAACACCACCACCTGTAGGTTCCCTTCCCACTCAGGCTAACCATCCACAACCTCAATCCTGCTCTTATGCTGTTTGCTGGGTTTAAATCCCAGAACCTACATAACAGCAGCATTTGTGTAGGATAGTGTTAATGTGTGGGGTCACTGGCCGGTACGGACTCAATGGGCCGAAGGGCCTGTTTCTGTGCTATACCTCTAAACTCTAAACCATTGCTGCATCCCCACTATCAACCCTGCAGATATGTCACTAATCTAATACACAAGTAATGAAAGCAGGTCAGAGAGTGGCCATCTGTGGGCAAGTTGCTCACTTCATGATATCCACTTCCACAAGCCAACTGTGTAACACACACTCTCAACCTAACCATGGGAGCAGAGCAGCAGCAAAACTCAAGAAGCTTGGCACCATCCAGGATTGCTTGATTGCCAGCTCATTCATCATCTTAAATATTCACAAATGAACCATTGACAAGGGCTTCTAAAAAGGTATCGCCCAAATCTGCAATCTATCATTTGGAAAGAGAAAGGCAACTTGGGCAAGACTCCACCTGTAGATTGCACGCCATTGGAATACCAAGGAAACAGATTCTTCCAATATTAGTCAAATAGGAAATTCCTAACAGCACGATAGGTGTAGCTTCAAAACACAATGGTTCAAGAAGGTGGCTCATCACCACTTGCTGAGTTACTCCAGCATTTTGTGTCTAACTTTGGTGTAAACCAGCATCTGCAGTTCCTACCCACACTGTCCAAGATGCCCCATCTATGCTAATCCCACTTGTCTGCATTTGGCCCATGTCCCAACTAAACCTTTCCTATCCATTGTTGTCCAAAGTCCCTAAGAATCGTATTGTTCTGGTGCATAAGTCAATTAAACACTTTTGACAGTGTCACAATTTCAGATGAGGCACCTTTTTGGCTCGCTCAGATGGTTACAAAAGGTCCCAGTACACCATTTCAAAGATTTGATGTACTATCTGATACTTATTTGCCAAGAAGCACTATTGTAGCAGGTTATCTGATCATTTCACTATTGGGTAGAAACGTTCTGTTTCAAATGATGCAGTGGTATCTGCCTCAATTTCCTGTGGCAACAACCTTTAGTGATCGTACAAACCTCCATATATTCATATTTTCTAAGCTTTCTGGTGACGGTCATGTTTTTAAATGATCACTTGTCACTGATTCACCAGCAAGCAGATGTTAATCTCAGTAGACTTCATCAAAACCCTTTGTAAATAACAAAAGATGTGACTTCGTAGTGTAATTAACATTGTACTGTAATGAATAGTAACGTTGAGCCAATTTAGTTCTCAACGCAGCAATGATTAGCCATTTCACCATATACAGTAGTGGGGTCATACAGCATGGAAACAGGCCCTTCAGCCTAACTCGTCTATGCTGATCAGATTTGAGTTGGTCATGTTTGCCTGTGTGTGACCCATATCTCTCTAAAGAGGAATAGGTGCAGGAAGATTGTTCCCGATGTCTGGGAAGTTCAGAACAAGGGGTCACAGTTTAAGGATAAGGGGGAAATCTTTTAGGACCGAGATGAGAAAAACATTTTTCACACACAGAGTGGTGAATCTCTGGAATTCTCTGGTAACAGAAGGTAGTTGAGGCCAGTTCATTGGCCATATTTAAGAGGGAGTTAGATGTGGCCCTTGTGGCTAAAGGGATCAGGGGGTATGGAGAGAAGGCAGGTACAGGATACTGAATTGGATGATCAGCCATGATCATATTGAATGGCGGTGCACCCTGCAGACCAGAGGGAAAGGTCCCAGCCTACCCAGCCTTTCCTGACACCTCAATCCCTCAAATCCTGAGTAGCAAGAAATTGCAGATGCTGGTTTACACCAGAGACACAAAACGCTGGAGTAACTCAGCAGGACAGGCAGCATCTCTGGAGAGAAGAAATGGGTGACCTTCTTCTGGATGGAAGGAATGGGTGAAGGAAGGGACTCAACCCAAATCGTCACTGCCTTCTAAAGAATGTCAGGGTCACTGCAGGTGAATTGCAATTTTAACCATTGCTACATGTTGATTTTTTGAAAGATACATCGAGTCAACGCCGGCCATCGACCACTGTTCACACTAGTCACATGCTATCCCACTTTCACCCCCACTCTTTGCACACTAGGGGAATTTACGGAGACCAATTAACCTACAAACTCACACATCTTTGGGATTTGGGAGGAATCCGGAGCACCCGGAAAAAATCCACTGCGGTCACAAGGAGAATGTGCAAACTCCACAAATGCATTGCTGGAGGTCAGGATGGAAGCCGGGGTCTCTGGTGCCGGGGTCTCTGGTGCCGGGGTCTCTGGTACCGGGGTCTCTGGTGCCGGGGTCTCTGGTGCCGGGGTCTCTGGTGCCGGGGTCTCTGGTGCCGGGGTCTCTGGTAGCGGGGGTCTCTGGTGCCGGGGTCTCTGGTGCCGGGGTCTCTGGTGCCGGGGTCTCTGGTGCCGGGGTCTCTGGTGCCGGGGTCTCTGGTGCACCACTATGCTGCCCTATCTTTTCCACTGAAAATCCAAATTTACAAACGTACAGTCTCATTCCTTCATAATCTGATTCTTGGAGCAGATTTTAAAACGGCAGCTTTCACCCACCAAAGCCCTTGAGACCTCAAGTTTCAGATGCCAATTTGGCACTCTTTCTGCCAACTAATGTCATCTTTTTGTGCAGGGTAGATGTGGGGAGGACATTTCCTCTGTCTGAGAACTAGGGAGCCACAGCCTCAAAATAAGGGCAGTCAACCGTTTAGAACTTAAACTAGACTAAGTGGGACCCGTTGGGTCCCATGTTCATATGGGAGGGCTGGTCCCCCGAAGCAATATTCCACCTCTCCACCAATTCCAATATTGGTGGCCTGTGGGGGGGCTTTCTGGAGTGCTGGTATGGGTTCTTGGGGTGGCAGCTCAGTCCCTCAAGCCTGATCTGCTGGCAGTTAACTCACAGCTGGTGGGCTGGCAGTTGACTCATGGCTATTCCTTGAAATTCCATTTCAAGCAGGTTGCAAGGCCACCAAATTCAAATCCGTGTTGCTACCATTTCAAGCAGGGTGCAAGGCCACCGAATTCAAGTGCAGTTTCTTACCACTATGAACAGGGTGCAAAGCCACCGAATTAAAGTGCAGTATCAAACCACTTCAAGCAGGGTGCAAGGCCACAGAACTCAAATGCAGTTTCATACCACTTCAAGCTAGATCCAAGGCCACCAAATTCAAGTGCAGTTTCATACCACTTTCAGCAGGGTGCAAGGCCACCAAATTCAGTGCAGTTTTATTCCACTTCAAGCAGGGTCCAAAGCCACCAAATTCTAATGCAGCTTCATACCATTTCATGCAGGGTGAAACCACCATAAAACCACACAAGACACCAAACTCACAGTTCAGTAGACATTCAGTGTGTTCAGTTGATTCACAGTTCAGACAGAGTCATGAACACTCCCCCACCCATCATGCAGAAACTGAGCCACACACACACACTTCCGGGTTTTATCCTCCCCCTCCCACCGGAAAAGGTGTGGCTTTCAGGGCGTGATTGACAGGAGAGAGATTCTCAACTTTTTTTAAACACTAATAACACTTTTATTTTTCATTGATGGGAAGAATTCTCTGCACCTGCTCAGCGGAGGGGGGACTGAGTAAGATGGCCAAAAATCACAGCCGTAAGTGTAGCGTTTTATCTAAAATCAATATACAGTGCAAACAGGAAGTAAGTGCATTTGCAGTAGTGCCTTTTAACTTCAAGCCAAAGCACCCAAACCGCCAGTTGCAGTAAGTAGTGCCTTTCAACTTCAAGCCAAAGCACCCAAGCCACCATTTGCAGTAAGTAGCGCTTCAACTTCATGCCACCATTTGCAGTAAGTAGTGCTTTTCAACTTCAAGCCAATGCACCCATGCCACCATTTGCAGTAAGTAGTGTCTTTCAACTTCAAGCCAAAGCACCCAAGCCGCCATTTGCAGTAAGTAGTGCCTTTCAACTTCAAGCCAAAGCACCCAAGCCACCATTTGCAGTAAGAAGTGCCTTTCAACTTCAAGTCAAAGCACCCAAGCCACCATTTGCAATAAGTAGTGCCTTTCAACTTCAAGCCAAAGCACCCAAGCCACTTCATTTGCAGTAAGTAGTGCCTTTCAACTTCAAGCCAAAGCACCCAAGCCACCATTTGCAGTAAGTAGTGCCTTTCAACTTCATGCCACCATTTGCAGTAAGTAGTGCCTTTCAACTTCACGCCATGCACCCAAGCCATCATTTGCAGCAAGTAGTGCCTTTCAATTTCACGCAAAGCACCCAAGCCACCATTTGCAGTAAGTAGTGCCTTTCAACTTCAAGCCAAAACACCCAAGCCACCATTTGCAGTAAGTAGTGCCTTTCAACTTCATGCCACCATTTGCAGTAACTAGTGCCTTTCAACTTCAAGCCAAAGCACCCAAGCCATCATTTGCAGCAAGTAGTGCCTTTCAATTTCACGCAAAGCACCCAAGCCACCATTTGCAGTAAGTAGTGCCTTTCAACTTCAAGCCAAAGGTCCCAAGCCACCATTTGCAGTAAGTAGTGCCTTTCAACTTCAAGCCAAAGCACCCAAACAACCATTTGCAGGCAGTGCCTTTTTACCTCAAACAAACCATATTTTCATTTTCAAACCACATTAAGGGTACTCACAGTTGTGTAGACATTTGTTCAGTGTTATTCAGAGCTCAGAGAGACTTGGCTTCATCCATCTTGCAGAGCGTGTGAGGCACACCACTTCCTGATTTTATAGTCCCTCCCCCTCCCTCCAGCAGGAGCAGCAGAGAGAATGGTGAATTTTTTTTAAACATTAATATCTCTCTGATTTGTCATCGATGGGACAAATCCTCTGCACCCATAAGGCGGAGGGGGGCTCTGAGCAAGGTGGCCAAAAATGACGGCTGTAGGTGGCGGCGTTCTGTCGGAAACCACAGCACAGTGGGCCCAAAACGGTCAAGATCAGAGATTTAGTAATATAGATGTGGAGACATTTCTCCATTGGAAGGGTGGTGCTTCCCTGGAGGTCTCTACTATGGAGAGCTGAGGTGGCAAAGTCACGAATACATTTTCAGACATTTTCAGAATCAATGTATAATAGGAAAGGATGTGGTCATTATGTTGAGGTAAAAGAGCAGCCACAATCTTGTTGATTTGTGGGGCAGGCTCGATTTATCTATGTAATGTGCAATACACAGGATGCATGAGTGAACTGCATGCTTTTATTGCTGGCAAGAGAAACATAAAAATATTAGGACTCAATGTAACCCCTTAACCTCATTCTCTTAACAAATCTGATAGCTAGCCTCAAATCCATCATGCAGTCTGTGACCCCCATGACCCGTGATTCCCCTTTCACCCAGTGGTCCAAATGGGCTCCAGGTCAAAGGGATCTTTCTCATAAAAGACACAACCACCTCAACTCGGGAATCTAGTGAACACTACAATGCTGTGAGCAAGTCAAGTCATGTAATTAGAACTGTCTTTGCTTTATTCTGGCTGTCTTCCCTCTACATTCATCCCAATGCAGTGTCTCAAACCAAAACATCACCCATCCCTTTGGCTCCGCAGATGCTGCACGGCTTGCAGGGGTTAGTTTTTGTTCCAAATTCCAACAGCTGAAGTTGATGTGTCTTATTTCTTGAAGAGGACAGTGACAGACACAGAAAAATGTTAGAAGTGGGCTCAACATCATAATTGCTGCACATATATTGAGCAATCGGTGCCATTATGTTGCACTGAGTGACTCAATGATACAGTTGGAAGCAATTGGAGTATAGGTTGGCTGGTTCTTGGTGGCTGAGTCTGTGTTAATATTGACGGGAGAGTGGCTTGCGTTTAGAAACCAATCATTAAAAAAAAAGAATATTATATGAAAAATGACACGTTGATTTAAATGGCCCTGCGATGGTGTAGGGGGTCAGAAAGGATGTGTCTGTGGGATAAAAACATGTGGATGGAAGGGATAGTGCTTTTCATCAGATCAGGTGGGCATGAAGGCATAATGTTGGGGCAGAGATAGACCAGAGTGCCAACCCTTAAACTTCCAGAGGCATGCAAGGCATCAGACAAAATACAGTTTCATTCAGATATCAACCCAGCTGATCAACCCGCAAGACAGTTCCTGCCAAGAGACACATTGATAAAACATTGAACTCAACATGCTTATATTCATTTCCGTGATTGATTGTGTTTGGATGCCTTGTTGTTCCCTTCCCCCTCAGCCAACAATAAACCATTCTACATTTCCTTGATCACCATCAGCTTCGATCTGTGTCGTTTTCACATCTTACACTTCCATATCTCTAGTTTGCACCTCCCCCGACACTCAGTCTGAAGAAGGGTCTCGACCCACAACGTCACCCATTCCTTCTTTCCAGAGATGCTGCCTGTCCCGCTGGGTTACTCCAACTTTTGTGTCTATCTTCGGTGTAAACCAGCGTCTGCAGTTCCTTCCTACACATGCTTATGTGTCCATTGGTGCCAGAGCCTCGGGTCCCCGGTTCGATCCCGACTACAGGTGCTGTCTGTACGGAGTTTGTATGTTTTCCCCATGACCTGCTTAGGTTTTCTCCGGGTGCTCCGGTTTCCTCACAGACAGGTTTGCAGGCGAATTAGAAACATAACATAGAAATTAGGTGCATGAGGAGGCCATTCGGCCCTTCGAGCCAGCACCGCCATTCATTGTGATCATGGCTGATGGTCCCCTATCAATAACCCGTGCCTGCCTTCTCCCCATATCCCGTGATTCCACTAGCCCCTAGAGCTCTATCTAACTCTCTCTTAAATCCATCCAGTGATTTGGCCTCCACTACCCTCTGTGGCAGGGAATTCCACAAATTCACAACTCTCTGGGTGAAAACATTTTTTCTCACCTCAGTCTTAAATGGCCTCCCCTTTATTCTAAGACTGTGGCCCCTGGTTCTGGACTCGCCCAACTTTGGGAACATATTTCCTGCATCTTGCTTGTCCAGTCCTTTTATAATTTTATATGTTTCAATAAGATCCCTCCCCTCATCCTTCTAAACTCCAGTGAATACAAGCCTAGTCTTTTCAATCTTTCCTCATATGACAGTCCCACAATTGGCTCGGTATAAAAATGTAAATGGTCCCTAGTGTGTGTAGGATAGTGTTAATGTGCGGGGATCGCTGGTCGGTGTGGACTCGGTGTGCCTGAGGGCCTGTTTCCGCGCTGTATCTCTAAACTAAACAAAATGTGTGTCTTACTGTAGAATATGTACCCGTGTGTGCAATAAGTCAGAAATACAGTCTTACTTTGTAAAGGAGCTGGAAAGAAGTCCAATAAAAGCCAGTGTTGCACCACACATGGCAGTCTTCCTGCAGCCAAGCCAGTCAGTGAAAATGCTCACGACAGGAGACCAGAAGAATATCATCCCCATCGAGAGAGAACCAACCCAGGCTGTGTAGAAGATAAAATAGGTTTTATAGGATTTCATCACCCCCTTCCCACCATTGACCACACCATAAACGCTGCACCAATAACAAAGTCAAACATCATTCCCTTCTTATGTCATCCATTATTCGCACTGTTTTGTGAATACCATTTATCAGGAAGGTGTACAAATATTTCCACTAAGAGCCAATATATAAAAAAAAAACTCATCTAGATTTGAAGTATAAAGCATCATGGTTTCATAATCTAGGGATGTGCATGGTTCCCTAAATGTGGCAAGTCAGGTGGATGGTGTGGTGAAGGAGACAACTGTAGATTACACTGAAGATAGACACAAAATGCTGGAGTAACTCAGCGGGACAGGCATGACATTCATTGGGAAGGGCATTGAGTACAATAATTGAGACATCATTCTACAGATGTTCACGTCATTGGTGAGACCACTCTTGGAGTACTGTGTGCAGTTCCGGTGGTCCAACCATAGGGAGAATGTCATTAAATTGGAAATGGTGCAAAAGGAATTCACTAGGATGTGGCTGGGCTTGCGGGCTTGAGTTATAGGGAGAGGTTGCATATGTTGGGACCTTTGCCTTGGACAATAGGAGGCTGATGGGTGAACCTATTGAGGTGTACTATATCCAGAGGTGCATGGATAGAGTGAATGAATGTCTTTTTCCCAGGAAAGATGAATGTAAAACTTGAGAACATAGGCTTATAACCATATAACCATATAACAATTACAGCACGGAAACAGGCCATCTCGACCCTTCTAGTCCGTGCCGAACACATAATCTCCCCTAGTCCCATATACCTGCGCTCAGACCATAACCCTCCATTCCCTTCCCATCCATATAACTATCCAATTTATTTTTAAATGATAAAAACGAACCTGCCTCCACCACCTTCACTGGAAGCTCATTCCACACAGCTACCACTCTCTGAGTAAAGAAGTTCCCCCTCATGTTACCCCTAAACTTCAGTCCCTTAATTCTCATGTCATGTCCCCTTGTTTGAATCTTCCCTACTCTCAGTGGGAAAAGCTTTTCCACGTCAACTCTGTCTATCCCTCTCATCATCTTAAAAACCTCTATCAAGTCCCCCCTTAACCTTCTGCGCTCCAAAGAATAAAGCCCTAACTTGTTCCACCTTTCTCTGTAACTTAGTTGCTGAAACCCAGGCAACATTCTAGTAAATCTCCTCTGTACTCTCTCTATTTTGTTGACATCCTTCCTATAATTAGGCGACCAAAATTGTACACCATACTCCAGAATTGGCCTCACCAATGCCTTGTACAATTTTAACATTACATCCCAACTTCTATACTCAATGCTCTGATTTATAAAGGTCAGCACACCAAAAGCTTTCTTTACCACCCTATCTACATGAGATTCCACTTTCAGGGAACTGTGCACAGTTATTCCCAGATCCCTCTGTTCACCTACATTCTTCAATTCCCTACCATTTACCATGTACGTCCTATTTTGATTTGTCCTTCTTATGGTGAAAGGAAAGATATTTAAGGGCAACTTTTTTTACTCAGATGCTTGTCCATATCTGGAATAATCTAAAGAGACAATACAATTACAACTTTTTAAAGATCTTTGGACATGGTGGCACAGGCACAGCGGTAGAGTTACTGCCTTATAGCGCTTATAGCACCAGAGACCCGGGTTCGATCCTGGCTACGGGTGATTGTCTGTACGGAGTTTGTACATTTTCCCTGTGACCTATGTGGGTTTTCTCCGAGAACTTTGGTTTCCTCCCACACTTCAAAGACGTACAGGTTTGAAGGCTAATTGGCTTGTCATACATGTAAAGATTGTCCCTCATGTGGGATAGTGTTCGTGTGCGGGGATCGCTGGTCGGTGCGGACTCAGTGGGCCGAAGGGCCTGTTTCCGTGCTGTATCTCTAAACTAAACTAAACTAAAATCAAAGGTTTATGGATAGGAAGGTTTAAATGGCTATAGGCCAAATGTAGGCAAATGGTAGTGGCCCAAAATGCCAATTTGTTCAGCATAGACAAGTTAGGCTGAAGAGCTTCTTTCTGTTGTTACAGCTCCATGACTCTATCATCAAAAGCTTGCTGATTTTGGTTACAATGGTTGAAGAAACCTATCTTTGGAACATCCCTTTGAACTAGCAGTGGACACCTCCCATGCATTGGTAAAAATGCAATATATTCCAAACAATTGAAAGTACAACCAAGTCCAGCTCCTATTTATAGTATTTAAACATTGAATACAGTGAAGGAGAATTTACTCCTGTGCAGCTCACCTTAAAAAGAGACAGCCAGCTCTTATTATCATTATATCAATATATACTTTTATATTTAAAAAGTAGGAACAGCTAGTTTAATTCAGCAGCCCTGAAGCATCTTTATTGCCCTCGTGTGTTTAAGATGAGCCAGGTGTAGACAGATACTGTTCCAATTGTCTGCACTTGGTTTAGCACCTTGGTGGTTAATAGAGGATTCTCAGTAAAGGACATTGGGCCATTTCTCTTCATTTGATCAACTTGGCTCTATCTCATATCTTTGTGGGCCATTTTGAATGTGGCACTCGCTCAATATTAACATTGGGATATAAACAAATCAGTTGAAAGCATTCACATCTCCCCCACAAAGAAATTCAAGTCGTGTAATGTGAAAGAGACCAACTACACATTTTCCAAATAGCTGCAATTGTCTATGTTCACCGTGGACTCTCGCATGAATTGTTCACTTCAATACGCTGCAGGGGGGCTCAACTAGCTTTTATCAACTAATTGCACAAAGTGCTTCCATCGTCTTTGAAAAGCTCTGTCTCAACAGGAATTTGATTATGTGCTTCTGAAGACCTTGTCAAAGGCCAAGTTATAACTGGCTTTGGCGGGTTTTAGTCTCCTAATGCGCTGCCTTGTCTCTTTATGTGCGGAACAGGTCCACTGTAGAGCCAAATGCTCAACATTTCTTTGAACAAAGTTGTACCTGTTTCCACAAGCTAGCATTTCCATTTCAGACTCTGTGACCTGAAAATCCTTTGGCCACATTCCCAGTGGGAATGATGCCCATGTGTATCTTCCCAGGCTGGTGCTGGGTCAGCAAAGGAAATCTGATTTACCTGAAGCTGGTGTCCTGCCCCCTTGGGATAGGAAGCTCTGGGGCCAATGCTGAAATGTTGTTTGCCTCTTCCCCAACCTAATGGCCACCTTTCATTTGTGTGCATGTCATATGATCATAAGTGATAGGAACAGAATTAGGCCACCCAGCCCATCAAGTCTACTCCACCATTCAATCATGGCTGATCTATCTTCCCTTCTCCACCCTGTTCTGCTGCCTTCACATAACCCCATGACACCCATACTAATCACGAATCTATCTGTCTCTGCCTTAAAGATATTCATTGACATTTGGATTCAGAATCTCCCCAAAGTTATTCATAAGCACTGGTTACGAACAAAATAAATGGGATGTAATTCAATCCCAACTTCAGCTGCGTACATTTTTCTTTTAATGTATAGGTCTTATGTGATCCAAGTTAAAAGTTAACAGAAAATCATCTACATTTATACAAAGGTTGTATGCAACCGACTTATACAACTCGAAGCAATGGCCATTTAAAATAGTGAGAAGATCTCTGCACTACATGGTTGCGTACATTCATCAACTTCCAGTCTAATGAGAGCCTTGCTTTCTGAGCTGTATGAAGTAGGTAGCTTTGTTTCTTGATCTAGTAACTGTTATGTAAATGCAACTAAAGAGTACACCAGCAATAGCCAAGGGCCACATCACAAAACATCATTCATGATTGAACCTGATGCTATTGGTATTACAAGAGTCCACACCCAATGTGATTAATAACTCTAATTGTGTGGTTCAACACGGAACCTTACTACCACAATATTTTACTTTCATTCCCTGCCGCAGAAGGCAGCGGAGGCCAATTCACTGGATGTTTTCAAGAGATAGTTAGATTTAGCTCTTAGGGCTAAAGAAATCCGGAATGTGGGGAAAAAGTGGGAACTGGGTACTGATTTTGGGTGATCAGCCATGATTGAATATTGAATGGCAGTGCTGGCTCGAAGGGCAAAATGGCCTACTCCTGCAACTATTTTCTATGTTTCTATTTTCTATTTATTCACAACATGGGTTCAGTTTCAAAACTAGCAAGTATACTGAGCAATAAAAGTGACGGCCTGGTATCTCACCAGTGCTCTCACCAGGGTCTCCTCTATATCCCGCAGCTCCGATCTCACTCCCCATCCCCCTACTCGTAACAACGGCAGAGTCCCCCTGGTCCTCACCTTCCACCCTATCAGCTGTCACATACAACATATAATCCTCCTACATTTATGCCACCTCAAACGGGATCCCACCACTGGCCACATTTTCCCATCTCCTCCCCTTTCTGCTTTCCGCAGAGACCGTTCCCTCCGTAACTCTCTGGTCAATTCATCCCTTCCCGCCCAAACCACCTCCTCCCCGGGTACTTTCCCCTGCAACTGCAGGAAATGCTACGCTTGTCGCTTTACCTCACCCCTCGACTCCATCCAAGGACCCAATCAGTCTTTCCAGGTGAGGCAGAGGTTCACCTGCACCTCCTCCAACCTCATCTACTGCATCGGCTGTTCCAGGTGTCAACTTCTCTACATCGGCGAGACCAAACGCAGGCTCGACGATCGCTTCGCCCAACACCTGTGCTCAGTTCGCACTAATCAACCTGATCTCCCGGTGGCTCAGCACTTCAACTCCCCCTCCCATTCCGAATCTGACCTTTCTGTCCTGGGCCTCCTCCATTACCAGAGTGAGGCCCAGCGCAAATTGGAGGAGCAGAACCTCATATTTCGCTTGGGTAGTTTACACCCCAGCGGTATGAACATTGACTTCTCCAATTTCAGATAGTCCTTGCTTCCCCTCCACCTTCCCAGCTCCCCACAGCCCACATCAGTCTGAAGAAGGGTCTCGACCCGAAACATCGCCTATTCCTTCCCTCCATAGATGCTGCCTCACCCGCTGAGTTTCTCCAGCATTTTTATCTGCCTGGTATCACTTGATTAGTTTCAGTGGAACTTTCACACCCTTGCAATCATTTGGAGGTAACAAATGCATCTCAATTTAAACTAAAGACACAAGTTAAAAGGTCAAGACCGAGGACACATGCACTATAGTCTGTGGTGTTCCCAATGTTTTCTGATAGTCTACTCTGCACCAAGCCCAAGGACTCGCGTGCCACAGAATACTTCCTTCCTCAGAGAGATCGTCCAAAGAAGGACATTACTGCTGTACGTGAGGCTTTGGAATTGGTGAAGAGCAGAATATCAGAAACCTTTTGTGCATTGTTGGTTCACCAGCTCACTTCTGTTGAGATCTCCTGCAGAAACCTAGGCAGAGGTGAACTGGTGAGTTGCCAATCCACGATGGTGGAGTGGTGAAGGAGTATCACAGTGATGGTGGTGGTCAGAGAGGTGAATGGGAAACGCAGGCTGCAGCAAGGCAGCGGAGGATGGAAATGTGGTCATTAGCAATGGAAAGACACCGACCTTAGGGAAAGTGAACATCGCAGATTCTCCTACAGCAGTCCAGGTAGCCCTTAGCCCTAAAGCAGGCCTCAACTTTCCAGGTAAATTTGTTTCCGTGTTCCTTGGTACATCCTTGTATGCAAATCTAATGTCCTCATTTGACACCACTGCACTTACCTAATGACCTCCTGCAGATCAGTGTCACTCATATTATGAGTCATGCTTTTGTAGTTACGCCCAGTAGCTTTACAGTAACTCTCTTGGCCTGCTTCCCTTAGAATTAGAGAGACGTGCAAGTGTGAAGTCATATTTGCTATGTAGTTAATAATGTCTTTGGACCTTTATCTTGGTGTAAGGCTCCAGTTATTTACAACAGCCGGAACACAACATCTCCTCACACTCTTACATAGCCTGTTTTGGTTACGTTTTAGTTTGTTGGGTTGTGTTGGGGGGGGGTGAAACATGTTCTCTGTCTCTTCCTTTGGGGGAATGCGACTTTTTCATGTCGTATCCCCCTTCTCTGCCTCCGTCTGCGCTGAGGCCTAATGGCGGAGCTGGCGGCCTCTAACCTGCGACTGACCCCGAGGCTCCGGAGGCAGAGCCAGCCAGGACTCACCAACGAGAGGCTGGCCGTCTTCGGGGCTAAGGCAGCGGTGGCCCGACTTGCTGGTGCGGCGTTCTGGCTTTCGACGGCGGCCTGGAGCTGATGCAGCGGGGCTCGGAGCGGAGACTGCGGGATCCGGAGCTGGGGCGGCGGCCTGGAGCTGGGGCAGCGGCCTGGAGCTGGGGTGGCTGCCAGGAGCGGAGACTGCGGGACCCGGAGCTGGGGCGGCTGCCCGGAGCGGAGACTGCGGGACCCGGAGCTGGGGCGGCTGCCCGGAGCGGAGACTGCAGGACCCGGAGCTGGGGCGGCTGCCCGGAGCGGATGCTGTGGTGGGCCGTCTCGGAGCGGAGACGGCGTTCCGGCTTTCGGCGGCAGCCACATCACCACGGAGGTCCGCTGGACTGGAGGGCGGCATCTCCATCCTGGATCGATCGCCTCAGCGCAGAGGGAGAACAAAGAGGGAAGAGACGGAGACTAAGACTTTGCCTCCATCACAGTGAGGATGTGCTTGGTGAACTCACTGTGGTGGATGTTTAATTTGTGTTTATGGTATGTTTTGTTTTTATTGGTTCTGTGTATGACTGCAGGCAACATAATTTCGTTCAGACCGAAAGGAATCTAATTCTAATCTAATTCTAATATGTCAGCATGTAGTCTTCTGTTCCAAACCACAGGTGGCCCGCCAACCACAAGAGGGCAGACTGCCTTGTCAAGATCGGAATCAAAGAGCACCAAGTTTGAAGAGGGTACGTGGGTTGCAGTGAAGGATTGAGCAGAGAATGGGAAAGTTAATGTATTGGAGAAATTAAGTCACAGCACAGGATGCGCATATGAATGGATGGATAAATGAATGAAGGAATACATTTATTGGCCAAGTATTCACATACAAAGAATTTGCTTTGGTGCTCCGCCCGCAAGTGACAACATGACATCCAGTGACAGTTAGGAATGACACATAAAACATTAAACATTAATAATAAAACGGTATTAGACAATAGACAATAGACAATAGACAATGCGTGCAGGAGTGGGCCATTTGGCTCTTCGAGCCAGCACCGCCATTCAATGAGATCATGGCTGATCATCCCCAATCAGTACCCCGTTCCTGCCTTCTCCCCATATCCCCTGACTCCACTATTTTTAAGAGCCTTATCTAGCTCTCTCTTGAAAGCATCCAGAGAACCAGCCTCCACTGAGGCAGAGAATTCCACAGACTCACCACTCTCTGTGAGTTGATTAAACATGTGAATTAAATAAAATAGCAGAGCAAAAGGAGGCTACAGACTTTTGGCTATTGAGTAGAGCTACTGCTCGTGGAAGTCAATGTTTTGACTTCAACAGAATGGAAATGTAGACAAGCCTGCAAGATGCCTTATATGTTTAAAAGGGACAGGGCCAGATATTATAGAACAAATCGGACTATAACAGCACACATTTAAAAAATAACTGTGCAAAGCAAAAGTGTGAAGTTAAAGATTGAAAGCTGCAGGACAGGCTGCCTGACTGTTATTTTGTGTGTCATGGCTAGCCATAGAACAGAAGTACCCCACTAAATCTGGGAATAGCTCAATAAAATGCACAACCTACAGCTTTTTTTAAAAAGTTGAGCCGAAGGGAAAATGCACATGACACATCTGGGCTGTAAAATAATGACTGTCTTGAGAAGATAGCCTAACCACCACCGTCCCTTGACACATAATTCAACGGAACACATCACCTGAATACAACGACTGCAAGAACATGTCGGACACTCGTGTCATCTATTAACACCGCCAAACTTTTCCAAGATCAACCAGACATAAATCAGGAGTGTGATTGAGCAATCTCCACTTGACTGGATGAGTACAGCTCCAACCTCCAAAATCTTGGCTTGGGAACAGCTCCGTTCAAGACTGCAAGAATTACAGTGAATTGTGGACGCAGCCCAGACCATCACACAAACCAACCTCCCTTCCATTGACTCCATTTATACCTCACGCTGCCTCGACAAGGCCAGCAGCATAATCAAGGACAAGTCTCACCCTGGCCAATCCATCTTCTCTCCTCTCCCATTAGGCATAATGTATAGAATTGGGGAAAATGCACACAGCCAGATTCGGGGACACTTTCTTCCCGGCTGCTGTCAGGCAACTGAATCATACTACCACAACTAGAGAGCAGTTCTGAACTGCTATCTACCTCTTTGGTGACCCTTGGACTATCCTTGATCGGACTTTGCTGGCTTTACCTTGCACTAAACGTTATTCCCTTATGTATCCATACACTGTAAATGATTGTAATCATGTATTGCATTTCTGCTGACTGGTTAGCACGCAACAAAAGCTTTTCACTGTACCTCAGTACACGTGACAATAAACTAAACTCAACTGAACTGAATTAAATGTGCTTGCATCAGCACTCAGTACTAACATTGTCTCAGCTTCTCTATATATTGCTTCCAAAGTATTAGTGCAAGTGATAAACAAATCATCTAGCTATACCTGGAGATTACAAATTAAGAAATATTCTCACCTCACCTTAATATCTGTAACCTTAAACAGTTAAACTCACTATTATCCATGTAAGCAGTAAGCAGTCAAAGTCAAAAAGAACAAAGACTTATTTGCAGAAGTGATTCCCAAACCTTCCTGGTAACCAAGAGTTAAAACTTGTCAAAGAACATTAGAAAAACAAAATAGGTCAGTGAAGTGATTTAGAGCCTGTTCTGTGTGCGCAAGGACAACAAATGAAACTAAATGAACTAAGCTGAACTCGTACCAACATCCAGAACTAAGCAGCTGGTGATAGGCAGTAGGTCGATTCGTCAAGGCTAGTGGATCAACAACACTGTGCGGGCATCTTCAATATAGGCTCTGCATTGGCCAAAAAGGAGGCCTTCTCAAGGGCAATTTGGCAACATCCATATGCAATAAACGGATATTGGTGGAAGAGCTAACCTTACAGGAAACTTCAGCTGAGGAGAAATGGGGGTTTTGTGATTGACTGAATGACCTCCCTCTGTGCTATGATTCTATGATTCATTTTAAACTAGCCAAAATTATGAATGCAAGATGATAGGGATAATATACAGTGCCTTCCAGAAGCTGTAAGTAGGCAGTGGTTATGGGTCAATTTGCAAGACCCTTGAAGAGAAACGAGGTTTGCAAATCCTGAAAGAAATAAAGGTGCAACTATCTTTCAAAGGATAAAAGAAATATCAAGGTATAATTATATGCCCACCATACTTTTAATATATGCTCGCTGCATGCTCCTGGACAGTGTTGCAACCGTAGCTTCAGATGGTCAAGGTCTCCTGTTGTTTCAGAAGCTTACTAACTAGAACCCTCGTAAAAATTCAAACGCATGATTTAAAAATAACTATTAATTAATAACCACAGAGTTTACAATTAATATTCTCCTTTGGTGACCTTGCCTTGTTAAGATTCAGTACAATGTGTGTGTATAGTTTGTCACATGACTCAAATAATTTGGAGATGGTCAAGAAGAGACTGTCACAGACCCGGAGGAGAAGTTGCCAGTAACATCTTACAGTAAACAGAAAATATTGCAACCAGTTCAAAATGTTCTGTCTTTAGAAATATTATCAGAAGAGTGTGAGGTAAAACTTTTGCCTGGAAATGACTTCCAAATAGTAGTGCTAAACATGTGTCTTTGGAACGGAACTTCATACGTGGAGTAAAATATGGCGCATGTCTAGGAAGGAACTGCAGACGTTTTTTTAAACCAAAGATAGGCACAACATCACAACAAGCTGAATACAATAGATACAATAGACAATAGGTGCAGGAGTAGGCCATTTGGCCCTTTGAGCCAGCACCACCATTCAATGTGATCATGGCTGATCATCCCCAATCAGTACCCCGTACCTGCCTTCTCCCCATATCCCCTGACTCCACAATCTTTAATCTAGCTTAATTAACCATATCTAGCTCTCTCTTGAAAGTATCCAGAGAACGGCCTCCACCGCCCTCTGAGGCAGAGAATTCCACAGACTCACAACTATCTGTGTGAAAAGGTTTTTCCTCATCTTCGTTCTAAATGGCTTACCCCTTATTCTTAAACTGTGGCCCCTGGTTCTGGACTCCCCCAACATCGGGAACATGTTTCTTGCCTCGAGCGTGTCCAAACCCTTAATAATCTTATATGTTTC
Source organism: Leucoraja erinaceus (assembly GCF_028641065.1). NCBI lineage: Eukaryota > Metazoa > Chordata > Chondrichthyes > Rajiformes > Rajidae > Leucoraja > Leucoraja erinaceus. The sequence continues at coordinate 50,867,921 of NC_073388.1, read as the reverse complement.
AATAAGATCACCTCGCATCCTTTTAAATTCCAGAGTATACAAGTCCAGCCGCTCCATTCTCTCAGCATATGACAGTCCTGCCATCCCTGGAATTAACCTTGTGAACCAGTGCTGCACTCCCTCAATAGCAAGAATGTCCTTCCTCAAATTTGGAGACCAAAACGGCACACAATACTCCAGGTGTGGTCTCATTAGGGCCCTGTACAACTGCAGAAGGGCCTCTTTGCTCCTATACTCAACTCTTCTTGTAATGAAGGCCGACATGCCATTCGCTTTCTTCACTGCCTGCTATACCTGCATGCTTGACTGATGAACAGGAACCTCCCAGATCCCGTTGTACTTCCCCTTTTCCCAACTTGACACCATTTAGATACTAGGGTCTCGACCCAAAACATCACCCATTCCTTCTCTCCACCGATGCTGCCTGTCCCGCTGAGGTACTCCAGCATTTTGTGTCTAAAATATGCTACAACCACCATATGTTGGGTTTGACGATCAGGATGAATTTCTAGGCTTAGAGTATTTTCAAGGTTTGAATAAGGGTTTGTGCAGAGGTCTGGGAGAAATCTGAATGGTTGGAGCCCATGTACTGACTCTGAAAGGACATTTTTCATTGGAGGTGTCAAAATATTTCAGATTCATCAGACAATTCTGAGATTGAAGAAACTTAATTTACTTGCTACTTCTTTTACCAATGAAATGAAACTGTGCATTTGGACAACATTTAATAAGTTGGCTTTAAAGTACGTTGGAAGTTTGCTTGGTTGGTAAAATGAGAGAAATTGGACCTTTGAGAATTGGATTAGTGCAGGTAAGCAAAAAGCAAAAAGTGGTGGGCCGAAGCAAAGGGCCTGTTTACAACTCTGAGTCTTTGAAAAAGTTGACAACTGGTTAAAACAATCACCCAGAGCTCCCACTGTAACACAAACAAGGGAAAATGCAGATGTGAAATAATGGAAAAAGTTGAAAAAACTGCAGATCAGGCGGAATCTGTGAAGAGAAAAACGTTCCAGTATTTTCCGGGTCTTTCCAGTATATTCTGGTTTGATCAAGACAGCACGGTAGAGTTGCTGCCTTTCAGCGCCAGGGACCCAGGTTCGATCCTGTCTTTGGGTGCTGTCTGTACAGAGTTTGTACATTCTCCCCTTGATCGCAAGGTTTTTTACCGCGATCTTCGGTTTCCTCCCACACTCTAAAGACGTACAGGTTAATTTACTTGGTATAAATGCAAAATGTCCCTAATGTGTGTAGGATAGTGTTCATGTGTGGGGATCGTTGGTCAGGGCGGACTCGGTGGGCCGAAGGGCCTGTGTCCGCACTGTATCTCTAAACTAATCTAAACTCATTTCGCAATGTCACAAGGGCACAGGTTGTGGCTGTGTCCTTTGACAGTCCCGAAACATTGTGGGCTAAATATTTGCCCCCGAGTTGTATTTGCTGAACATGTGATGTAGTTATGTGCACTTGCTGCAATCCCATTGTGAAATTTGACTGATTTCAGTGGAACCATCTTTTAAAAGAGTAAGTCAACATGCCTGGTTGCTAAACATGTTCAGGGCGTGCTGAGGACAAATGTCATCCCTCATTTTCTGCTTGGCCGTTCTAAATGAAGGTTAATGAGCACAAACCGCAACGTAGAAAACATATTAATTGCAAAATAACCTTTAATCTCTACTTATAAAGCTCTCTGTGCTATTCTTTTGCACGAGGAAAGCAGTATAAAAACAAGTGGATTAGTTGATCGCAGTACAACTATTTAGTTAGAAGTGGATTAGAAGTGTTCGGAACAAATATAATGATCAAATGCCCCATGAATACACACGTTCCTATGCTGCTACCATTATGAACATCGGTGGAATTAAGTGATCAGTTCGAGAGACTGGACATTTCAGTGTTGATGTTTTCTTTGAATATATTTTGAAATAGTGATGAAATTTTGATAAATTGCACAAACAACTCCAGAAGAGATGATATGACAAAGATAAGGAGACTAGGGAGTGAAGAGAAGCAAAGGTTACTGCTCGTGACCTCAATGCAACCCAGTGCAAATATCAAACTGGTGAAGGGTAAACTATTGAGAACAGACAGTGCAAGGTCTAACAGGGAGTTAAACTTTTACTCAGGTTTTACCGGACAGTTTTGTTAAATTGACCTGTATTTATTGTCACATCGTTATTTTGCTCAATACATCCTTCAGAATAGAAATTGTGAAGCAGTGTGTGTCAATTGATATTGGTCGCTAACTCTTTTAACCTCTGATTCAAATAAGCAGAAACTCCTTGAAATATAAAAAAACTATAAATGTAAACTGATTCAAACCTCTTCCAAAGTTCAGATCATTTTTCCCATATAATAATCACAAATGGAATCAAAATGCTTGACGTTTAAGATCAGAGTGCACATGAAACCAAGGTCAATATAGAGTTCCACATGCTGGAGCTTTGGAAATGTTAGCATGTGTCACTGACGGGGTTAGTGGACTGGGAACGCAGCCAGGCGCCGAGGGAAGCTGAAGCCACGGTCTCGATGCCGCTTAGAAGCCGGGTCGGGGTCGGGGCAGGCCTGGGCCTCGCGGGTCGGAGTCCAGGTGGTGGAGTGGCCGACGAAGCACGTGGCTGGGGTCCGGGTCGGCACCACTGAGTCGGGCATCGACAGCGGTGGACCCCTGATGGTGGTGGAGCTTCAGCTGCAGTGGAGCCTCGCGACGATGGGGCCTATTTGTATCTCTATTTGTATACATTGAGTAAGCAAGCAAAGAATCCCATTGCGTAGTCACATGTGACAATAAACTATTCCTATTCCTATTCCCTGGTTTCTTGGTTTCTTGGTCCTCCAAAATATTCCAAATGGAATTTAAACTGGAGGTGGTGGAGGGAGGACTTAAGCCAGAAAGCGTTTTTGGGAAAAAAGAGCTACCTTAAAGTTAGTTGCATCTGGTTGGGTAACTATGGTAGGGTGAAGATTATTCCATGCTTTAACTGTGCGGGAGAAGAACGAATCGCTGTCTTAGTAGCTGGGATCAAAGATCATCTGTCTTTGTAGCTGGGATCACAAATTAGATCAAATGTCCTCGTCTGCTCCTAATTGGTTTGGGTTTGGTGTAGGTTTTGTAATCTAAGTCGAGCTGACCATTTAACATTTTGCAAAAACAGGTCTAACGGTGAGCTTCACGTCTGTCTTGGAGAGGGTTCCACCCCAGAGAATTCAGATGTTTGGTGACACTCGCTTCTCTCTCATAGGTGTTAGTAACAAATCGAGCTGCCTGTCTTTGGACACGTTCGATGGAAGAAATGTTTTTATTTGTGTATGTATGGGTCCCATGCTGCAACTGCGTAGTCCAAATGAGGTCTAACGAGGGTGAAGTATAACTTCTCCTTGACAGAAGTTGAACAATGATGAAAGTTGCGCCTCAGAAAGTTTAGGACACCTGTTGCTTTCACCGTTGCATGATGAGTCTGACCATTCCAACGCAGATCATTCTGCAATTTGATGCCAAGATACTTGGGTTTATTTGGATTTGGGGGCGGTCCTGTGCACGGCTGCCCAGCCAGCAGCTGTCTGTCTCTTCATCTTTTTATTTTTTATTTTAGTTAGTTAAGTGTTTTGTTTGGAGGTCTAGACTTTTTTATGTGGGTGGGGTGGGGGGGGGAGGGGGAAACTACCTTTCAGGGTCCCTACCTGGTCGGAGAGGCAGCTTTTCTCTGGGCTGCAGCTTCGACCCGTCCTCGCGGCCTACCAGCGAGCCTGGAGCGGCGTTTCCTGTCAGGGACCGCCCAGAACCTCGGCTTCGGCGGCGGCACAGCGCTGGAGCGCTATCGCGGAGCGGGCGATGCCTTGCCCGGGTCGCTGCGCTGGAGCTCCGGTGAGCTGAGACTGCCGGGTAAAACATGCGGAGCTGCGGGACTGTGGAGCGACCAGCTGTGGGTGGCGGCGCTGAACTTAACATCGGGAGCCTGGGATCTCTAGATGAGATCGCCAGTTGTGGAGCTCCAACTGGCGCGGCCTTGTTGGCTTCGGAAGCCGCGGCCTCCAGTACGAAAGCGGCCGTTCCAGGGTTCCCAGCTGCTGTGAGGATTCTCCCGACGCCGGTGCAACATCACCCGGCGAGAACGGCCTGGAACATCGGGCCTCCGTAGAGGCAACTGTGGAGGCCTCAATGGGCCCGACTATGTGTGAACTGGGATTGGGGACTGGACTTTGTGCCTTCCCTCATGGTGGGAGCCATTGCGGGGGGATGTTCTATGTGTTTAAGACTCTTATTGGTGTTATGTCTGTATTCTTTTTTTGTGTGCTGCAAAATGGCAAAAAGCATTTCACTTCACTACACCTGGGTGTATGTGAATGTGACTAATAAAATACCTTTGATACCTTTGATGTTTTGCCTGGATCCCTCTTTCTGGTGACACGCATGGTTTCACATTTAGAAGTGTTGAACTGCATGCCCCATTGTTGTGACCACTCAACCATTGTGTCGAGATCCTTTTGGAGAGCATCTTCACCATCAGCTGACTTAATTGGACGGTACAGCAAACAATCATCAGCGAATAGTCTGGTCGTACTTGCGACTTTTTCATGGATGTCAGTTATGTAAAGCAAAAATAGATGTGGGCCAAGTACTGTGCCCTGGGGTGTACCACTCAACACTGGACGCCAATTGGAGCTCTTTCCGTTCACACACACACACGCTGAAGACGTTTTGTCAGGAAAATGGAAATCCGTCGTTTCGTGTTGGAACGAATACAATAGAATTCAAGCTTCCGAAGCAGTCTCTGGTGTGGGATGACATCAAATGCTTTAGAAAAGTCCAGCACAACTAAATCTGTGATGACGTTACTATCAAGGTGCTTGGCCAGGTCATTTGTCGTTAACATAAGCTGAGACTCACATGATCTATGCCTCCTAAATGCATGTTGGTTGTCAGCAAGAATGTTATGTTTGCTCACGTGTCGCATCAGATTACTATCAATTAAAAGCTCCAGCAATTTGCAGCAAGTACTTGTTAATGAAACAGGACGATAATTCACTGGGTTGGAGGTTGAACCCTTCTTAAAGAGAGGAGTGATGTTAGCTTTCCTCCAATCCAACGGAACATCACCTGAGTCAAGCGATTGTTGGAAAATGAACTGCTAAACTGGAGCCAGTTCTTCGGCTGCGATCTTGAGGGCTTGATTCTGTATCTGATCTGGTCCAATTGCTTTTGTGGTATTGATGTTGAGCAATAACTTCTTGACACCTTCAACCACAATTTTAATAGCAGGCATATCAGCACACGGGCTGGGCGGTAGGACTGGATATGATGAAGGCTCCACATCTTCCCGGGTGAAAACGTGTTGAAATTGGTTTGCAAGAGCTTCTGCTTTCGCCTGGTCCTCAGTGATCAGACAGTTGTTCACTTTAAGCATCTGGACACTAGTGTTGTCTGTCCGTCTGGATTTCACATATCTCCAAAAAGCCTTGGGTTGCTCTCCCCCAAGAATAGAAGAAACATGTTGTCTATGAGCGCTCCTAATTGCACGATCGACTTGCTTTCGCACTCTAGTAAAATTGTCCCAGTCCAGTTTTGTACCCCTTTTTTTTGGCACGGATATAAAACTTCTCTTTCTTACTGCAGAGACGTTTCAGTTTTGCCGAAAACCAAGGAGGACGCATACGGCCCTTAATGAGTTTTTGAGGAACATGATTTGTAACAATATTATTTAAAGAGTTTCTCAGCCACACCCAGTTGTCTTTTATGGATCTTTTATCTGGTTGCAGGTTGAAGAAATCTTTTCTCAGTTTTTTTGCTAAGTCTTTAAATTCCTCACCGTTCACTTTTCTCCAGAGGGAAATTTTACGCGGGTGTTTTGAAGGAACTTTAAGCTTTGCGTGCAGTTTTGCTTGGATAATATAATGATCGCTAATCCCAGCACACGATGAAACTTCCAAAATTAAATCTGGAGGTTTTTATGCAGGGGGATCCTTTTTATGCCCCTGTCCCACTTAGGAAACCTGAACGGAAACCTCTGGAGACTTTGCGCCCCACCCAAGGTTTCCGTGCGGTTCCCGGAGGTTGCAGGTGGTTGCCGGAGGTTGCAGGTAGTGGAAGCAGGTAGGGAGGCTGACAAAAACCTCCGGGAACCGCACGGAAACCTTGGGTGGGGCGCAAAGTCTCCAGAGGTTTCCGTTCAGATTTCCTAAGTGGGACAGGGGCATAATGGGGTTTAGCAGCAAATCCAGCAGGTGAGAAAAGGTCAGAGTTCTGCATAACATTGCCTTTCTACATGTATAAAATGATCACAAAATGATACAGAAATAGGAGACGGAGTAGATCACTGGACCCTTCCAGCTGCCCATGATTCAACATGATCCTCACTGCTCTGCCCTGGGCTTCATCTCCTCTTTTGTTCAATTTCTCCATGGTTTCAATTCCTAATCTTTTTAAAATATACTCTTCTTTAAATATCTTCAATGACCTGGCCTCCACAATCCCCCTGCATAGAGAATTCAAAAGGTTCTCCAGCCTCTATGGCAAGAAATGTCCATGGACCTGGTTTTAACTACAACCTCCTTATCTATGTCTCCTCGTTTATGGCTCTCTGATGGGAACATCTGAATATCTGTCCTGCCATGCCCTTTCGGATCTTTCAATAAGGTCACACTTCATTCTTCTGAACTTCAAATGGCATACTTCCAATTTCTTTAATGACAAAACAACTCTTTCATTCTAGAAATAACCCGGTGAATCTCTTTGGACTGCCTCCAATGCTGTTATACCATTTCTTATATAAGGAGACCAACCCTGTACAGTACTCCAAGTGTAGCCTCATTAACACCAGGCACAATTCTAACAATACTTCACTTTGTCTAAACATCAACTCCCTTGTAATAACGGTCAATGTGCCTTTTAATCCATTTACTTCACTTGCCTGCTAACCTGTTGTGATTTATGCACAAGAACACCACGTTCCTGCCAGACAGTCATGAGACCATTCTGAATTAATAGTAATGTTAGCTCCACATTCCTTTCAAATCAGTGAGTTTTTACAAGGATCAAAATCCCCATCAATCTTAAAGCAAAATGTTGTACAATGCAACCGCAAGTCGTAAAGTCACAGCGTGGAAAGAGGCCTCTCAGCCCAACTCACCCACATCGGCCAACATATCCCAGCTACACTAGTCCCACCTGCCCGTGTTTGGTCCATATCCCACCAAACCGGTCCTATCAATGTACCTGTCTAACTGTTTCTTGAATATTGGGATAGTCCCAGCCTCAACTACCTCCTTTAGTTCAGTTTTTAGCGGGGAAATAGGCCTTCAGCCCACCGAGTCTGCACCGAACTGTGATTCCTGCACATTAACACTATCCTACAAACACTAGGGACAATTTACACATTCACCAAGCCAATTAGTCTACATACCTGGTACATCTTTGTTAGGAAGCGGCCGTTCCAGGTGGCCCAGCCGCTGAAAGGACTCTCCCGACGCTGGGACAACAGCACTCGGCCAGAACGGCCAGGAACATCGGGCCTCCGTAGAGGCAATAGCGGAGGCCTCAATAGGCCTGACTTTGGGAGAACTGGGGATGGGGACTGGACATTGTGCCTTCCCCCACAGTGGTAACCATTGTGGGGGGATGATTTTTTGTGTGCAAGTGAATATGTTAGTCTGTGCCCAAGATGGCTGTCGGAAGGGAGAGTGGACGCTGGCGCGGTTTAGCTGCCGCTGCTCTCTCTTCACATTGTGTTTTTGATTTTTTGTCTTTGGAGCGAATTCTGTCTTTAATTTGTGTATTGGTGATGTCCTTATTATTTATTTTACTCCGACTATATGTTTTTTCTCTTTTGTTAATTTCTGTAAGGTGTCCTTGAGACTTTGAAAGGCGCCCGCAAATAAAATTTATTATTATTATTATTATCTTTGGAGTTTAGAGTTTAGAGATACAGCTTGGAAACAGGCCCTTCAGCCCACCGGGTCCCCGCCAACCAGCGATCCCCGCACATTAACGTCATCCTACACCCACTAGGGACAATTTTTACATGTACCAAGCCAATTAACCTACAAACCTGTACGTCTTTGGAGGGCGGGAGAAACCGAAGATCTCGGAGAAAACCCAAGCAGTCACGGGGTGAACATACAAACTCCATTGGCGGGATCGAACCCGGGACTCCGGCGCTGCAGGGCAGCAACTCTACCGCTGCACCACCGTGGCTGCTTCTCCTGCAGCTTGTTCCATACACCCACCATCCTTTGTGTGAATAAGTTACCTCTCAAATTCCTATTAAATCTTCTCCCCTTCACCTTCAACCTATGTCCTCTACTCCTTGATTCACCTACACTGGGCATGAGATTGGGATAACAACACAGGATGAAATTCAAGCAGGTAGTTACAAGGTCTGGGTGTAGCAAGATCCAGAATGTGTATATGACATGCACACATGTGCACAGTTTTTGTTAAATACCATACCAGGGATGATATTAATACATGTGCTCTGAATGTTGGCTAGAAGCATGTACAATTGAGGGACTACGATGACAGTCAGCATGCAACCTTCATTTGATGCCAATGCTTTGGGTCTCCGGCATGGTGGTGCAGCAGTAGAGTTGCTGCCTTACAGCGTCTGAGACCCAGGTCCGATCCTGAATGCAGGTGCTGTCTGTACGGAATTTGTACGTTCTCCCCGTGACCTGCGTGGGTTTTCTCTGAGATCTTTGTTTTCCACCCTCACTCCAAAGACGTACAGGTTGGTAGGTTAATTGCCTTGGTATAAATGTAATAAAAATGTCCCCAGTGCGTGTAGGATAGGGTTAATGTGCGGGGATCACTGGTCGGCACAGACTTAGTGGGCCGAAGGGCCTGTTTCCGCGCTGTATCTCTGAACTAAAACATCAATGGGTTAACCGGTGGCTGATTTATTCTTGTCATAAATAGTTGGTAATTTTCATGAAAATAACATAAAGCAGGAAATGTGAAATAAAAACAGAAAAGGCCAGAAATACTCAGCAGATCAGGCAGCATCTTTCAAAAGAGAAAAGCAATAAGCATTTCAGGTTGAAGAGATTTTGTCCAAACTGACATGAACAACTTATCTCTACCCACAGATAATGCCTGAACTGCTACCTTTTCTGGTTTAATCATTAATTTCCACAGTGATTTCAATTGGTGGCACATGTTGAAAGTCTAATCCAATTTTGTACAAAACAATTGGTATTGGTGGACAGACTGAATTCTGAAGAAGGGTCTCAACCCGAATCGTCACCCATTCCTTCTCTCCAGCGGTGCTGCCTGTCCCGCTGAGTTACTTCAGCATTTTGTGTCTATCTTCGGTTTAAACCAGCATCTGCAGTTCCTTCCTACACAGTTGGTATTGGCATTGGTTTAACATTATCATGTGCATCGGGATATTGTGAAATGCTTCCTTTTGCATCCTAACGAGGCAAAGCATACACTGTACATGAGCACAATCAAACTATTCATGAGTACACCATGTAGTGAGTCAATTATAAAAGATGAAATAGCGGCACATTTGGACAGCAGTAACAGGATCAGTCCAAGCCAGCATGGATTTACAAAGGGGAAATCATACTTGACTAATCTTCTGGAATTTTTTGAGGAGGTAGGACTAGGAAAATGGACAAGGGGAGCCAGTGGATGTAATGTGCCTGGACTTTCAGAAAGCATTTGATAAGGTCCCACATAAGAGATTAGTGGGAAAAATTAGAGCACATGGTATTGGGAGTAGGGTACTGACATGGATAGAAAATTGGTTGGCAGGCAGGAAACAAAGAGTAGGGATTAACGGGCCCCTTTCAGAATGGCAGTGACTAGTGGGGTACCTCAAGGCTGAGTGCTGGGACGCAGCTATTTACAATATACATCAATGATTTAGATGAAGGGATATACAGTAACATTAGCAAATTTGCAGATGACACAAAGCTGGGTGGCAGTGTGAACTGTGAGGGGGATGCTATGAGGAAGCAGTGTGATTTGGACAGGTTGGGGGAGTGGGCAGATGCATGTCAGATGCAGTTTAATATGACACATAAAACTTAAACATTTCACACATAACAGCAAAAACAATCCAGTCCCTGATGAAACAGTATAAATAGTTAAAAGCAGGTAAAACAGCAACATTAAAATACAGTACAAACAGTCATTAAAATGTCCAGGGCAGCTGCTTTGAGTGGCCAGTGCCAGAGTTATTAAATTGTCAGTGCAAAGCCGCAGAATCAGGTGGAGTGACTGTTTAGCAGCTTCACCGCCTGTGGCAGGAAGCTGTTTAGCAGTCTGGTAGTCCGGGGCTTTGATGCTACGGTATCTCTTGCCTGATGGCAGGAGATCCAGATGTGTGTGGAGGGGGTACACTTTGTCCTTAGCTATTCTCAGAGCTTTTTTCAGACACTGGAACAGTTCTTGTACCGAGGGTAGGGAGACACCAATGATCCTCTCTGCTCCCCTCACTACCCTCTGCAGAGCCTTCCTGTCCGAGCAGTTACAGTTGGAGTACCACATGTTCATGCAGTACATGAGTACAGACTCCACCGTGCCCGTGTAAAAAGTCCTGAGGATGTTGGTAGGGATTTATGTTCAACATTCTAGATTATTTAATCTTCCTAAATTACAGGCCAGAAAGGATAGGAGGGGGATAACCTTGTTAATCCGGGAAGGTGTCAGCAATGTAGGACTAGCTGAATTGTGAATAGCAAGGGGACGAAAACAGTCATAGAGCCAGACTGAGAAGGGACCCAACCCGAAACATCACCTATCCATGTTCTGCATTCTGCCTGACCCACTGAGTTACTCCAGCACTTTGTGTCTTTTTCTGTAAACCAATACCCGTAGTTCCATCTATCTACAGCCACACAGCACAGAAGCAGGCCCTTCAGATTCAGATTCAAGTTCAATTTTAATTGTCATTGTCAGTGTACAGTACAGAGACAACGAAATGCATTTAGCATCTCCCTGGAAGAGCGACATAGCAAATGATTTGAATAAATAATAATAAGTGTCCGGGGGGGGTGGTGATTGGCAGTCACAGAGGTACGTTGTTGAGTAGAGTGACAGCCGCCGGGAAGAAACTGTTCCTCGACCTGCTGGTTCAGCAACGGAGAGACCTGTAGCGCCTCCCGGATGGTAGGAGGTTAAACAGTCCATGGTTGGGGTGAGAGCAGTCCTTGGCGATGCTGAGCGCCCTCCGCAGACAACGCTTGATTTGGACAGACTCAATGGAGGGGAGCGAGGAACCGGTGATGCGTTGGGCAATTTTCACCACCCTCTGCAATGCTTTCCGGTCGGAGACAGAGCAGTTGCCATACCATACTGTGATGCAGTTGGTAAGGATGCTCTCGATGGTGCAGCGGTAGAAGTTCACAGATGGACCTTCTTCAGTCTCCTCAGGAAGAAGAGACGCTGGTGAGCCTTCTTGACCAGAGTTGATCAGCTCCTCATCCCTGCTGACTAAACAAACTAGTCCCATTTGTCTCTGCCTGGTCCATCTCTCAACAAACCTTTCCTATCGATAGACCTATCCAAGAGTCCATTAAAATGTTGCAGTTGTAGTAACCTCCACCATCTCTTCTGGCAGCTCATTCTATACATGTATTTTGTGTGAAAAAGGTTCCCCTCAGGACCCTTATAACATTTCCCTCTCTCATCTTAAAACGATGCCATCTTGTTTTTAGGGTCTTGTACCATGAGGAAGAGGCTATTCACATAACCTATGCCCCTCATGATTCTCTAGGCTCTCAGGTCACATCTCAGCCTCCTGTGCTTAAGCGAAAGAAGACCAAGCCTATCCAGACTCTCCTCATAACGCAAACCTTTCCAGCGTACCCAATCTCTCCCTCTATGTAGCTTCTACCCTCAAGTCCTGGCAACGCTGTTTTACACTCTTTCCATCTTAATGCCATCTTTATAATGGCATGGTGATCAAGCCCGATCGGACACAACACTCCAAGTGTGGCCTCACCAAAGTCTTGTACAACTTACTCAAATCCCATAATAATGAAGCCCAGTGGGCCATGGGCTTTATTCAAGTTGCTGGAGGGGAATCTCTAGGTGTAGTGTGTTTAGATTTCCAAACGCCATGGGAGAAGTTAACACATGAGAGGCTGGTGCATAAATTAAGAGCACAAGGGAATTTGGTGGAGCACGTTAGCATGGATTGAGAACAGTCAACAAAGAGCTGAGGTAAATGATCCTTTGTAAGCCCGAAGGATGTAACTAATGGAGCAGCCCAGGAGTCACTTCTTGGCCCCCAATTTCTAATAGCAGGAAACAATAAATTAAATCAAGTTATCCTCAGTCTCAGAACCACCAGGGGGCGCCGACAATGCCAGCCTCATCAACAGTCTGTCTGTCTTTTCGTCTCTTTTTAAATTATTTTTAGTGTGTTTTAAAAGTATGTGTTAATGTTCTCTGGTTTGTTTTATGTGGGGGGAGGGGAAACGTTTTTTTCAATCTCTTACCTTGCCGGAGATGCGATTGTTTTCCGGATCGTATCTCCGGTCGCTCTGCGGCCTAACATCATGGAGCTGGAGGCTTTGCTCGGGACTGAGTTTGAGCCCCACCGCGGGGACGTGGACTTACTATCGGAGCCTGCGATCCCTTGCCTGGGATCGACGCTCCAACTGCAGCCTGCTGATTTCACCGTCGAGAAGGTCGCAGTCTCAGGCAGAGGCCGATGTCGGGAAGCTCCAGTGACGCAGATGGTTCGACCAGTCCTGACCCGGGGTCAGATCACCTGGTGCAGGGGAGCTGAGATTACCCCCCCCTCCACACTCCCCAAAACCCCCGATGCAGGAGCTTGATCGCCCTGACGAGGAGGGCTCGACTGCCGGCTACGGAGGTCAAGATCGTCCCATCAACGGCAGGCTCAAGGCCCCCAACCTCAGGAGAACAAAGAAGGGAAGAGATTTTACTTTTTTTTCGCCTTCCATCACAGTGAGGAATGTGGAGGAGTCACTGTGCGGGATGTTTATGTTAAAATGTATTTTGTGTGTTCTGTTGCTTTTTATTGGTATGGCTGTATGGCAAATGAAATTCCTCGTATGTTGCAAAACATAATTGGCTAATAAAGTATTTATTATGATTACGATAATTATGATTGTGGAAGACATTGTAAATATTCCTAAGAAAACAGATTAACTGATTTTAAATAACGGGGAAGAACTTCTAATCCCAATCATAATGGATAAGGTATTAGAGAAAAGGTTGAAAAGATGCCAGGACCCAATGGAAGACACCCAAGGCATTTAATGAATGAAAACTTTGGTCAAAATAGAGCACACCAAATTGAGGGAGGATGTCAGAATATTTGAATTTATAGGAGTGAACCCCAGATGCTTGTTCACACTGAAAATAGACACAAAGTGCTGCAGTAACTCTGCGGGACAGGCAACATCTCTGGAGAAATGGAATGGGTGAAGGAAGGGTTTCAACTCGAAACGTCACCCATTCCTTCTCTCCAGAGACGCTGCCTGTCCCACTGAATTTCTCCAGTATTTTGAGTCTGTCTACAGAATATTAGAAAGCAGCCAATGTGACTCCTTTATTCAAAATTAGACGATGGTGCAATGCAAGGAATGATAAGCAAGCTAGTTTAACACAGCACGTTCTCTTGTGGCGATTTGCGCTGGCACGCGGCATGTATGTTTATTAATCGTGTGTACTGGAGCCTTTTTGTGTTTGTTTGGCATCTATGGTTGACAAGATGCTAGAGTCAATAACTAACATTTCAAGAACAATTAATTTAGCAAAGCTAAATATAATCAAAGTTAGCAAACATGTAGATATCTTAACTACTCACTTCATGACCTTTGCTGTGTACAGTTCGTCAATGGGGGAAAGAGGCTGCAGCCAACAACCTTATCGGCTGATCGAACGATGCACTGCAATCTCCGGATGTTGTGCTTGGTGACTGAGCCAAACCAGACCATGATGGAGCAGGTGAGGACAGATTCTATCATGGCAGTATAAAACTGGACTAGCATTGCCTGTGGCAGATTGTGTTTTCTCAGCTGCCTCAGGAAATACATCCTCTGGTGGGCCTTTTTGACTGTGGTCGATGGTGGCCTCCCATTTAAGGTCCCTGGAGATGATGGCTCCAAGGAACTTAAATGACTCCACAGATGTGACTGTGGTGTTGTTGATGGTGAGTGGGGTGAGGAGACTGGGCGCTCTCCTAAAGTCTGTACTGTTCTATATTCAATGTACTATGAAATTTTCTTGAGGTAATATATAATTTGCATAGAATACCCTTTGTGAATTATTATATTAGCATTTCAATCTCTGTCATTACTATTTCAAAATCTCATGTCAACAAAATTAGACTAAAGGCCCGTTCACATGACACGAGTTTACCCAAGAGCTCTCCCAAGTTTAAAACAAAATCAAACTCGTGGTAAGTACGTAGAATGTACACAGCGGGTACGTCACAGCTCGTGGACGTCTCGTAGTGGCTCGTAATGCTAACGGTTGTACTCAGGAAACGCGGAAACTCGTGAAGTTTTTTCAACAGCGTGAAAAATTTCCAAGAGTAAAAAAATACTCGAGGTGAAGTACCACGAGTTTGATTTTTTTTTTAAACTCGGGAGAGCTCTTGGGTACCTCGCATCGTGGGACAGGGGCTTAAGCAATGGCGGCAGCCCTGTCAGCAGCGCGTTAGTTTTTCAACTTTTTTTTTTTTTAGTATGTTTTAAAGTATGTTTTTACTGTTTCTTTGTGTGTTTTGTGTGGGGGGTGGGGGGGTGGTAAGGGGGAAACCGTTTCAGTCGCCTCCTCCATGGAGAGGCAACTTTTTCCAGGTCGCCTCCCCCGTGACCTAACAGCAAGGATCGGCGCGGCCTTTCCCGGATACGCGCCCAGGGCTTCAGCGGCGGGCGCAGCGTGGACTCTCGGCGTGGAGTGGACGAGCCCTCGCTGGGGCTCACTGCAGGGGAGCGCACCGCTTCGCTGGCCCGGGGCAGCCGGCAGCCTGAAGCCGCGGTCTGCAGAGCTCCAGCTGGAACGGCATTTACAGCCCGGGATCCCTCGTGGGGGACCCGGGGGAGGAAGAAGCCACCACTGCCGGCCCGCGGCCAACTTCTATCGCAGGCGCGGTGGCGACTTACCATCACCCCTGGAGAGGAGCTTCGACCGCCGGCCCTGCGGTCTGCGGTGCTTCTGGCTGCGGCGCGGCTGGAACTTTCAACTTTAAATCTTCGACCGCAGGCCTGTGGCCTACACCAACTTAAAGCCGTGGTCTCTGGTGGGGAAGAGTCGACTCTGGACTTACCTGGACTTGTACCTTGTCCTTTTACCATCTGGACGCCCGCAGCAACGGCTGCGGAGGGTTGAGGTCCCGACCACGGGGGGAAAATGGAGGAGGACTGGCCAAATTGTGTGCCTTCCACCACAGTGATGAATGCTGTGGTGGATGTTTATGTTAAATTTTTATTGTGTTTTTTGTGTGTGTGTTCTTTATCATTGTACCGCTGCTGACATATTCATTTCACTTGCACTTTATGTGTAATGTGACAAATAAACCGTATTGTATTGTATTGTATTGTAAGCAGACAAATACACTCCTCAAGGGATGCAAAGTGCTGATTTTACACTCACGCTTCTGCTTGGCTTCAAAGGGTTTAAGAATAAATTATTTCCGGTAAAAGATAAAAGATAGTTCATTTCTATTTGGATTACAGTTGCCTCAATTGAAATTAAAATGTTTTACTTTAACATATAATTACTGAAGTGCTTGGGTTTTCAGGATTTGTAGAGTGCCTACTTAGTCGGTGTTTTTAGTGGTGCCCAACAGCTAGAGAATCAATCTCTGTTACCAATCCATTGTTAGGGAGATAACTGAGGGGATTTTATTTGAAAATCAACTGATCTTCCACCCAGTGGAGGAAATATTTTGGAACTACATTCAAAAATGCAAAATATAAACAGAAACTGCAGGAAACATGTGATTTTGGGTCTGATTCTGAAGAAGGGTCTCGACCTGAAACGTCACCTATTCCTTTTCTCCAGAGATGCTGAATGACCCGCTGAGTTACCCTGGCTTTTTGCGTCTAACTGATGGAAACCTGTCAGCTGGTCAAGTAGAGGGGCAAACTCTAAATATATCAATGACATTTTACAGAACCTGTCCCAAGTATGTGAGGACATTATGGAGTACTTCTAAAATGCCTGAAAGACCATGTGAGCACACGGACCTTAGTATCATAGTGACTACTTCAGTGTTAGAGATCTGCATAATTGTTTGTCTTGGTTTTTAAAATGGTTGCAGCAGTTTTCGGATGGATAAAGCATGAATAAACATTTTATTAGATCAGGACTGTGTTTAATTGCAAATATGGCGCTTATTCCGTGACTTCCGCTTAGTGGCAAGATGGCGCCGATGACTTGATTTCCAGTCAGCGGCAAGCTGGCGCCGATTGCGTCATTTCCGGTTCGTGGCAAGAAGCGAGAGGGTGACGTCAAGATCGCGGCGAGTGCAGAAGACGGCGTTGAATAATTCAAGAGAGCTTACTGCTCCGTCTATGGTGAGTGTGATTGTTGGACGTTATTTAAAGCACGTTTTATGTTAATGTTCTGTTTTATGTTAAAAACCCATTTGAGAATCATGGGCGATTTAAAAAATTTACAGCCAAATTTATCACTTCTGAAACTTTTTAAATGCTATAGGGATCAAGAAAAAACACAAATAATGCCTTACAATAATTTGGTCACTGATGAAATGCAGTGACCAAATGCTATAATTCCCAATATATTCAATCTCAATATCTGCACGGCCAATGTTCGCCAAGAACTTTGACTGTTGTTGTCCCTTCAGCTCTCGCTTCTATCTACCGTCATTTCTCCTCACTTTTGGAATTCAAAAGTAGGATAAATGTCTCTCACGCTTATCCCGATTTCCATAATTATTTACAGCGCAAAAATTGACCATTTTGGCGGGTTTTAACAGGCCCGCTACGCTGGAAACAATGGTAAGTGCTTACCTGCAGTTCATCGCGTGTACTCCAGTTGGCGTAGCGTAGCAACAGTATGGGTCACAAGTCTGTGTGTGTCTGTGTGAGTGTGTGTGTCTGAAAGTCTGTGTGTGTGTGTGTGTGTGTGTGTGAGAGAGAGTCTGTGTGTGGTGGAGGATGTGGGTGTGTGTGTGATCAACAAATAACAAATAGTACAAATAATAAAGTATTTCATAGTTCAGAGCTTATTCATTGTTTAATAGCCTGATGGCTGTCAGGAAGAAGGTGTTCCTCAATGTGGATGTTACAGTTTTCAGATTACAAAAGTCGGACGTGACTCCAGAAGTCGGGCATATGTCAGTCAGTCCACAAGCCGTGATTCAGTCTGTCAGTCCAGAAGCCATGAGTCAGTCAGTCAGTCAAGAGACCATGAGTTAGTCCCAAGGCAGTGAGTGAGTCCAGAGGCCATGAGTAGGTCGCTCACCGTCCCGTCCCCGTCCCCCCCCCCCCCCCCCCCCCCCCCCCCCCCCCCACTGACATCCGCCTGAAGCCGTCCCCTTCCTTGGCTGCAGGACCAACCCCCCCACCCCACCCTGACAGCTCCCGCCTCAAAAAAATGCTTTGCACAAATTCTTCAGTTAGCCCAGAGGATTGTGAATCCCAACAAAACAATGGTATTCTTTAATTTGCCACAACCAATAAATGGAAGGATGCACCTTGATGATGACAATCCAGAATTGCTGCAGGAATTGCAATACGATAGAACTGAACAACAGCAATTTGTGGAGGAGAATGGGCCACTGCTGAATGCAGAGCAGAGAGCAGTGTATTTAACAGAAGGTGAAGGTGAGCACTCAATTTAACAGAAGGTGAAGACATTCCCCTTCAGCAGACCAAATTCCCCATTCAATCAAGTTTTGCTATGACGATCCATAAAGCACAAGGACAAACAATGCAGAATGTGACAAACCGGTATTTCAGCATGGAAAACTATATGTATCTCATAGCCGAGGAAAGATGAAGGGAAATGTCAAAGTTTTCCTGAAGGATGGAACATCGACCAAGAATGTTGTCATTAAAAGCGTGCTTCGTTGAATGATGACCTCGGAGATAAATTCTCAGATTTTCTATGTTAAAATTTGACCGCTCAATCTCTCTATATTTAAATTGTCTCTTTTTATCAACAGCAAAGAGACATAAAGATGCAGTGAGCAGCAACAAGAGACACAACAAGAAATAAATTAATAATTCTCATCTTTAACATTTAAATTGTTCTTATATTTTAAGAGTCATTCACATTTTAAACTTTAATAAATCCTTTTTCCACTTTTCATGCCTGCGTGTTCTTCATCACAGTGGGAACATAATGGGCAGGAATGGCTGGTCTGTGGGAGAGCCACTAAACGTGCATGGGGGGAGAAGGACTGAATGCGTGGGGGGGGGGGGGGGAAGGGGAATGGCAAGGAGCAGAGTTGGGGGGGGGGGGGTAAAGGGAGAAGGGGTGACTGAGTGAACTGCCAACGTACCAGGCATGAGTAACTGCACTGCCAGCCCACCAGCCGTGAGTAAGTGAACTGCCAGCTCACCAGCTGTCAGTGACTGAACTGCCAGCCCACCAGCCGTGAGTGACTGCACAGCCAGCCCACCAGCCGTCAGTAACTGCACAGCCAGCCCACCAGCCATGAATAAGTGAATTGCCAGCCCAGCAGCTGTAAGTGTCTGAACTGCCAGCCCACCAGCCATGAGTGACTACACTGCCAGCCCACCAGCTCTATGTGACTGAACTGCCAGTCCACCAGCCATGAGTGACTGCACTGCCAGCCCACCAGCCATAAGTAAGTGAACTACCAGCCCACCAACCATAAGTGACTGAACTGCCAGCACAATAATCCATTCAGTCCACCCTCTCCCCCTTCTCTCTCACACAGAGTCTGTCACCTGTTTTGGGCAGAATTTCTGGCAGTTTCTTAGCTGCCAGCCTGCCAGGTCTGAGTGACTGTACTGCCAGGTCTCAGTGACTGAGCTGCCAGCCCAAGAATCCATTCGGCACACAATGCCCATACTAGCCCTCTGGAAACCAGTTCCTTCTGCCCACAACACCCATACTAGCCCCCCCCCCCCCCCCCGGCCAGCAATATTGGAATTGGTGTAGAGGTGGAAAATTGCAATGGGTGACCAGCCCTCCCATGTGATGCTGGGACCCAACGGGTCCCACTTAGTCTAGTAACTTTCTATAACTCTCCCTGACGAAAGCTCGCAATGCCACCAAATATCAACTTTGGTCGCTAAATTGCTACACAAAGTAAAGTTACAGTTCAACAGTTGCCTACGGCGATCCTCCAGTGTTGCCATTTATAGATGTATGATCCCACTGGCTCGTCTGGTCTTCTCTAAAAGGTTACATTACAGTAAATTTGGGAAATATCCTTCTACTTTGAAATTAAAAAACCCTAGGTAGAGAGAGAAAAAAACATCAAATTTCCAGCTCCACTGCCATTAAAACCAATAAGAGCTTACTAACCACTTTAATGGCAACGCCTTTTTTAAGTATAGAAAATATATAAATATCTGAATAAATTAAGTCATTCACCCTTCATTCACCCCTCTAGTTTCATTCACCCCAAAATAATTTCATTTGCCCTTGGGTGAGCCATTCACCAGTTTAAGAAGCACTGTTCTAAAAGACCAGTCCAAACATGCCAGCTTTTACAGTGATGGAATAATAGTCATGCTCAAAACAATCTTCTTGCAATCTCCCAAAAATTTGATTAATAACCCAAAATTAATTCTGACAAATATCTAGGTCCAAGTCACTCAGTACAGAATTAGCTGAATGAAAGCTGCATAGGCTGCCTGGGGGAGTGGAAATATTAAAAGGATTAGTGTAAACTTTGACTGCAATAGTGTTGGATAGCATGGATGTTAACAGTTTACAAATGAGAGAATAAAAAAAATAGAACGTGAATGATAAGTTCATGTTCTAGGAGTAGAATAAGGCCATTTGGCCCATCAAGTCTACTCCACCATTCAATCATGACTGATCTATCTCTCCCTCTCAACCCCATTCTCCTGCCTTTGCCCCATAACCTCTGACACCCATACTAATCAAGAATCTGTCAATCTCCGCCTTAAAAATATCCATTGACTTGGCCTCCGCAGCCGTCTGTGGCCACAAATTCAGCAGATTCAACACCCTCTGGGAAAGAAATTCCTCCTCATCTCCTTTCTAAACGTACGTCCTTTCATTCTGATACAATGGCCTCTGGTTCCAGACTCTCCCACTGGTGAAAACATCCTCTCCATATTCACACTATCCAAGCCTTTCACTATTCGGTAAATTTCAATTAAGTAGATTAGATTCGATTAGACTTTATTAATCCCCTTATTCAGGGGAAATTCAGATGTCCTTGCAGCACACTAATAAAAATACAACATAGCATTCAAGAAGAAATTCAACACCAAAACACAAAAACATCCCCCCACAGTGGTTCCCACTGTGGGGGAAGGCACAAAGTCCAGTCCCCATCCTCTTGTCCACCCAGAGTCGGGCCTATTGGGGCCTCCAAAGTCGCTGCCGACGCCCGATGTTCTCGCCGGGTGATGGTACTCCGGCGTCGGGAGAACCCCCAGCGGCTTGAGGTGCTAGGAACGGCCGCCTTCCCACCGGAGACCGCGGCTTCCAAGCCAACAGGCCGCGCCGAGCGGAGCTCCACACACTGGCGATCTCGGCGAGAGATCCCAGGCTCCGAGATGTAAGTTCAGCACCGCAGCTGGCCGCTCCACAGAACCGCGGCTCCACGATGTTATTATCGGCGGTCCCAGCATACTGGAGTTCCAGCGCGGCAACCCAGGAAAGGCATCGCCCGCTCCACGACAGTGCTCCAGCGCTGCGCCGCCGCCAAAGCCGATGTTCTGGCCAGGTCCCCTGAGGGAAACTTCGCTCCAGGACCCGCTGGTAGGCCGCGAGGCCAGGTCGAAGGCGCTGCTCGGAGGAAGGCAACCCCTCCGACCAGGTAGGGACTTGAAAAACAGTTTCCCCCTTCCTACCCACCACCCCCCTACACATAAAAAGATTAGGCCCCCTGACTGCACACTCAACGTACTAAAAATAATTAAAAAAGGGGAAAAAAACGGATAGCTGCAGGTCAGGCAGCCGTTCAGGACAGCGCCTCCTCCGGAACCCCCTCATCGTTATAAACCTCAGCGAGTACAGGCCCAGCACCGACAAAGGCTCATCATATGTTAACCCACTCATTCCTGGGATAATTCTCATGTTTCATCAATGATGTTTTTGATCAAAGCTATGCCAGTAAAATAAGGGCCCACACAGAGCAGTGATTCATTTCTCGTGACTCAGTGACTTGTTTCACAGATGAAAGCAGAAAATATATTGAGGGTTACATGTATTGCCTGTCCTATACTGTCATTGCCAAATGTTTTGAAGTTCCATAGCAGTACTTCAACTTTATTAAAGAGTAAGCCTGTTTCAGGTGAAGGCCACAAATAATACAAACAATTATGTACATTGCAAAGAACGGCAACATTTTTCAATATAAGTGAAGGAAATTTCACTTGAGTAAGTTGCCGCTGGACATCTCTTATTGAAATGCTCTATGGGTCAGTCTATGTGAAAATGCTATTTTCCACAATTCCTAGAATGCACAGTGAGAATTCTAGCAGAGTTGGAAACAGTTCTAAAAATTAACATTAAGGAAGTGCTTCCATTGTTTCTGGTAACTCTGAGCACATGATTACAGTGAAAATGAGAGGATTGTCTTAATCTCTTTCATGTAGATGGCAAGTTGAATCAATTTAATCGCAACAGGCTTTCTTCATTTTGATAACTGTTTGTGCTCAGCTTCAATCCATGGAATTATTAACAATTGTTTCACACCCCCTGTTCAGGAAACTCCTCAAATATGGAAATGTGCCAGTTTCTGTTTACACTGTTTACAAAATTTACATTGATATATAGTTGTTACAAACTGACTGAAATAGGCATTCAAATGCATAAAGACTTGTGCCATGTTTCAGTCCTTGATCATGGGTGAAGTTGGTAGATGTATAGGATACTATCAATTATCCCCAGGGTGGCTGGATGGCACGAGAATCAGGGCAGAATGAAATGGGCATTTAAGTCAGAAGAGGTTACAGGGATGTGAGTGGGGTAATAGAATTGATGAGACTGATCTGAAAGCTGGCATTGACTTTTGAAGCCAGATCGCCTGCTTCTATGTTGTAAGAAAATGTGGTCGGAATATACAAATATGTTAGAAAAGAAGATAGACACAAAACGCTGGAGTAACTCAACGAGACAGGCAGCACCTCTGGATAGAAGGAATGGGTGACCTTTCGGGTCGAGACCCTTCTTCGGACTTCGAACTAGAAGCTGGTTATATCTTAAGATGACCGTGCAGTGAGTGGTGTGTAGGAAGGAACAGCAGATGTACAGTTTGCGCTTCCGCCTGAGCAGTGGAGAACTGTTATGTGCCGGGGGGATACCGTCACATCAAACTGCATCTTAAGGCTTCTTGCCATCACCTGGAGAATGCCACATTTCACACCTGCCTCGCCCTATCTCCTCGCCAGACCTAGCGACTGGAGTTAGTTAGCACCCGACACCAGTAAATGAGACAGTGTTCAAATTCCACGCCCCATCTATGGCCGAGGGTGGCAAGTTGGAGAAAATATCAACCAGGGAGCCCACTCTTCCTGATCTGACTCCACCTGCCAGCATTTACTACTTTTATTTCACCTCGGGCAAACTTGTGACACTAACTCATTTGAGTAAATTAAATGCATCATTTATAAACACTTTAGCTTTCACCAACAATGGCCCGTTTCTTTTATCATCGTTACTTTTTTGCATATCTTTCATTCACTTGTTCTATATCTCTCTACATCACCGTCTATATCTCTCTCTCTCTCCCCTTACTCTCAGTCTGAAGAAGGGTCTCGACCAGAATGGTCACTTATTCCATCCAGAGATGCTGCTTGGCCCTCGGAGTTACTCCCGCATGTTGTGTCTATTTTAACCCTTTCTGTCGCTAACTCCGGCGGTGTGTTTTGCAGCAGCCGGGGACACACTCGGTGCTAACACTGGGGGAGAGGGTTGCAAGCTGGAAGCGGGTTCATTCCCCCAGGACAGTTCGCACTCACCCGTCTTAAAGCGAAGGCTCGGGTCGCGCTGGTCCTCCATCTCCCTCAGCAGCATGAGGAAGAGGATGCCAAAGGAGTTCTGGATGCCGAAGATGGACCCATTGCACCAGGTGACGGCGAACACCACCACCCAGCCGAAGCCCCCGTCCGCCACTTGGTAGTCCTGGAGCGGGGGGTCGGCTGGCGAGTCCCCCGGCGGCTGCGAGCTGTCCCCGGACTCGGGCACATCCAACACACGCACTCTACTCTCCTCCTCAACGCACTCCAATATCTGTGCAGCCTCGACCCCCATCTGGCCGGGCTCTGTCGTCTCGGCATCCATCCCCCAGAGCGGCAGGGAGGGAGGGAGGGAGGATGGGGAGGGTGAGCAGTCTGTGGCAGCCGCTCTCTGTTTACAGATCAGTGTTATCTACACCAGTGTTGTTATGTCATGTGGCTCCTTACTCAGATCCAGCCAGTGTCCAGGGCTCGCCGCTGCCCCTGCACGAATGGCTTGCTCCAGATCAATGCATTGCTTAAATAATATCAGGTGCAAATCCGCCCCCCCGCCGCCGGGTCTGTCGCCAAAGCAACCGGCAGCAGTGGATCAGTCAGTGGCAGCGAGACCACGTCCCCGGACAGTGCACGGTCACGGACTCCGCCTCTGGACCCGTTCACACAGCGGCGTGGGCGAGAGAGCAGGGATGTAGAAGGAAAAACAACACGCTAGCCGGCGGCCAAACTCATTTCCATTAACACGGGGATGTTTACAGACAGGGAGCGAAGGCGATAACAGTGCAGCCTCGCCGCTCCACTCACCCATTGCGGCACTCAAAGGTCCACTTCCCAGCCCCTTGCCGGCTTCACTCACCCACCCCCAATAACATTATCTCAGCATCACCAACGTTTCGTGCACTTATTTCGTATCAGCAGCATTTCACGCAATTCTCCATGCGTGCGATACAGCGTTTCCTTCTTCTCATCGAACAAATACTGGAAAATGGATGGATTCTCGCTGTACATGTGCTGCCCGATCTGCTCTCCAGTGCTTTACTGGTTCACTTTTTTCATTGGGCATTATGAAAAAACCCATCCCACGTACAACTGGCAGCTGTACTATTCTTCATCTCGTTGTTTCAGTTTCACGCAGCGCCATTCTTTGAATAATTCGATTGTTGACCTTTTCTCTGGTAACGCCTCGATTCAAGTTCAAGTGAGTCTATTGTCATGTGTCCCTGTATAGGACAGTGAAATTCTTGCTTTGCATAAGCACACAGAAAAAAAAATAGTAGGCATTTACTACAAAACAGATAAATGTGTCCATATACCATGATATAAATATATACACACATGAATAAATAAACTGGTAAAGTGCAAATAACAGAAAGTGGTTATTAATAATCAGAGTTTTGTCCGAGCCAGGTTTAATAGCCTGATGGCTGAGGGGAAGTAGCTATTCCTGAACCTGGTTGTTGCAGTCTTCAGGCTCCTGTACCTTCTACCTGAAGGTAGCAGGGAGATGAGTGCTTTTTGCCGGGGTGGGAAGAGTGCAACCTTCACGTGGTCCGCCCTGTTTCGACGAATGCAATCAACCTGGCGTGCACAATCGACTAAGATCAAATACTACAAGTTGTCCTACAACTTTAGGCTGTGTACGCCAGACACAAGAAGACGCTGTTTGTTCTAAGCCCTGCCAGTTATTCCAGACACAGCGGTGCCTGCTTTTGTTCCTTTTACCTGTGTTCCGAGCGACTACACTTCATTTGCTTACTTTACTGTAAATGTTTTGAGGTTTCAAAGGGAAAGAGAAAGAATGTATAAAGTCAGCGATGGGGAAGGGACATTGAGGCAGGGCTGCAGCCACAGAAGGCAACGGGTCTATCCCAATGCACAAAGAATTCATTTAAAAAAAAGTAGTGGCAAAATATCCTGGTTTGATCTGAATGGACTACAGCGATGTGACTGCATGATGACAAAGCCAAAATATTTCGATGTTTTGGAAACAAGCAGGTCGCAAAGGGGGTGCTTGTAGAGGGGGCAGGGGTTGTAGGTGAGAGCTGGTATTCTGATCAAGGGTGGCATGAGGGCAGTGTGAAGGAATTATCTTGGCTTTGTATTAGAATAGTAAGATTAAACGAGAACTTACCAGTTCGAAGTTTGATCGTTATTTTATGAGGAGTACGTTGAGGGAATACGTGAAGAACCCCGCCAGGATGCATGCGTGTCATTCTTCAAAGCAGCGGTGTGAAATCACAGATAACTGTAATGACTTAAACATAGTAAGATTAGAGAAAGAAATACCAGTTGAGTATATGATCATGGGTGGGAGCGGAGGGCACGTATTCCCTCAACGTACTCCTCATAAAATAATGATCAAACTTCGAATTGGTAAGTTCTCGTTTAATCTTACTATTTTACTTCGGAGTCACGTGAGTGACTACGTGAAGATTTCAAAGCTCTGTGATTTCATGCCGTGGAAACGAGTCCATGCATCACATCTGCCTTAATGACTGTAGGAGGAATTGTGTCAACATAATTTAGACATGAATCCGACATTAAAATCCATGAAATTTATTAACACAAATTATAACCCCTATTTATGGGGTAAATTAAATTACAGAACTTAAAATTGTTTCTGCAAACGTTTCAGGTTTCATGACTGGTTTATTATAAAATAGTTGGAATGTTTTTTCCCCTGACCATCCTGCTGCCTTGAGGATTTGGTCCATTGGTACATCCAACTGCATAGCTGCTGATGTAGCTGCAGCCCTGGTGGAATGAGATTTAAAAATAGTAGTATCCACCCCAGCCTGTGTTAGAACCTGTTTCAGCCATCTTGAGATGGTCTGGACTGTCACTCTTTTGTGTGGTTGCTTATGGCTGACTAAAAGTGCCTTCTCATTGCCTCTGATGATTTTCGTTTTCTCCATGTATAACGACAAATGTCTTGCTATACAGAGACGATTATCTGTTGGGTAAGACCTAAATTCTATATTGAGGCCCGCCGATCCCTGTCTGTTCTGCTTTACTAATTCATAAATTTGAAATGTAATATTTTCTGTTGAGGAAGTCATGTTGTCCAGTCTTAATTTATGCAATGACTGTACCCTTTGTGCCGTGACCAATGCCATTAGCATGACTGTTTTTAATGTCGGTCTATGTAGGGACAGAGCGGTTGCTGGAGACCAATTCCTGAGCATCTTCAGGACAATACTCACATCCCATATTTGGGAGTACCTGGTTCTTGGGGGATTGGTATTAAAAATTCCCCTCATAAGTTTTGTTACCAGTGGGTGAGGCCCAGCAGAGTGACGCTCTGTTCCTTGCCATAGATAAGTTGATAAGGCACTTCTGGCGCAGTTGATGGCACTATAACTGAGCCCCTCATCATAATGGAGGCCTGCCAGGTATTCCAGAACAGACGGGATGTTCATATCTCTGTAGGTGATGCTGTTTTTGTTACAATACATCTCCCACTTCCTGATATAGACCAGATACTGTTTTTTGGTGGACTGTCTTTGGGCCGCCAAAATCATGTTCACTGTTCGGTCCGTCAGTCCCAGCTGTAGTAGAGGTATTTTTAAACTCTACAAATTAATAAATTCAAATAGTTATGGCATGGGTGGCTATCCCTTGTTACGGGATGAACCAACAAGTCTGGTCTATTCGGGATGGTGATACATGGTTCTAATACCATGTTCAGTATCACTGGGAACCATGGTTGAGTAGGCCAATCGGGTACTACCAAAATACCAGACGCAGAGTCCTGCTGTATTTTCCTTAATACCCGACTGATGAGGCAGAAAGGAGGGAATGCATAAATAAACAATTTCCCCCAATGAAGCGAAAATGCATCTGTCGCCGCTGCCGCAGGGTCTGGTTCCCATGAAACATAATTTGATAACTGGTGATTAAGCCTGGATGCGAATAGATCGATATCTGGTGTTCCATATCGTGCTGTAATATCAGTAAATACTTTTTTATTCAACATCCATTCGGTGTTTTCATTAAATATGCGTGACCTGGTGTCTGCCACTAAATTTAGTTTACCTGGGAGGTAAGTAGCTGATATCCAAATATCTCTCTGGATACACCACTGCCAAATTGTATTAGCCAGATTGTCACATGATGTCGATTTGTTTCCACCCATGTGGTTGATATATGCTACCACGGTGGTATTGTCTATCTGTAGTCTAACATGCTGGTGATATGACCCAATACAATATGACTTTAGGCCATAGAATGCACCCAACATTTCCAGGTAGTTTATGCCTAGTGTGAGTAATAATGATGCCTCCTGAGCAGTCCATCTACCTCCACAGCTGGAGATGGAATTGGTGGCACCCCAACCAAGTGCACTGGCATCAGTTTGTAGCACCAATGAAGGGTTGCTGATAATGATTGGATTGAAACAAAGCCAAATGTTATCTATCCACCATTTTAGTTCCATTATAGCTTTGATTGGTAGCTTCATTGGTCTGTCAAAATGACCAGCATTGATTTTGAGTGCTTGTATTTTTGCTCTCTGTAAATTTTGGTAATGTAAAGGTCCAAATTAAGTGGCTGGAAAGGCAGCCACCATTTTGCCAATTACTTTTGCTATCAATCTGGTGGATGGTTTACTGATGTCAATGAGGTTATTGCAAGCCTCTATTAAGTCTATAGCCTGTTCCTTTGGCAAAGTCACCGACATGTGAACTGGGTCAATGGTGAACCCCCAATAGTCCATTGTAGTGGAAGGCATTCATTTAGATTTAACTGGATGGATAATAAACCCCAGTTTTTCAAATAACTGTTTTGTGGCTGTTACAGTTTGTTTGGCCAATTCCAAAGTTTTGCCCACAATCAGTATGTCATCTAGATATGCCATGACCATGTGTTTTCGTTTCCGTAGAAACGCTAGGGCTGGTTTCAAAATTTTTGTGAACAGTCTGGGGGCTGATGTTAACCCATTTGGTAGCGCTCTATACTGCCTGAGCTGTCCCATCCAGTTGAATATTAAGAAACATCTGTGGTCACCTCGTATAGCCACTGAATAGTAAGCATCTTTTAAATCGATGCTAGCCATGAAGTAACCTTTGGAAATCAATTGTTTAGCAGTAACAAACATTTCCATTTTTAAATGAATATATTGGGAAGAGCAATCCTAATATGAAAAATTAATAAATCTCTTCTGATCAAGAAATCAGAAATCTACTGGCGCTCAGCATTCTCAGCAATATACATTTGAGAAGTAAAGACTCGCAGGATTGTGATTTGTGCAATGGCTAACCAAGGTGGGGTGTTTGCATTGAAATTGATAGTCAAGGTTTAAGAAGTTATGAACTGTAATAAATCTGAGTGATGGGGAGTATGAGCAACCACGGAATATTTAAAAATTGAGGGAGGAAAGTAGAAATAAATAGACTAAGGGTTTGTTAACTTTTAAAAAAGGTGATAAAAGTAATAGTCAAGAGAGTTTATAGTCATGTGGCCCTGAAAGGACAATGAAATTCCTGCTTTGCTTCAGCACAACAGAACATAGTAGGCATTGACTACAAAACAGATCAGTGTGTCCATATACCATTATATACGTAAATACACACATGAATAAATAAACTGATAAAGTGCAAATGACAGATAATGGGCTATTAATGTTCAGAGTTTTGTCCGAGACACGTTTAATAGCCCGATTGCTGTGGGGAAGTAGCTATTCCTGAACCTGCATGTTGCAGTCTTCAGGCTCCTGTACCTTCTACCTGAAGGTAGCAGGGAGATGAGTGTGTGGCCAGGATGGTGTGGGTCCTTGATGATGCTGCCAGCCTTTTTGAGGCAGCGACTGCGATAAATCCCCTCGATGGAAGGGAGGTCACAGCCGATGATGGACTGGGCAGTGTTTACTACTTTTTTTAGTCTTTTCCTCTCCAGGGCGCTCAAGTTGCCGAGCCAAGCCACGATGCAACCGGTCAGCATGCTCTCTACTGTGCACCTATAGAAGTTAGAGAGACTCCTCCTTGACAAACCGACTCTCCGTAATCTTCTCAGGAAGTAGAGGCGCTGATGTGCTTTCTTAATTATTCCATCAGTGTTCTTGGACCAGGAAAGATCTTCAGAGATGTGCACGCCCATGAATTTGAAGCTCTTGCCCCTTTCAACCATCGACCCGTTGATATAAACGGGACTGTGGGTCCCCATCCTACTCCTTCCAAAGTCCACAATCAGTTCCTTGGTTTTGCTGGTGTTGAGGGCCAGGTTATTGTGCTGGCACCATTTGGAAAGTCGCTCGATCTCTCTTCTATACTCATCCCCATCAGTGATACGTCCCACAACAGTGGTGTCATCAGCGAACTTGATGATGGAGTTCGCACTATGACTGGCTACGCAGTCATGAGTATAGAGTGAGTACAGCAGGGGGCTGAGCACGCAGCCTTGAGGTGCTCCCGTGCTGATTGTTATCGAGTCTGACACATTTCCACCAATACGAACAGACTGTGGTCTGTGAATGAGGAAGTCGAGGATCCAATTGCAGAGGGATGCGCAGAGACCCAGTTCTGCGAGTTTGGTAACCAGTTTGGAGGGGATGATTGTATTAAATGCCGAGCTGTAATCAATGAATAACAGCCTGACATATGAGTTTTTGTTGTCCAAGTGGTCCAGAGCGGAGTGGAGGGCCAGCAAGATCGCATCCACTGTTGATCTGTTGTGATGGTAAGCGAACTGCAGTGGGTCCAGGTTTTTGTCGAGGTAGGAGTTAATTTGCGCCATGATCAACCTCTCAAAGCACTTCATCACCACAGACGTTAGTACCACTGGTCGATAGTCATTGAGGCACGTCACCTTACTCTTCTTGGGCACTGGTATAATTGATGCCCTTTTGAAACGGGTGGGAACCTTGGACCTTAGTAGTGAGAGGTTGAAAATGTCCATAAAAACTCCAGCTAGTTGGTCCGCACAGGTTTTTAGAACACGACCAGGTATGTCATCAGGTCCAGGCGCTTTTCGAGGGTTCACCCTCTGAAGGATTTCCTGACGTCGGCCTCTGTGACTGAGACTGAAATACCATCACAGCGAATGGGGGCTCAGGAAGGCACATCAGTATTCTCCCTATCAAAGCGTGCGTAAACGCATTGAGTTCATCAGGGAGTGATGTTTCGCCGACATTCGAAAGTTGATCACTTGGAATTATTATCAGAAAAGTAAATGAAATAATTTGTAGGAACTCATATTGGGATATATAAAAACATATTAATAGGTAAGAAGAGAATAAAGAAAGGAAGTAATTATTGCAGAGAGAAAGTACTCAGCAAATTCATGGTTCTTGGGGCTAGAATATGCTCCGAGCCAGAAGCCATTCACCCACAGGTTTCAAGAGGTGGCGGAAGATGCATTGGTTACAATCATTCATGACAGGCCACAATTGGTAAAGCAGTTAAAGTAACACTACTATTGAAGAAAGAAATAAAGCAAGGCGTGACAGACCAGTTAACCCACTTCTGTTGCCAGGAACATGCTGGAATTGGTTAAAGTGGCAACTCAAGTGTGAAGAAGGTGTCTCCACCTGAAACATCACCTATTCCTTTTCTCTGGTAATGCTGTCTGACCCCCGCTTTTTGTGTCTATCATCAGTTGAAACCAGCACCTGCAGTTCCTTCCTACACAGGTATAATATGGTTTTATGAAAGTAATTAACCTGACTGGTTACATTTTTTTAATGAATATAGTGTATTTGAATTTCCAAAAGCCATCCAATTAGGCACAATGTCAAAACGTTATTGCATACGCAGGGCAGCCCAAGGATCTGTGCCACGCCTCAGCTATTTGCATTCTCTATAAGTGACTTGAATGTAGGATCATAAAAAAGCAGGTGGAAAAAGCATTGTGAGGAGGACAGTCTGTGATAAGCTACAAAAAAGTACAAGGAAGTGAGGTTATACACTGCAGGAAGGATGCAAAACCAGCATCCTCTGTGTGGAACTGTTAAGTTGGTCTCCGGTATTCAGGTTTATTTATTTAAAAAATTGCCAACTTTTCTTGAATGTATTCATTTGAGGATCTAGGTGACAATGTCATGTCAGCATTATTTCCCCTTGAAGTGACTAGTTCCATTTGCTTCTCCATTGGCAGCAATGTTGAGTCTGAAGAAGGGTCTCGACCAGAAACACCTATTCCTTTCCTCCACAGATGCCGTCTCACCCGCTGCGTTACTCAGGTATTTTTTGTCCATCTCCGGTTTAAATCCGCACCTGCAGTTTGTTCCTGCACGTGACAATTAATTATATGGGATTGTAGGCCTAACCAGATTTCTTTCTTGGAAGTTCATTGGCATTGATCCATGCAGCTGTGACCCCTTTCCTTTTAATTGAAGGAAAACTACTAGGTTCACAGGAGTAGAATTAGGCCATTCGGCCCATCAAGTCCACTCCACCATTCAATCATGACTGATCTCTGCCCCTTAATCCCATTTTCCTGCCTTCTCCCCATAACCCTGGACACCCATTCTAATCAACAATTTGTCCATCTCTGCCTTAAAAATATCCACTGATGGCATCCACAGCCCTCTGTGGCAATGAGTTACACAGATTAACTACCCTCTGACTGAAGAAGTTCCTTCTCACCTCCTTTCTAACAGAGCAACCTTTAATTCTGAGGCTATGACCTCTAGTCCTAGACTCCCCCACCAGTGGAAACATCCTTTCCACATCCACTATATATGTCTTTCATTATCCTGCCAGTTTCAACAAAGTCCCCCTCTCAACCTTCTAAACTCCAGCTACTGTGGTAGGATTTGATCTCAAGTCTGTGGCTCGAGATTAGGATTTTGGTCATCTGCATCCCCAATGCGCACAGCATGTACCTCTAGCACAAACATGCAGCAGACTATCAACAAAATCTGACTTTGAAAGCAAGAAACAATAGACAATAGGGGCAGATGTAGGCCATTCGGCTCTTCGAGCCAGCACTGCCATTCAATGTGATCATGGCTGATCATCCACAATCAGTACCCCGTTCCTGCCTTCTCCCTATATCCCCTGACTCTGCTTTCTTTAAGAGCTCTATCCAACTCTCTTGAAAGCATTCAGAGAACCGGGTCCACTGCCTTCTGAGGCAGAGAATTCCACAGACTCACAACACTCTGTGAAAAAGATTTTCCTCATCTCCATTCTAAATGGCTTACCCCTTATTCTTAAACTGTGACCACTGGTTCTGGACTCCCCCAACGTCGGGAACATGTTTCCTGCCTCTAGCGTATCTAAACCCGTAATAATTTTATAAGTTTCAATAAGATCACCTCTCATCCTAAATTCCCCAGTATACAAGCCCAGCCGCTCCATTCTATCAACATATGACAGTCCCATCCCGGGAATTAATCTCATGAACCTACGCTGCACTCCCTCAATAGCAAGAATGTCTTTCCTCAAATTTGGTGACCAAAACTGCACACAATACTCCAGGTGTGGTCTCACTAGGGTCCTGTACAACTGCAGAAGGACCTTTTTGCTCCTATACTCAACTCCTCTTGTTATGAAGGCCAACTTGCCATTCGCTTTCTTCGCAGCCTGCTGTACCTGCATGCTTACTTTCATTGACTGATGAACAAGGACCCCCCAGATCCCGTTGTACTTCCCCTTTTCACATTGCCATCCAGCTTTGTGTTATTTGCAAATTTGCTAATGTTACTTTTAATCCCTTCATCATCTAGATCAGGGGTCGGCAACCTATGGCCCCCGGGCAGAATGCGGCTCGTAACCCGAAATCAGCCGGCCCGCAGGCGTATTTTTTCCACGTATTTATCTGGCCCGCAGACTTCCGCATGTCCGGTACCTCCCGGGCCTGAGGCCACGGCGCCCAGGCGCGTTGACTCAAGGATGCAAGAAGGCCTGCACTGGCGGCCACGATGGCCGAGTGCCGAGCAGCGTCGAGCTCTGGCTGTACCGCATCCTGCGCAAAGCCTCCGACACAGCCGCGCACCTTCTGTTTCTGGGCTTCACTGTTGGGACGGGGTGAAAGATTGCAACCGTCACGTGGTCCGCCCCGCAAATAAGATCATATAGAAGAAGTAGTCCTACAACTTTAGGCTGTGCACGCCATACGCAAGAAGAAGACTGTCGGGATCGGAGGTAGAAAAAAATAAAAAGCTGGAGAAACTCAGCGGGTGAGGCAGCATCTATGGAGCGAAGGAATAGGTGATGTTTCGGGTCGAGACCCTTCTTCAGAAGCGGCTGATGCTGCTCTGAGACCAGACTGAAGAAGGGTCTTGACCGTTGTATAAGATGTATAACACAGCAAAGAGTAGCCGGAAGCCAGAGGATTGGGAAACTTTTATAGGACAACAGAAGGAAACAAAACGGGCAATATGGGCTGAAAAGATGAAGTATAAAGTGAAGCTGGCCAGGAATATAAAGCGTCTCTAGATATGTTAAGGGAAAAAGAGTAGCAAAGTCAAATGTGGGTCCCTTGAAGGCAGACACGGGTGAAATTATAATGGGGAACAAGGAAATGGCAGAAGAGTTGAACAGGTACTTCGGATCTGTCTTCACTAATGAAGACACAAACAATCTCCCAGAATTACTGAAGGACAGAGGATCTAAGGGGGTCGAGGAACTGAAAATTTTCATTAGGCGAGCATTAGAAACTATAGAACATTGGAAAATGATCACCAATGGGTCCACAATTTCCAGAGCCACCTCCTTAAGTCCCCCGGGATGCAGACCATCAGGCCCTGGGGATATATCAGCCTTCAGTCCCATCAGTCTACCCAACACCGTTTCCTGCCTAATGTGCATTTCCTTCAGTTCCTCCATCACCTAGATCCTCTGGCCACTAGTACATCAGGGAGATTGTTTGTGTCCACTTAGTGAAGATGGATCCAAAGTACCTGTTCAACTCATCCACCATTTCATTGTTCCCCATAATAAATTCTCCTTTTTCAGTCTTCAAGGGTACAACTTTGGTCTTAACTAATTTTTTCCTCTTCACATACCTAAAGCTTTTACTATCCTGCTTTATATTTTTGGCTAGCTTACCTTCGTACCTCATCTTTTCCCCGCTCATCTTTGCAACGTTGTACTTCTCTTTTATTTTTATACTGTCCCTGACGTCCCTTGTCAGCCACGGTTGCCCCTTACTCCCCTTGGAATCGTTCTTCCTCTTTGGAATGAACTGATCCTGCACCTTCTGTATCATTCCCAGAAATACCTGCCATTGTTGTTCCACTGTCATCCCTGCTGGGGTATCTTTCCAGTCAACTTAAGCCAGCTCCTCCCTCATGGCTCCGTAGTCCCATTTGTTCAATTGTAATATTGATACCTCTAATTTACCCTTCTCCCTCTCAAATTGTAGATTAAAACTTATCATATTAAGAAACGCATGTGCTTGGCTACATCAGAGTGGTCTCCCTGTACAAGAATATACTTGTATTAGAAACAGAACAGTGAAGTTTCGTGAGATCAAGCGACTGTTGTAAAGCGAGATTGTTAAGTGATTTCGCTGGTATCTGTAATTTTGAGCCTCAACAGGGCAGATAGCGTGAGGATGCGCCCCCTGTTGGCGAAACCCCGGACTGGTTTTGTCAAAATAAAAAGCCAGACCATCTATTATCAAGAGAATGCATTTCTTCTCTCGGAAGGGGTGTAAATCTCTGGAATTCTCCATGTGGGATGACAGATGGCGCAATGGGCTAAGTGTTCGGCTGGCGACCGGAAGGTAGCTGGTTCGAATCCCGCTTGGAGTGCATACCGTCGTTGTGTCCTTGGGGCAAGACACTTCACCCACCTTTGCCTGTGTGTAAATGTAATGTAATTATGTGAAGCACTAAAAATGTGCTATATAAATAAGATTATTATTATATTATCCCTGGAGTGTAGATCAAGTACATTCTTGGACAGTAAAACAAAAAATAGGAGAAAAATGGAAAATTGAGTCAATTTGATCATAGAGAAAACAGAAAATAGGTGCAAGAGTGGGCCATTTGGCCCTTTGAGCCGGCACCACAAATTGCTTGGACACATTTGAGGTTCAGTCATACAAAATGGTCCCCTTCATATTTCAACGCCAAGTTGGCTCCTGGTGACCAACCATCAACTGTATTTAATAGTCATAGTTTGATAGTTGGCTTCTTTTAAGACACTGCCTCCCACAGATTCCTTTGATGGTGGAGGCCAGTACTAACGATGGACCAATGTCTACCATTCTCTATACTTAGACCGTTGTATAACTCGGACAGATGAACTTGTCAGCTTGTCTTCCCAATCCATATATTCAAATGGACCAACAATCTTCTCAGGTGAGGCAGAGGTTCACTCGCACCTCCTCCAACCTCATCTACTGTATCCACTGTTCCTGTTGTGGACTCCTACGTCAAAGACTCTGCTGCCCAAAACACAGCTTACACTTGGTTCTACTCATCCACAAGCCTTCCCTCAAGTGTCAAGAGGGTTTTATTGTCACATGCACCAAAACAGAATAAAATTCTTACCCTAATTGGCAAAATTCTCTCCAGGAGAAAACGTCCATCTTCCGCACCGATTTAGGCCACATTTGCACTCCTTCATCCCAATGTCGGTGGCATTTTCTGGTGCCTCTGCAAGCCTTTGATTATCTTATAAGAATTTACAACAATTATGTACATTGTTTTTAGTGACTTGCTCAGATGTTATACATCAAGTAGTTAAATATGCAATTTATTTAAATCAAATAGACACCACCTACAAATTAGAAATCGTAGTAGTGGATTTGACTTGCCAAAATTACATTCAAATATGTTCAATTATCTCTGTCCAATGCTGCTGCAAGATAAAACTGCTGTAGAAACTCAGCGGGTCAGGCAGCATCTGTGGAGGCAAGACGACAGTTGATGTTTCAGAGGGAATGTTCTGGGCCTCCTCCACTGTGAGAGTGCGGTCCTACACAAATTGAAGGGACAGCACCTCATATTTGCTTGGGCAGGTTACAACTCAAAGGTTCAAAGGTCAGTTTGTCACGTACCAATTAAGGTACAGTGAAACTCAAATTACCATACAGCCATACTAAAAAAAGCAACAAGACACACAACTACATAAAGGTTCACATAAACAACCACCACAGCGGATTCCCACACTCCTCACTGTGGTGGAAGGCAAGTCTAATCTTCTTCCTCTTCTTCAGCAGTATATCAATTTCTCCAACTTCATGTAACCTTTGCTTTTCTTCTCTCCCCACTGCAGTTTCGCGACTAGTTTCACTGTCCTTCTGATTACATTTTACAGATTGATTGATTGTTAAGTGAGGGAAAGGTGACAACGAGGCAATGTATATTTCCTGATCATCTGCTTTGATCTGTCATTTTCACACCTTACCCTTCCACATCCCGAATCTCCCTCTCCTGACTCAGTCGAAGGGTCTCGACCCAAAATGCCACCCAGCTCCAGAGATGCTGCCCGACCAGCATATGCAGCTCCTTCTTACACATTATGATGCACACTGGTGGCCAAACATCCCATGCACATGAAAGGAGATTCATCGTGATTATGCTCATCAGCTGTAGCAATGTACAATATGCAGGGGTGACTGTTTTAAAGTTTGCTTCAGAGTAAGCTTGCCAACATTGCATCACTGAATTCTAGACAATTTATAAAGGGCCAATGCCATCATGGGTGTGACAATCTTTGCCTAGCCCCCACTGTAAATTTCAAGAGGGTTGGAAAGAAAAAGGGGACAATGTAAACAATTGGATGGCTGAGTAAAGGGCCTGTCCAATGAGCATGCGACTGCATGCGGCAAGCGCGACCAAACAGGAAGCGGAGGTCGAGTGATCCCCGTACAGGGCCTGTCCCACCAGCATGCGACTGTATGCGGCAAGCGCGACCAAACCGGAAGCGGGGGCCGCACGGAGGTTGAGTGATCCCGTACGAGCTGAAGTGAAGTTCGAGCAAAGTCCGCGGGAAGTTCGCGCGTGCGTGCGGCCTCAATGTGGCTGCATTGCCGCGCGGAATTTTTGGACGGTGTCAGTTTTTCGGAGCCCCGCGCGATGTCGGGACCAGTTCCGCACAACTCCATACGGCTCCGGCGATTGAAGTGGGACTGGCCCCGTGAGGCCGTGCGGCTCAAGCGACCACGTTAGGTCGCGCTTGCTGCATGCAGTCGCATGCCCATGGGACAGGCCCTTAACTATGTTAGAACTAGCATACAAAGTAGCAATATGAAGGCTAGTCGATACCTATGATTGTAATGGCACAATCGTGGATGCCATACAGATGGACAGGAGTCAAAAAGGCACATGGCTCCATTTAAATGAATGCAAGCATGTTTAGCCAGCTGCAGTCTACATTAGAGTTCTGCATTGTAAATCTGATGGTGTTCAAGCATCAAATCTAATGCAGTCATCAAGTTACCCAGTGTAATACAACACTGATAATCTGCTATCAGTTGTACAGAAATCCTGATGGCCTGGCATCGACCTGATTTACTGAGAACATGGGGCCAAGCATCTTTGAAGCTTACTGGGTTTACCTGAAAATTATACTGCTGCACCACATTAAAATTCCCAAAGGTCAGCAGGTTAAATGCACAAATGCCATGGAATCAACCAAACCATTATATTAATATGCAACATTATATCCAAAAAATATTGAGATTCAAATTTAAGAATTAATGACACATATTTTGACGGGAGGGTCAATTAGCCCAACCCCAAATGCTGCAACTCAAAACGATGGTTATCATCAAGAAAATTACATTACGTTAATTAATGCATAACAAAAATAAAGACAGACATAAATAGTGATTTTTACAGTGGTTTATTATGAATGCAATAAGTGGACACATCTGTTAGATCAAGAGAAAGCTGCTTAACATAGTAAGAGTAATCCTTTCTCAGTGACACACAAAAGGCATCTAAATAAAACCAATATAATAGTACAAAGTGAATTTACAGAAAACTCTGCTTTAAGTGTCGAATAGGTCAGGAGGACACATTATTGGCAACAATGCTGAATACAAGATTCAACTGTCAGCTCCTTATGCCAGTTTATCCACTAAACAAAAATCAGATTCATTTCTGGTTTCTGGAGGGAGAGACAGATTGCATTTTGCAATGATCTTTGGCAAAGATTCTCCTAGAGCATCACCCCTACACTGAGAGAATCAATCTTCAAGTGCAGAGCATATTGTACATACCCATTCATAGATAGGATACAGAGTTATACATCTAGTTCAGTATTCCCAGAAGTATAAACTGAACAGTCCCAATGTATTAGTGCATTTGTTTCAATTACTATTCCACACCCAGCTAAGAAACTGGATATTCCAAATCCATTTGGTCCCAAAATATTATGCACATCTCCAACTCAATGAACCAAAAATATAGTGAATGGTTTTCTTCACTCCTCCCTTCACCCTGGTGAAACAGGAAAGCTCCAGGCTATACATAGGTCACTGCATTTCAGCAATCTCCAATTTGCCAGCAGCTTGGTCTGCCTCCTTGGCCTTCAGGTTCATTCATTGCTCCAAACCAACCGTGGCAACACTCTATTTTCACTTTTGGGTCTACATGCGGAAACATTGTAAACACCAAGGTCTTAATAATGGGTTATCCCCCAAGCTGGGGCAAATATTGATAGAAGTATTGAACCATGAAATAACAGGCTTCACACATTACAATCCACAAGGAAAAAACAAGCTTCCCACAACAAAAGGCAATTTCAAATGTTATGAATACGTCCAAAATAGAGGGCCCATTTCAAAGTAAATCAGCATCAATTAGGTCACTGAACTGCCTTGGCTGATAAATATTTGAAGACTTTCCTCATGTCCCACCCCATTTGTTAAACCTTTCCTTCGATAACTGTTGAAATTAAAAAAACAATTGTTCCTCAATTCAAAATGGCAGGAATACAAATGGTATTGCTAAAGATCGCTACAGCAAAAACGTTGATGCACAAGTATCGAGTACAAGCAGTAAACAGGATAGAAGAACAAATTAAGGTCAGAAAAGATGAAAGAGCAACAAGACAGCAGGGCAGCAGATTAACATTGAGACTAACAACTGTAATTGTCTTCAGGTCAACAGCCTTTCCATCCAAAGCGCTGCAGGTGACTCACATTTGCTTCCCTATTAGTCTTTAGAAGTCCACTTACAAAGAATCTGGATTTTAGGGGTGGGGTATAGAGGTAGGAATCAAAAAAATTGGCAGTTTAATAGTAGGGTATTGACTGCAATTAACACAAGCACCCACCAAGCCCACCCCACCAATAACTTTGTACAATTTATAAACTAGTATTGCAGTTTAAAACACTCGACTTGAATTGCAATAGGCAAAGACATTAACTGGATAAATAGCCCACATACCATTTTAATTTACCGGGGTCTCCAAAGTTAAACAAGTGTATCACAAGGCCACAGGACTGCTCAGTTTTAAATAAAGCCAGTAATCAATAGGCGATGGATATTTAAGGAGGTGCCCGTGTTTCTTTTGCAGGGCTTCAGAATTAAAAGCACATTGTACCAGTATATTGCTTAAGCATTCATTCACATCATGTACTAGAAGAAAGAAAAGCATTAAACCATCTCAAACCAACTGCAACCACCCTCAAGTTTTATATTAAGAATAATCTGTGCAGAAGTTGAACTTTCTTTAATGTGCTTTATACTTTCCTGGTTTAAACAAAGATAAAAATATGGGTGCAATCAAGGAAAGAGCACCAATTTTGGAAGAGAAACCAGAAATTAATCTGATGCACTTTGGAGTCAAAGTTAGATTTCAAACCATTTCTCAGACTTTCTTGCCAACATCAGGCATACTTCCAGTAGTCTTCAATTACTTCAAGCCCGGAATGTTTGTAAACACTTTGGAGTGTTTAAACAAGTGGAATTAGAATATTTGTTAAGTCACTTTGATTGAGATGTTACCAAACAATGTAATTTCCCAAGATGTTGAAGTTGTACCTCAAGGCTCATATACAGCTTATGTACATTTTTCAATGTGTAACACTCACCAATTACACAAAAAAATTGCAGCACATCTGATACTTAAAATCCTTAAATCTCAGACAAGGCACTATTTCCCAGAACTTCTTTTGGGCTGAAAGGGACCAAGATAAATAATGTTCAAGGATATGTTAGAACAACTCAGTCATATTAGTCTTCTGATAAAGTAGTTTTGTAATGTACAAATTAACAAATGTTATTGATAGGCAAGGACCAAGCCGCAAACAATTACGGCAAACATCTTGTGGGCACAGGCAGTTAACAGTTTGCAATCTGTTCCAAGAGGACCCTTTACAACTCCATACAAAACTATTAAGTGCATCACGACAGAAAACGTTGGTGAGGGAAATTGGAGAATATATACTCGAGATCAGTGGAGTCTACCAAGTTACCTTGAAAATAAAATCTTCAGAAAAAGGCCTTGGATTCTTCAGCAAACTGTTCTCCAGCAATATTGAAAATAGCAAACATTTCACAGGGCACACAAGTTTAACAGGGTACAATATGAACAACTATTTTATTCAAATCAAGCCTTATAAAACCTATAACGTCTATTTAACACCCATGTGATCTGTGAATTGAACTTCAATGGGGTCATTTCATTCAACGGAAACCATGGACTAGGTAGAAAATGTAACAGACGGGAAATGGGAAGCCTCAATAATCTGAAGTTTACAGCTCAGGTGAAACCATGTGCAAGAGTCCCAAACTACAGGGCCTACACTTATTTGTAAGAACTTGGGAAAGCACAAGGTTTTAAAAAAAATGAAATCACAGGTGTTATTTTGAATTGTTTAAGTCAAGACCAGTGATTACAAATGAATACAATTTGCGTAAAAGTGTAATTCACTATAAGTGGGGTGGTTGGAAGAAGTCAAAGCACCCAGCTGACCTATTGACGTACTTTGCCAGGTACATAATTCCTATCGATGCATTCGTCTTGCAAGAACATGTGGAGGCAGCGTTCATTCTGGGCCAGTGGATGACCTGCAATTCTAAAAAAAAATTAAGCGATGAGAATTATGAATTAGGAGTAGGCTACTCAGCTTTACAAACTTGGTTGAACACAGATCATAACCACTAATTTATCTCCCTATGAATACAGAAACCTCTTTGTATTTAGCCCACAGACTCATTTACTTTTACAGAATTTCATGCCATAGGCCAAGTTTATCTTTTCCCCATTGAAACCAACCCTGCATTTTACCCAGTTTAATTTTTTTTTAATTCCCTTTTAAATCCATCATGACACTTATTTAAATTATAGAATATCCTACAATCAACCTCATGCAAGAGCTCACTTCCAACACAACCTGTAAATGTATCTTGCCGTTGTCACAACGCAACTACGCTATTTCCTAGCAATGAAGACGCTATTTTTTACCCAAAAATAAGGCACGGAAATTTACCTGCGTCTTGGAGACCAAAGGTTAGGTTGTTAGCCAAGAAAGATAGACTTGGCTATCCCTCAGTACAGCAACATCAAGAACGATGTTGATGTATTGACGGGTCGATGGTGGGAAGGGTCAAGAGCTTCAAATTCTTGGGCGTGCACATCTCTGAAGATTTCTCCTGGTCCGAGAACACTGATGCAATTATAAAGAAAGCACATCAGTGCCTCTACTTCCTGAGAAGATTACGGAGAGTTGGTATGTCAAGGAGGACTCTCCCAAACTTCTACAGGTGCACAGTAGAGAGCATGCTGACCGGTTGCATCGTGGCTTGGTTTGGCAACTTGAGTGCCCAGGAGCAGAAAAGACTACAAAAAGTAGTAAACACTGCCCAGTCAATCATCGGCTCTGACCTCCCTACCATTGAAGGGATCTATCGCAGTCGCTGCCTCAAACAGGCTGGCAGCATCATCAAGGACCCACACCATCCTGGCCACACACTCATCTCCCCGCTACCTTCAGGTAGAAGTTACAGGAGCCTGAAGACTGCAACTTTCAGGTTCAGGAATAGTTACTTCCCCACAGCCATCAGGCTATTAAACTCAACTCATACAAAACTCTGAACATTCATAGC
Organism: Leucoraja erinaceus; assembly: GCF_028641065.1. Classification (NCBI taxonomy): domain Eukaryota; kingdom Metazoa; phylum Chordata; class Chondrichthyes; order Rajiformes; family Rajidae; genus Leucoraja; species Leucoraja erinaceus. The sequence continues at coordinate 50,825,887 of NC_073388.1, read as the reverse complement.
CCATTATCTGTTTATTTGCACTTTATCTGTTTATTTATTCATGTGTATATATTTATATAATGGTATATGGACACACTGATCTGTTCTGTATTATTCATGCCTACTATATTCTGTGTGCTGAAGCAAAGCAAGAATTTCATTGTCCTATCTGGGACACATGACAATAAACTCTTTTGAATCTATCCCTCATTGCGGGCAGCTGATGGGAAGTGGTTGTAAAGTGCGAAGTTGCTGTAAAAGTACAGCCCCGCTGGTGGGGGGGGGGGGGGGGGGGAAAGAGTTATTTTCCAGCGTGTGGGGAGTCTGGCCCGGGTCAGCATGGGCAGGAGTATTGAGAAGGAGGGTGTCGGGGATCATACCAACAACCCACTCACCGCTGCCGCGGCGCTACGGGCGCAGAGCCACTGCATTGTGGCCGGGGAGGAAAGTAGCTCGAGTGACTGTGAGCGGCTGCCGGGACCAGACAGCGGAACTGGCCGCCACCTCAGCTCCGTCTCGCCGGCCTCGCTCATGTCAGCCGCTTCCTGCAAATCCTTAAATTCCAACTGCCGCAGGGAGCAGGACATGGCCTCACTTGCTGTGCTGGGTGACACAGCATGGCATTCACTGTCCTGTCCGTGTCTTTCAATAGCAAAGATCATAGAGCGGAGCGGGTCAGCAGGCGATGGATAACAGGACAGTGGGCGGTGGAGCTTACTCCTGTGTCAGCGCGAGTAACCTCAATTCAGAATCAGAATAGTTTATTGTCAATTGAACATAAGTTCAAATGAAATTACGTTTCTGCAGTCATAACACAAACAAAAAAACCAAAACACACAATTCCACACAAACATCCATCACAGTGAATCCCCAATCACGGTGATGGAAGGCAAAAGTCTTATCTCTTCCCCGTTCTCTGTGCCCTCTCCCGCAGTCAAGCAGCCAAGCTGCTGCATCGAGCCGATTGAGGCTCATGATGTTAGATGTTAGAGCCCCCCCCCGGTGGGCGATGGTAAGTCCCTCGGCCGTTTAAGCCGCGCCGGGCGATGTAAGGTCCCGTTCCCCGGTCGATTTAAACCCAGGTCGATTCCGGTTGGAGGCCGCAGGCCCCACGATGTTAGGCCCAACGACAACGGAGACTCGACAAGGAAAAAGTCGGGACCCCTTACAGGGAAGAGATTAAAAAGTTTTCCCCACCCCACATGTATACAGCTAAAAATAATATAAAAACTAAAACCAAGACATCCACTTAACAGGACAAAAAGGAAAAAAAAGACAGACGGACTGCATTGGTCCCTTGAACTAGTATTGTCTTAAGATCACAACTGATTCAACTTGGCCCGGTGTGCTCCCGTTTTTCTCCACCTGCCGTCACCCTCCACCCCCACTCACTCAGTCATTCAGAATGGTGAAGATCTGGAAGCCTTGGACAAATTGAATTGTTACTCTTTATTTTATTTTTATTTATTTTTGAGCATGAGAAATTCTATGTCCCGTCAGTCTTTTGTTAAAATTTAGCAACTCAAAATGGGGACACGTCTTCGACGCAGGTGCGTCTTCATTGCCGGGAAATACGGTACTTAAGTCTAATGACTACTTCTGAAAAATATAATCCAATTGCTACTAATTCTAGGTTTTTTTTGGTATTACAATGATCAAAGCGACGTAACGTTGCAATATCATATCAATTTTTACAGGCAAACCCATCCGATTTCAAATATCTTTTTTTAAATGAAATTTGTTATAAGTCACCAAGAAGCTTCTAATGCATGGTAGACACAAAATGCCAGAGAAACTCAGCAGGACAGGCAGCATCTCTGGAGAGAAGGAATGGGTGACGTTTCGGGTCGAGACACTTCTTCAGACTTTTTCCGCATCCAATACATGCCTGTACTTTCACAGAAACAAAGCCCACAAATACCTGCTGCCACAATTATTAAAAATTAGAAGTGCCCTGTGGTCACACAAGACCATAAACATCATGCACCAAGTGACGCGTCTTTTGGCAATGCAAAACAGTTCCATCAATTTCAAGGGAGGAATGAGACAGAAGGGAAGTCACGGTGGTACAGCGGTAGAGTTGCAGCCTTACAGCGAATGCAGCCTCGGAGACCCATGGGTACCGACCACGTGTGCTGTCTATACGTGGGTTTTCTCTGAGATCTTCGGATTCCTCCCACACCCCAAAGACGTACAGGTTTGCAGGTTAATTGGCTTGGTGAATGGAAAAATTGTCTCCAGTGGGTGTAGGATAGTGTTAATGTGCAGGGATCGCTGGTCGGCACGGTCCCGGTGGGCCGAAGAGCCTGTTTCCGCGCTGTATCTCTAAACTAAAAAAATATTATCCACTTGCCTGGACAAGTGCAGCTGCAACATTAGAGAAGCTCATCATTAAAACAGCTTCGTGACTGGCATCCTATTCACCAGCCCAAGAATTCACACAGGCCACCAATAGCATTCAGCATGCACAGCCCACAAAATGCACTGCAACTATTTGATTTGTTCGGGTGTCAGGGGATATGAGGAGACGGCAGACGAATGGGGTTAGGAGTGAGATTGAATTGTGGAGTAGACCGGATGGTCTAATCCTGCTCACAGATGCTTCCCGGAATGCCGCCGAGAAGCTCCACCTCGGTGCCTGGGTTGGCACCACAGAGACGTCTGGTGAGGACCAGGCAGCGATTGTGGAGAGTGCGGCAGTCAATGAGGGTGGAGACCGACAGACGAGAATGGATCATGTGGGGGTGAGGATGATGCCATCGGGGAAGATAAAAGAGAGGGTGTACAGATGAACAGTGGAGGAGAGGAACAGTGGGGGACTGCCGTAGGAGCACGGGGTGTACAGAGGGGGTGGGGGGTGAGAACAAAGGGGGACCTGGCACGGATACTTTGCAAGTAAAGAATTTCACTGTGACTTGTCGCATGCAACAATAAAGCATTCATTCATTAATTCTATCATTTATGACCGTATTAAATATGTGCCTTGGTTAGACCTGCCAAAATCTACGAGCACACTCAGATATATGCCCAAAATTACTTGCATGATTTCCTCCAAATCAAACAACCCAATTTGGAAATATCACTGTTCCTTCTGATCCAGAGTCCAAATACTGAAACTCCTCATTCAGTGCAGTCTCCTGAAAGACTGCAGCAAATCAAAAGGCTCAAGTGTCTTTGAAGGTAATTAGTGATGGGCATAAACACTGGTTTATTGTTTCAGTTTCACTTCACACAAATTTTAAGATTTCTAATTTGCAAAATCAGTCAATAAATTTACTTGTTAATGAATTGTTCTAATCCAACTCTTCTTTCTTCTATAAAGGATTCTTCAAAAATTCCTTCATCCATTCTAAACGGAAGCTGTCGTTTCAAAGCTTTTCCGGGTAATGGTGGCACAACAATCTGCAGCAAATAAATATTAGGCACAACAATTTTTTAATTTACATAAATATAAAAGCCAGTTCAGACAAAGTCAAACTTTAAAATAAATTGTTTCCCACTTTCCTGGTACAAATTAGAAAATTAAATATGCAGAAATTTAAGGCAATAATCTGAAATATTGGCAAATCCTTCAGTGCTTTATAATCATCACCTTGTCAACTAAACTTATCTAATGTGACAAAAGGTCAAATATACAATGCAGTGTAGGCATAAGCCTACAAATACAAATAAGCCTACAGAGGTCAAATATCCAACCGCGCGCGGTCTAGGCATAAGCTTAGGGGCGACCGCGCCTTTGCGGTTGCAGCTCATAGACTGTGGAACAGCATCCCCCTTTCCATCCCTCCACGACTCCTTTAAGTCAAGACTAAAATCTTATCTATACTCCCAAGCCTTTCCTGACGTCCACTGAGCGAGGGCTATATGTATATATGTATGTAGTTTGTTTGTTTATACTATTCTTATAACAAATGTAAAGCACTTTGGCCAACAAGAGTTGTTTTTTTAAATGTGCTATATAAATAAATGTGACTTGACTCGACTAGGGAGCTCCGGATCAAAACTATAGCATTGCTCACTTCAAACGTATTTATATTGCCATGGCAATGAAAGACAGTCACATATTGTAGACTGTCATCTTGAAGCAGATAAATAATCAAGTGATCCTTTAATAGCTGGATGCAGCTCTATGGGGTAAACTCACCAAGTGGTCACTGGACAATCACAAAATGTAATAGTTAGCAAAAGTCTTCTCAAAGGCCACTGTTCAAGGCATGGTCTTAATATTAATCATGGTTGTAAAATTGCACTCATCTATACAATATCTTAATTAAAACGCACCAAATTTGTAAATTGGTTTTCAAATTAACTGCATTTATACCAATTTTATTGGAAGTGGATAGTAGTGTTTAAAAAGTTGACGATTACAATGTAAATAGAGTTCAAATGAGTAAGCCATTGAGATTTGGAAACCAATAGATGGGTCTAAAGCCAAATCTTTCCAGTGTCATTTACCTTGCTGTCTCGCTCCAATTCACTTTTTAACCATTCAAAGTCGCTGTATCGTCTGCGCACGCACGAATCTTTCATCTTAAAAATAGGGAGGTTGGTCTGCAAAAAGGAAAAATGTTGCGCTTTTAAGTGCAATGTAGTTCTGTGCACATACAAAACAAAGCTCCTTAAAGTTATTCACAGATTTTGTAAGTATACCAAACCTTTTAATAAGGTTCAACTCTGACCCCCTCAACACAAGTATGAATTGCAATTTCAAAATTCCATCGTTATTAAAGTAGATACTGAAATTAAACAGTTTGTGCTGTGTAACTACTGTATGACTATCTGCATTTGAAAAGGCAGGGACTGATTAGGAATAATTAGCTGGTGCTGGGTAAACTTTGTCTCAAGAATTACACTGCCTTTTTTGTTTTGAAGAGGCAACTAAGAAGATTAGGGGCAGAGCAGTAGAGATTGTCGACATGGACTTTAGCAAGACTATTGACATGGTCCTGCGTGGTATAGGCTGGTCTGGAGGTTAATGTACAGGGCTCTCGCTTAACTTTTTTTCCCCGTTGCCAGCCGGGCAACCTCGGCAGCTTTTATTAGGTTGCCAAATCACAGTTTAGGTGGTCATTTAAGACGGCTTGCATGACGCGTGCGATAATGTGTTCGGACAAAGTGCGTAGTTACCAATCGGAATTATGGTCAATGAAGCATTCAAAGTCACAAACTAAACATATTCACCAAGACATGATATATACCACAATGACATGCAGCAAAATTACAATACTCATCTCTTTTTACACGTTGCAATGAATGCAATTTCTATTATCTCTTTCCACTTCCAAACAAAATATGGTTATACAGCGTATGATCAACCTCGGTGAGACCAAGCGCAGGCTTGGCGATCACTTCGCACAACACCTCCACTCAGTTCGCAATAACCAACCTGATCTCCTGGTGGCTCAGCACTTCAACTCTCCCTCCCATTCGGAATCTGACCTTTCTGTCCTGGGCCTCCTCCATGGCCAGAGTGAGGCCCACCGCAAATTGGAGGAACAGCACCTCATATTGTGCTTGGGTAGTTTACACCCCAGCGGTATGAACATTGGCTTCTCCAATTACAGGTAGTCCTTGCTTTCTCCCTCCTTCCCCTCCCATTCCACAGCCTACTGTCTCCGCCTCTTCCTTTCTTTTTCCTGCCCCCCACCCCTCCCGACATCAGTCTGAAGAAGGGGCTCAACCAGAAACGTCGCCCATTTCCTTCGCTCCATAGATGCTGCCTCACCCGCTGAGTTTCTCTAACATTTTCGTCTACCCATTCACGCAAGTTCTGTTATCCCACTTTCCTCACCCACTCCCTGCACATTAGGGGCAATTTTACAGAGACAAGTTAACCTACAAAGCCAATGCGTCTTTGGGATGTGGGAGGAAACCCACATGCTTGCAGGGAGAATGTGCAAATTCAACACAGACAGTGCCCGAGAACAGGATCGAACACAGATCTCTGGCGTGTGAGGCAGCAAGTCCACCAGCTGTGCCACTATATTTTATTTTCCAACACACAAAAAATTATACGTTGATAACTTTGGTTACTAAAAAAAAAGAAACTATCCATTTTCAGTCTTAAATCTCTAAGTGACGCTATGTCCCCCTTTACAGCTACTGTATGTTTTAATTCAGTTCAAGGCTATTGGGGCAGTACATTGGCCATAAAGTTGCTGCCTAAAATTGCCAGAGACCTGGAATTGATCCTGAATATGGGTGCAGTCTGTATGGAGTTTTGTTTTCTCGTTTATAACATTGTTTACAGAGTACTATGTTTACATATTCTGTTGTGCTGCTGCAAGTATGGATTTCATTGTTCTAACTGGGACGTGAGAGAATAAAACACTCTTGACTTACGTCGCTGATGTGTGGGATAGAACTAAAGTGCGGGTGATCGGTGGTCGGCATGGGCCGAAGGGCCTGTTTCCACACTGTATCTTTAAATTAAACTAAAACCACTAAAACCAGAGGAAATGTAAAAAAGGGTCTCTACCCGAAACGTCACCCAATTTTTTCTATCCAGAGATGCTGGCTGCTCCATGGAGTTCCCCAGCACAATTAAAGCATGGAATAGTCTTCACCCTACCATAGTTACCCAACCAGGCGCAACTAAATTTAAGGTAGCTTTTTTTTCCCCCCAAGAACCCTTTTTTGCTTAAGTCCAAGTCAAGAGTCAAGAGAGTTTTATTGTCATGTGTCCCAGATAGAGCAATGAAATTCTTGCTTGCTGCAGCACAACAGAATATGTAAACATAATACAGAACAGGAGATAAAGTTTCAGTGTGTCTATATACCATCAACCATATCTATACACAATAAATAAACAGATAAAATGCAATAGGCTGTTATTTTGCAGAGTTTGGAGTTTGGTGGTGGTGGGTCCACCAATTTAAATTCCATTTGGAATATTTTTGGAGGATCAGGAAACCAAGAAGCAAGAGTTACTCCAGGGAGTTACTGCAGCTCCACGGAGTGATTCTGCGTTGTTTTTCAGCGGTCGCGGTGAGGCAGCGACCGGACAGCAATGGCGGCCAGAGCTCCCACAATGCAAAGGGAGGGAGAAAGTGGCCGACGCCGACCAGTTGCTGTGAAGACGGCCAATGATGTGCTCGGCGGCCGACTGTGCCGAGCGGAGACCCAAGGCCCGAGCCGAGAGCGACGGCCGAGCGCAGACCCGAGAGTGACGGCCGAGCGCAGACCCGAGAGTGACGGCCGAGCGCAGACCCGAGAGTGACGGCCGAGCGCAGACCCGAGAGCTATAGCAGAGAGCCGGGAGCTAGCGCCGAGAGCCGGGAGCTAGCGCCGAGAGCTAGCGCCGAGGGGGGACCCGGACACAGATGGCGGGCGGGTGGCCCGGTTGCTTGCCAAGCCGGGCAAAATGGCATGGCTTTTAGGTTGCCCGGCGGGACTGTAAGTTGCCATTGGCACCTGGGCAACCGTTAATTTCGAGCCCTGATGTATGGGTTCCACAGTGAGCTAGCCAATTGCATACAAAATTGTTTTTACCCTGCAGGGCAAGGGTTTGTAATTATAATTAATTTATTAGCCAAGTATGTAAATATACAAGGGATTTTATTTGCCAACAAGTCACACAAAAAAGCACCAGGATACGTAACCACATAAAAATGGCACATAGACTTAAACCGCCACCACAACGGCGTGTGAGAAGCCCAGGGCACACAGCATAAGCGGATACCCAAAACCATCAGTCCAATGTCCGTGGCCACACACACACACACATGCTCCTTCACCATGATGTGACCAGAGTTGTACCAACTGCTCTCACTCTCTCTGCAGCCCATCCACCGAACATTCAGAAAACCGTCACACTCCCACTAGACTCTGAGACCACTGCACTCACCGCACTCCCTCAGCAGTACAAGCAGCATGTCCATCTTGTTATCTCGGTGACCTCACATTCCCCTCTGTGATGGAAGGCAAATAACTTATACCTTCTTTCTTCCTTTTTTCCCGTGATCAGGGCGGTCAAAGCTCCCACGATTCGGGCTCTCATAACCAATCCCCAACAAAGGGACCGCCAGCTCCACGTCGTTAAAGCCGCAGTGCTGACGGAGATACCATGAAAAAGTCACATCTCCGTCGAGGAAAGAGATAAAAGAGGTTCCCACGCCCCACATAATACAAAAACTAAAGGTACACTAAAAACATACAAGTAAACACAGACCAAAACAGCAAACAAATAAAAAGACCAGACAGGCTGTTGTGTTTGCAGATTGGAAATGTATGGCTAGTGGTGTGCCACGGGGATAGGAACTGGGTCCACTTGTTTGCGAAGCATGCAAGGATTTGACTGAGAATGTGGATAACATGATTGTTAATAATTACACCAAAATTGGTGGGGTATTGACCAGTGAAGGTGGTCAAATGTTATAATAGGATAAAGATCAACTGAGAAAGTGGGCCAAGGAATTGCAGCTGTAATTTAACATTGACAAGTGTGAAGTTATGCATTTTGGACAGTTAAAGTCGGGCAGTACATATGCAATGAATGACAGGACACTAGGGATATAATGACAGGACATTATAGAATATTGACTTAGGGGTACTTATACATAGCTCCCCGACTGTGGCAGCACAGATGGACACGGTGGCATATGATACATGTCTTCATTGGACAGGGCATTGAATTAAAGAGTTGAGAGACTGCCACTGGAATATTGTGGTTGCCATATTGTAGCATGTGATAAATTGCTAGAGGATGCAGAAAAGATTTGAAGATGTTGCTGGAACTAACAGGCTTGTCACTTTACAAAGGTCTTTTGTAACTTTGTCAGCGCCAAAACATAGCAATCTTTGTGTACTGCTGCATTGAGGTCTGAGGTACGGGTGAGGTTTGTGGCTGTGTTGTATGCAAGAGAAAGCATTTCAATGTACCTAGGTACATGTGACAAAGTATCATTGAATCATTGAGTTACAAGGAGAGAATGGATACACTGTGACCATTTTCCCTGCAGTTAAATGGCAACGCAAAAGAGGTACCGTAGGAGTTTAAAAGTCACAAGAGGCGTGGCAAGTTGGATGGTCATAATCCTTGCCCTTTGGCCAGATGGTCACACACGCTATGACAGAAGGTACAATGACAGTGTTCAAAAGACACTTGACATGTATAAGTTAGAGACACATGGGCTAAATGGTACTACAGCAGGAAGATACCTTGGTTGACATGGACAAGATGGGTTGAAGTGCCTGTTCTGTGCTGAATAAATAATGATGACTGATGAATCACGGTTGCTACACGAGAACTCTTTTAGGCAATTGGTTGCTTGCCATGTTCAATAAAGGGGATGCCCAACTTGGGCGACCTAATCTAACGATGTTACAAAACTTACCTTCAGCTGCGCTGCAGTTCTGCCACTGGCCGTGCGTGCGACTTTGGCGCCTTTGAGGGGGGGAGGGCCGGATTAAAATCCAGTTTTGTACTACCGGAGAGGGATTTCCTTGGGCTGCTAACTGCTGAAGAAAAATCAATCGGACTTCCGTTCCCGATCTTCTTAAAAAATTTATTTATTTATTTTAAATCGCTAGATAATTTAATAATTAGATTAAAATAAAAAACGACTTCTAACGCCCTCAATACCACAACCTGACCGATCACAAGAATGGGACAAAACAAAGGGTAAGTCGTTTATCTATATTACTAAATCTCTGAAATTGACCGCTTTTGACCCACTGTGTTGCGATTTCCGACACAACGCCGTACCCTACGGCCATCATTTTTGGCCACCTTGCTCAGAGCCCCTCTCCGCCTTACGGGTGCGGAGGATTTTTCCCATCGATGAAAAATCAGAGAGATATTAATGTTTTAAACAAATTCACCATTCCCTCTGCTGCCCCTGCTGGAGGGAGGGGGAGGGACTATAAAACCAGGAAGTGGTGTGCCTCACTCAGTATCTGCAAGATGGATGATGCCAAGGGTCACGTCTCTATGAGCTCTGAATAACACTGAACAAATGTCTACACAACTGTGAGTCCCCTTAGTGTGGTTTGAAAATGAAAATATGGTTTGTTTGAAGTAAAAAGGCACTGCCTGCAAATGGTTGGTTGGGTGCTTTGGCTTGAAGTTGAAAGGCACTACTTACTGCATATGGTGGTTTGGGAGCTTTGGTTTAAAGTTGAAAGGCACTACTTACTGCAAATAGTGGCCTGGATGTATTGGCTTGAATTTGAAAGGCACTGCAAATGGTGGCTTGGGAGCTTTGGCTTGAAATTGAAAGGCACTACTTACTGCAAATGGTGGCGGGTGATTTGCTTGAAGTTGAAAGGCACTACTTACTGCACATGGTGGCGAGTGCTTTGGCTTGAAGTTGAAAGGCACTAATTACTGCAAATGGTGGCAGGTGATTTGGCTTGAAGTTGAAAGGCGCTAATTACTGCAAATGGTTGTGGGTGATTTGGCTTGAAGTTGAAAGGCACTTCTTACTGCAAATGGTGGCTTGGGTGCTTTGGTTTAAAGTTGAAAAGAACTACTTACTGCAAATAGTGGCTTGGGAGCTTTGGCTTGAAGTTGAAAGGCACTACTTACTGCAAATGGTGGCTTGGGTGCTTTGGCTTGAAGTTGAATTGCACTATTTACTGCAAATGGTGGCTTGGGAGCTTTGGCTTGAAGTTTGAAAAAAATCACCATTCTCTCTGCTGCACCTGCTGGAGGGAGGGGGAGGGACTATAAAACCAGGAAGTGGTGTGACTCACTCACTCTCTGCAAGATGGATGAAGCCAAGGGTTGCATCTCTATGAGCTCTGAATAACACTGGACAAATGTCTACACAACTGTGAGTACCCTTAATGTGGTTTGAAAATGAAAATATGGTTTGTTTGAAGTAAAAGGCACTACCTGCAAATGGTTGTTTGGGTGCTTTGGCTTGAAGTTGAACGGCACTACTTACTGCAAATGGTGGCTTGGGTGTTTTGGCTTGAAGTTGAAAGGCACTACTTACTGCACATGGTGGCTTGGGTGCTTTGCTTGAAGTTGAAAGGCACTAATTACTGCAAATGGTGGCGGGTGATTTGGCTTGAAGTTTACTGCAAATGGTGGCGGGTACTTTGGCTTGAAGTTAAAAGGCACTACTGCAAATGCACTTACTGCCTGTTTGCACTGTATATTAATTTAAGATAAAATGCTACCATTTACGGCTGTGATTTTTGGCCATCTTACTCGGTCCCCCCTCCGCTGAGCAGGTGCAGAGAATTCTTCCGATCAATGGAAAATAAAAGTGTTATTAGTGTTTAAAAAATGTTGAGAATTTCTCTCCTGTCAATCATGCCCTGAAAGCCACACCTTTTCCGGTGGGAGGGGATTGTGTTATAAAATCTGGAAGTGTGGGTGTGGCTCAGTCTCTGTATGATGGGGGATGAAGAGGTCATGACTCACTCTGTCTGAGCTGTGAATAAACTGAACACACTGAATGTCCACTGAACTGTGAGTTTGGTGTTTTGTGTGGTTTTATGGTGGTTTCACCCTGCATGAAATGGTATGAGGCAGCATTTGAATTTGGTGGCCATGGATCCAGCTTGAAGTGGTATGAAACTGCACTTGAATTCGGTGGCCTTGAACCCTGCTCGTAGTGGTAAGAAACTGCACTTGAATTTGGTGGCCTTGCATAGGGGTAAGAAACCCTGCTCATAGTGGTAAGAAACTGCACTTGAATTTGGTGGCCTTGCACCCTGCTTGAAATGGAATTTCAAGGAATAGTCATGAGTCAACTGCCAGACCACCAGCCATGAGTTAGCTGCCAGCAGATCAGGCTTGAGGGACTAAGCTGCCACCCCAAGAACCCATACCAGCACTCCAGAAAGTCCATCTGGCATATAAATTCATGACAGTGAGATTTAAAAATCATGTTATGTTGTGAATTCTTGTGTGAATGGGATTAGTTTGTTATTTGGATACTTCGGCTATTTTTAAAAATTATCCTTTTCTTAAGAAATGGAATCTACAGGCCATTCTTAATGGGAAAGTAGTGGGGCAGAAAGGCATGTCATGCATGGTTTGAAGAGGAAAAACGTAGTTTACAATGCCAAAATTGAAAAGTTGAGGATAAACAAGATGTACAGTTGCTTATTGGTTACAAGCTGAGGAGTATGATGATGCTACTGATTATGATATGCCAATGTACCAGCTAGCAACTGATCTTCTCCAAAGACTTGGTCTATTGCTAGAAATTGTAATTTATTTACCCATCTGTTAAGGATTTACAGCATATAATGCAATAATATTAAAATTCTAATCTTGAGAATATCACATTTTTTAATTTTCAAGGCAGCCTGGGTGTTTATTACTATTTCCGTCACAAACTTCTTTTTATGCTTTATCTGGGTGGAGAGGATAGGGGGTTGAGGAGAAGGAGGGGGGGGGGGGGTGGAGAAGGAGTGGAGACACTTTTAATAAGTATAATAAAGTTTAGCAGGCATAGGTTTTCCTTGGTCTTAAACTCCAATGAGCCAATTAAAATGCCTGGTCAGCGAAGGAGATTGCCTACGGCTGCCCTCGACTGCCTGTAACTAAATAGCGACCCCACTCCACTCCACTATGAGTTAAAAAGAACCATGCCGACCAAATTTTACTTGCGGAAAAATTTTCAACACGCTGAAAAATTCTCTGCAACCTAGCTGAGGCCACGATTATTCGGGAACTTCCCTCAAGCATGAAGGAGAGTTCCAGCGACCTCATAGGACCTCCACGTGTCGATCATGCTGCGAGTTTGAAGGTCTAAGACACTCTTCTAAACTCGCAGATTAGGTCGCCCAAGTGGGACAACCCGTTTAGTGCTCCGATTCCTTATTATTGACCATAAAGTTCAGGCAAAGGAAATCCTTGCCAAGGATTGCTGGATAGTTTTCTTTAATGAAAGGCAACACCAGCAGAATAAATCTCGACCATAACATTTTGCTGGAAATTGCTGGCATTGCGGATCATTAAGCAGAGTGATTACAACTATTGTAGGACAGATCCGTACAAATACACCAAGGTCAAATTATGGCAGGAAACCGTTCAAAATTACATTAAATAAATTCTTCCAACAAAATAATTTCCATAGATACTAAAAGTTATTTTGGTATGCAACTCTAAATCTGTGTTGGGTCCTTTGTTGTTTGTCATGTACATCAATGATCTGGAAGACGGTGTGGTAAATTGGATTAGTAAGTATGCAGATGATACCAAGATAGGGGGTGTTGTGGATAATGAAGAGGATTTCCAAAGTCTACAGAGTGATTTAGGCCATTTGGAAGAATGGGCTGAAAGATGGCAGATGGAGTTTAATGCTGATAAATGTGAGGTGCTACACCTTGGCAGGACAAATCAAAATAGGACGTACATGGTAAATGGTAGGGAATTGAGGAATACAGTTGAACAGAGGGATCTGGGAATAACCGAGCATAGTTCCTTGAAGGTGGAATCTCATATAGATAGGGTGGTAAAGAAAGCTTTTGGTATGCTAGCCTTTATAAATCAGAGCATTGAATATAGAAGCTGGGATGTAATGTTAAAATTGTACAAGGCATTGGTGAGACCAAATCTGGAGTACGGTGTACAATTTTGGTCGCCCAATTATAGGAAGGATGTCAACAAAATAGAGAGAGTACAGAGGAGATTTACTAGAATGTTGCCTGGGTTTCAACAACTAAGTTACAGAGAAAGGTTGAATAAGTTAGGTCTTTATTCTCTGGAGCGCAGAAGGTTAAGGGGGACTTGGTATTGGTCTTTAAAATGATGAGAGGGATAGACAGAGTTGATGTGGACCAGCTTTTCCCTTTGAGAATAGGCAAGATTCAAACAAGAGGACATGACTTCAGAATTAAGGGACAGAAGTTTAGGGGTAACACGAGGGGGAACTTCTTTACTCAGAGAGTGGTAGCGGTGTGGAATGAGCTTCCAGTGGAAGTGGTGGAGGCAGGTTCGTTGGTATTTAAAAATAAATTGGATAGGCATATGGATGAGAAGGGAATGGAGGGTTATGGTAGGAGTGCAGGCAGATGGGACTAAGGGAAAAAAGTTGTTTGGCACGGACTTGTAGGGCCGAGATGGCCTATTTCCGTGCTGTAATTGTTATATGGTTATATGGTTAAATTTATTTTATCTCCCAAGATGTAATCTGTCAAAGTTTTCTGGAGCTATTGATAAGCCAGTAATCATTGATTTTGAATAGGGAAAATCATTTAAATTTAATTATTTTCCCATTTTCTCTAACATAAAACACAAAATTAATGTGGGAACCTGCAAACCTGTCCACAATTTCAATTCTTGGATTCTCTAGACAGGCAAGTCACAAAAGATTGTATTCACAACCCAGACTGCAGCTTAACAAAATCTCTGTGTGCAAGAGTACACATTGTTTTTAATCTATTGATAAGGATAAACCTTTTTCCAGTCAGACTGCAAAGCCTGTACTCAAATCACTCAGACAACTAACACAATACAAAGTGGAAATTCAGTTGGAGTACAAAATAACACTTCAAATTGATTCAGACCATGAAGAATTAAAAATTACTGCACAACAAATGAGGAACAGAACAAATATCAAATTGAAAAAGGTTTATTAAAGCATTAGCAAATTAGAGACATTTCAGGATGTTTGAACCATAATGATAAACAGCAAGTCACCAAGTCAAGAACTGGATTTCAAAGTCCACGAGACCCATGTTAAATATATCTGCAATTAAACATTGCTAGAACAATAATTGAAGAACAATTATGATTCCTCCCCACTCTTCTTGCCTCCATGAAGCAAAGATATTGCAATCAACACAGAGCTGGGTGATGGAGTGCTGGATACAAGGATTCATGAATACATTTAAAAAAAAAAGATCAACCTGATTTTAAACAACTGGCAAAAGGGTTGAAATAAATTATTTGAGTGGTAGGAAAGGAGGAAGAGAAATAATACTATAGACTATTTTTTTAATAAATGGAAATGCAAGACATTTGTTGTGACTTAAGACAGTCAATGCAGTCCTCAAACCATTTCAAATAGTCTCCAGACCCACAAATGATCCCTGGGTGAAGGATACATCCTTAACCAAAAGACAAATTAAATAGTCTTACAAACTCTCAACTGAAAGTTGATGGACCTTCCAGCTTAACACAAGTCAGATTATTTTATAAATGCACTTCTAGCCTGATAGGACAGGGAGCACATTTACAATAGCTAGTAGTCTAAACATACAAGCAGGTCCAAAAGATTTCAACAAATCTCTACAGATTAGTTTGACAAAATTATCTGGATCATGAGGATCTTGCATACCTAAACTAGAACTTCTCTAACCCCATGACATCATCACAAAGTATCACAACATTAAGGAACCAAAAAACCTTTGAATGCAACAAACAGAAAAGTAAACTGAACATTTCAAAGCAATATGCACTTCTGAAATTACACAAAATAGTATTTTAGAAATTCAGACACATAGGACATTGTTAAGCACCACACATCTGTAAAGCGAAATGAGAATGCATCAGGAAATCTGACTCGACATACCCTATTGATTGAAAAAAGTGCTGAAGTAACTCTGCAGGTCAAGTACCATCTCTGGTGAACGTAGTAGATAGTTTCTGGTCAGGACCTTTCTTCAGACAGTCCTTCAATCTGAAGTAGGTTCCCAAAATATCACCCACCAAAATTCTTCGGGGATGCTGTCTGGCCTGCTGGGTTAACTCCAGCAGTGCATCTGCAGCCCCTTGCCTCTCCTGTTGATAGCCGTCTCATCAACCTACGATATGTCACCTGCAAATTAGCATCATTCTCCAAATAAAACAAATAAAGTTTTTGGCCAATTGAACTTTGCTCCAGAATGAGTTACAACTGCAGGGAAAAAATTAAACCAAACCAGAGATAGAATGTTCTGCACTTTCCTATTTACTGTCCTCCGTTCTAAATCACAGCATAAATCCCCCCTTCCACAGGACATCAGAATTGTTCAAAGCTGAAATAGCAATACTACTCATCAGCTGATATTCACTGCATCAATGTTCACAAGCAGACTATTATCTAAATGGTGGCCGACTAGGAAAAGGGGAGATGCAGCGAGATCTGGGTGTCATGGTGCACCAGTCATTGAAAGTAGGCATGCAGGTGCAGCAGGCAGTGAAGAAAGCGAATGATATGTTAGCTTTCATAGCAAAAGGATTTGAGTATAGGAGCAGGGAGGTTCTACTGCAGTTGTACAGGGTCTTGGTGAGACCACACCTGGAGTATTGTGTACAGTTTTGGTCTCCAAATCTGAGGAAGGACATTATTGCCATAGAGGGAGTGCAGAGAAGGTTCACCAGACTGATTCCTGGGATGTCGGGACTGTCTTATGAAGAAAGACTGGATAGACTTGGTTTATACTCTCTAGAATTTAGGAGATCGAGAGGGGATCTTATAGAATCTTACAAAATTCTTAAGGGGTTGGACAGGCTAGATGCAGGAAGATTGCTCCCGATGTTGGGGGAAGTCCAGGACAAGGGGTCACAGCTTAAGGATAAGGGGGAAATCCTTTAAAACCAAGATGAGAAGAACTTTTTTCACACAGAGAGTGGTGAATCTCTGGAACTCTCTGCCACAGAGGGTAGTCGAGGCCAGTTCATTGGCTATATTTAAGAGGGAGGAGTTAGATGTGGCTAAGGGGGTCAGAGGGTATGGAGAGAAGGCAGGTACGGGATACTGAGTTGGATGATCAGCCATGATCATATTGAATGGCGGTGCAGGCTCGAAAGGCCGAATGGCCTACTCCTGCACCTAATTTCTATGTTTCTATCTCATGAAGCTGTGGCCAGACAGTACCTCCAAATGTGCACCCAACCAAAAGATAAAGGGATGCAAGCTCAAACCGCTCTGGAGTTATAAAGAAGACTTACAAACTTGGTCAAAATTAAATCGCCCATTGAGGCCATCAAAATGAAAGGCAAATAAATATAACAGTTCAATCATCTGAAATTATTATATTTTCCACATTAAAAAAAGTGTAAACAAGTGCATGATATGCCACATCTACAATCCTCAACTCAAATACAAGGCAGTATAGTGGCACAGCTCAGAGCTGCTGCCTCATTGCCAGAGAAGAGTGTTCAATCCTGACCTTAGGTGATCTCTGTATGGAGTTTGCACGTTCTCCCTTTGACTGCATGGGTTTGTCCAGGTGTTCACATCTCCTCCCACACCTCAAAGAGTGCACATTTGTAGGTTAATTGGCATTTAAATTGCCCCTAGTGAGTGGGGAGTGGACGGGAAAGTGGGAATATACAGAACTGGTGTGAATACGTGATCGATGGTCAGCATGGACTCAATGGGCCAAAGGGCCCCATTTTTCATGCTGTATCTCTGCAATAAACAATAGAAACACTATGTACGAACTTGACAACTATCCTGCCCTCTTTCTCCAATGAGGCAAGCACCAACATTACATATTCCCTGTCATTCCTGATTCTGCTCTGGTACCAAGATTTGTTACCTACTAAATCTCCATCTTAAATCAAGATGAAACATTTAGTAGATTTACCAATAATTTCTGCACAAATGCATTTGCCACAAGAATAGGAACACAAGTACATCTTGGTACTTGTTCCCCAGATCTTGGAACATTCCCCGGAATTAAATTTACAGAAATAGCTTCAGCTAAGTATCATGCAAGTTATAGAGACAACGTCATACATTAAGCTTCAGCCCAACTCACCTAGGCCAACCAAGATGCCCCATCTAAGCTAGTTCAGTGTGCCCATTTGCCTCATATCCCTGTGTAGGAAAGAACTGCAGATGCTGGTTTAAATCGAAGGTAGACACAATATGCTGGAGTAACTCAGCAGGACAGGCAGCATCTCTAAAGAGAAGGAATGGGTGGTGTTTCGTTTCAAAAAAAATCCTTCTGTCCAGAGATGCTGCACATCTCGCCGAGTTACTCCAGCATTTTGTGTCTGCCTCGTATCCCTTCCAGCAACATACAATTCTGATTATCTAAACATCTCACCTTTCCTATCCATGTACCTGTGCAAGCGCCTTTCAAATGTAATTGTACCTGCCTCCACTATCTCCTCTGGCAGCACATTCCATATACCCACCACCCTTTCAGTGGAAAAGTTTCCCCTCGGGTCATATTCAATCTTTCCGTTCTTACCTTAAACACATGCCTGCTGGTTCTTGACTCCCCTATCCTGGGTAAAGAACTCCTTGCATTCACCCCATCTATTCCCCTCATTTGTCTGTACACCACTACCTCGGCCTCCTGTGCTCCAAGGAATACAAACCTGGCCTGTCCAACCTCTCCCTAGAGCTCAGCCCTCGAGTCCTAGAAAATTAATTAGAAATCTTTTCTGCACACCTTCCAGCTTAATGAGATCCTTTCTCTTGCCAGGCGACACACAAACTGAATACAGAACACTATACGCAGCCACACCAACATCTTGTACATCTGTAATACAATGTGTAATAAGGTTCCAACTTCTATACTCAGTACCCCAACTGATGAAGACCAATATACCAAAAGCCTTCTCTGCCATCCTATCTACCAGTGACACAAGTTTCAGAGAATATGCATCTATACTCCTAGATGCCTTTGCACTACAATTCACTGTACTGTTTTGATTTAAAGTTACAATTTATAGAAACACTCCATTTAAGGTAGGGCTTAAAGTCGTCTGCCACCCAGGTGTATCATATTGATTAAAGAAATATTAATAATAAGATTGATCTAGCAGAAAAAAGTCAAGAAATGTAAACTTAATTCTTCTACCCATACCATTCAGAGTGCTTCACCACTTTTGTACAGTATTCAAACAATTAATTAGTTTTAAACATGAGATATTAATGATTGCACTCATTTTCACGGACATTTCTACCAGAAGCTTCACGTGCTCTATTCAATTTGTATTCTCTCAACTTCACACTAAGAATGGCCACAAACCCTACTGCCTGTGGAGGTAAGTGCACAAGTTT
The DNA here is from genome assembly GCF_028641065.1 of Leucoraja erinaceus. Classification (NCBI taxonomy): domain Eukaryota; kingdom Metazoa; phylum Chordata; class Chondrichthyes; order Rajiformes; family Rajidae; genus Leucoraja; species Leucoraja erinaceus. The sequence continues at coordinate 50,806,997 of NC_073388.1, read as the reverse complement.
GAATTGCAAGTCAATCCATTAAGACCAACCAATTATTTTGTCATACATATTCATGTCCATCCATGTGCAGGACCAGGATGACCTGTTCTGGACACAGCACATAGATGTAAACCGAAAGGTGGACTACCCTCTACTTCCTTAGAAGTAAAACAATAATTAGCATGTCACTGAATACTCAAACTTCTACAGATCCACTGTATGAAGTATCCTGACCGGTTGCATTATAGCCTGGTACAGCAATTCCAATGTACTCTGCAAGAGGTTGCAGAGAGTAGTTGACTGACTATAGTTTGTTTGTTTGTTTGGTTGTTTGTTTGTCTTTTTGCACAAAGTCCACGAGCAATGCCACTTTTCATTTCACTGCACATCTCGTATGTGTATGTGACAAATAAACTTGACTTGGCCCCAGTCCATCACAGGAATAGTCTTCCCTACCATCAAAAGCATCTCCACAAGAGGATGCCCAAGGCAGTGACATTTACTATAATGTATCCTCACAATTTGCTTCATGCCCTCTTCTCCCTGCTACATTGGGGAGGTACAGAAAGTTGAAGTCTCACTTCACCAGGTTCAGGAGTGGCTACTTTCCTACAATTGTTAAGTCTCGATCCGACCTGCACAACTCTAATCCTACCTCAGTACCAGTACCTACAACAAACTAACTTTCTAATGGTTTACCCCCCCCCCCCCCCCCTCCTTTCACTGGATTGTAGAATTTGTGCAATTTGTATATATTTATGCAAGATTTGATTTGGTGTAGGAGTATGTTCCTGTGATTCTGCTGCCATACTTGTTTTCATTGTACCAATACCACATGTACACATGTATTACAAGAAACTCACATCATTAGTTCTGAGGAATTTGCAGTGGTACAAACTCACACCTCTTGTTGTCACCCATCTTCCCAATAAAGATCTGGGGATAGGTCAATCACCTGAAATGTTAAATCTTTTTCTGTTTCACTATGCAAATAATGCCAGATCAGTTTAATTGATAAATCTTTTGCATGATTGCCCCCCATAAAGCCTTATCTAAACATTGTTTTTTCAACTGGAGAATTCCTATGAGAAATTACTGTGTACTTGCAACTTCACAATCCTCATCCCTATAAAGTTGTCAGTGTCTGAATAGAAAGACTACTAAAAATGCACACTAATGTAATGCCCAGGTCAGCACCTCAGATTGCCATCCTGATCTTAACAACAAGGTCTCCAGTATAAATAGACAAAAAGTTGTAGTAACTCAACAGGTCAGACAGCATCACTGGAATAAAGGAATAGGTGACATTTTGGGTCGAGACCCTTCAGACAGAGTCAGGGAAAATGGGAAACAAGAGATATAGAACAAATGATGAAAGATGTGCAAAAAAGTAATGACGATAAAGGAACAGGCCATTGTTAGCTGTGTGCTAGGTGAGAACGACAATGAGACTCAACAGGACGACTTTGAAGCTGGTACAACTTGGGTGGGGGAAAGGGAGAGATATCCTTGTACAAAAAAATTATGAAAAATTCGACACATTTGACTAAGTTTAAGAAAGGAAATCACTTGTAATGCAACGTCACAAGCTCATCAGAAATATCAGGTATACAAACAATTCTTGCAGACAACAATTTAATTTTCTGACATAGTAGATCATTAATATATTTTCTTGCTGTATCCAAACTGCTTATCCAACACCAATATGTGGAATTCACATTTTATTTGGTTAGTTCTCCACAATAGAGATAAATAATATACAAATTATGGAGTTTTACAATTTCATGTTTACTTAAAAAATAAGATATTACAACATAAATTGGGACAAAACAATGTTTTAAAGAAAGTTCTTAAGACAAACATGATACGTCTTCAATCTGACCATGCACCTTCCTCAACATTGTAAAGACCACCACAATATTTAAAAAATAGTTTCCAAATGTCATGGATTTTATTTTAAATTTAAGTATTAACTACCAAGAAAAATTGCTTCCCCAAACCACCTTCCAAATAGCTGCCATGAGAAATATAAGAAGCTCCCTAACCAAATGTATCCATCCATTAAAAAGTGATTAGAAAGGCTAAACAGAAACATAGATTCAATATTAAGAGCCTGTTTGCTCTTTCCCGAAATTTTGTAGCTGGGGCGAAGAAAATCCATGGAAAAGTTAAAATAATGAATTCCCTAATTTTCCTAAATAGACAATCCCACCTGTACTGTAAACAAAACGTCTGTGGATCGAATGGGTAAAATTGTGTAATATTGTGTAAACAGTGTTGAATGTCGGATGGAGTTTTGTAAGGATCATGTATATTTATTTATTTCTCGAATAAAGTCTATTTTGAATTTTTTTTTTAAATTTAAATTAGAAATAACTCTCGGGAGACTGCATTTCTCTTTAAAATGCCAAACCAAATCACACGGTGCACTAATTTGCTGCAAGGGCCACCTTACCGTGACTGCGGGGGTGGGAAGTTACCAGAGGTTTATCCCAAAGGAAGACGTCTATCTCTCCCGCTGAGGGGAGAGACAGACTGGACACCATGATCGGGTGGAGCAGGCCGCGGCCGCAGCCTGGAGCTCCATTTGCAGCCTGCGCCTGGCCGGCGAGAGCAGAGCAGGGCAGGGACCAGGTACTCACCCTCATGCGGACCTCGTAGGTGGTGTACTTGGTCCTGCCCACGCCGACGGTGTGCGGGTTGAAGATGTCGATCTCCAGGAAGTTGCTGGGAGGCCCGTAAGCATCGTTGAGATCCTGCGGCTTGCTGTGCAGCCGGCGGGTGTCCGCCACCCCGAGTGCCTCCGCCATCTTACCGCCAAGGCGAAGCAACTTTGGTTCAAACCCCGCTCCGCTTTCCTTACGGCCAGTGCGCGCGCGTTCACTCACAGGCGTTTAAAAACGCAAATAATTGTCAGCGTCCACCCTCAACGATTACCTACTCTGCTTTTCGCACATTGGGGCGGGCCTATCCTTCCAACCCGGGATCGCGCATATATCATTACCTACGCCGCACTGCTACACTGGGACATGGATATTCAGCATACAGGGCGACGCGTTCAAGGCAGCTGGGGAAAGTTAGGTATTCGGGTTACAGGGTTTCCCCGCACTGCGTCTCGATGGCGTTGGAGAACGTCGGATATTCATGTTACAGGGCGCACCCTGCGTTCAAAGCCTTGCCGCCGCACTGGAAATCGCGTATCCATGTTACAGGGTTGTTGCATCCCCGTGCCATGTTGACCAATTAATAACGAGGTGGTGGAGATGTTTTATTCAGAATTCGTGGTGTCAGGGCGTCCACCTCATCCAGAAACCGAAGGTAACGCCCTTGTATTACCTTCATTGGAACTGATCTATTGGTTTTTTGAGCAGAACACCCTCACAGTAAGAGTATCATGTGTGACATTTATATGCATTTATGTATATATTTCCTCAAGGTATGTATATTTGTGTACATATATATACACACATTTTTGTGTCTATATATGTAGGTATGTATATATATATATATATATATATATATAAAAATTGACACAGTATATATATGTGGTGCGTAGGTCTCGAAACGAAAGAGAGGAGTCAGGTATTTCGAGAGGCACCTTTATTTGTGTTCCTCCCGGTTGTAGGGAAGTCCACACGAGAGAAAGATGACACCCAAACCCCTGCCTTTAAACCCCCTCTGGTTAAGGGCCGCCTCCGGACTGAATCACTCCCGTGCCGACGGGTTAGACAGTTAGGGTGGCCCGACCCTTGGGAGCCGCCACAGGACCCCCCCCCCCCAGAACCCGAGGCACGAAACGCACCGGTGGGCGCATGACCCGGCCGGCCCGCGTGCGGAAGTCAGCCGATCGTGGGGCTGGCGGAGGCATAGGTGGAGGGACAGGTCAAGGGATAGGTCGAGGGACTGGCGGGAGGACAGATGGAGTGACAGGTGGAGGGAGCCGTGAAGGGGGGCGCCCTCGAGGCCGAGGTTGGGCAACCAGCACCGGCTGGTCAATGTCCAGGTGTGCCGGCTTCAACCGGTCAATTGACACGGCCTCCGGCCGGACCCCCATGTCCAGCACAAAAGTCGTCTGCCTGTGTTCCAGCACCCGGAACGGGCCCTCGTACGGCCTCTGGAGTGGCGTCCGGTGGCCATCATGGCGCAGTAAAACCTATGGGCAGTCCCGGAGGGCTGGTGGCACATGCGGGCGAAATGTCCCATGGCGGGTCATCGGGACGGGTGCGAGCCTGCCAACTCGCTCGCGAAGGCGCTTTAAGGTGGATGCGGGCGTTCCTTGCTGCCCTAGCGCCAACGGCACAAACTTCCCGGGCACCGTGAGTGGCGACCCGTACACGAGCTCCGCTGATGATGAGGCCAAGTCCTCTTTAGGAGCAGTCCGAATGCCCAGCATGACCCACGGCAACTCGTCTATCCAGTCCGGGCCGGAGAGTCGCGCCTTCAGCGCTGCCTTGAGCTGCCGGTGGAACCTCTCCACCAGACCGTTAGCTTGCGGGTGGTAAGCCGTGGTGTGGTGCAGCCGTACCCCGAGCAAGCGAGCCATGGCCGACCACAGCTTGGAGGTGAACTGTGGCCCCCGGTCTGAGGAGATGAGCGCCAGCACCCCGAAGCGAGCAATCCAGTGCGCGGACAACGCACAAGCGCACGTAGCTGTTGAAGTGTCGGCCAGCGGAATGACCTCCGGCCACCGCGTGAAGCGGTCCACCATCGTGACCGAACTCCTGGAGAGGCGTACGGACATGGCGCTGGATCTTTGCCGTCTGGCACGGAATGCAGGTGTGAGCCCAGTGGCCAACCTGCTTGCGCAGACCGTGCCACATGAAACGAGCGGCCACTAGTGCCATTGTCGCCCGGATTGATGGGTGAGACAGTCCATGGATAACCTCGAAAACCCTCCTGCGCCAGACGGCAGGGACGTTGGGGCGCGGCTGACTGGACGATACATCGCACAGGATCGTCGTTCCTCCAGGACCGAAAGGGACATCCTCAAGGCGGAGGCCGGAGATGGCAGTCCGGTAGGCGGGCATCTCACCGTCCATGAGCTGTGCCTCTGCCAGGGCAGAAAAGTCAATTCCGGGCACCACCTCGAAAACGGCGTAGATAGCGGAGCGGGACAATGCGTTGGCCACCCGGTTCTTTTTCCCCTCGACGTAGCGGATAGATGTGGTATATTCCGAAATGTAGGCCAATTGCCGCTGCTGTCGTGCGGACCAGGGGTCGGAAACCTTCGCCAGGGCGAAAGTGAGCAGCTTGTGGTCCGTGTAGACGGTGAACGGGCGGCCCTCCAGGAAGTAGCGGAAGTGGCGCACTGCCAGGTAGAGAGCCAGGAGCTCGCGATCGAACGCACTGTATTTGGTCTGCGCACGGTTGAGGTGCCGGCTGAAGGCCAGGGGCCGCCAACCTCCGCCCGTCAGTTGCTCCAGCACGGCACCAACTGCCGACTCCGAGGCGTCCACCGTGAGAGCAGTCGGGGCATCTTCCTGCGGGGTGCACCAGCAGTACGGCCCGAGCAAGGGCCTCCTTCGCACCGCCAAATGCTGCCACTGCCTCGTGGGTCCATTCGACGTTCTTATGCTGCCCACCTGCCAGAAGTTGATACAGCGGCCGCATGATGTGGGTCGCGGATGGCATGAAACAATGGTAAAATGTCACAAACTCCTGCAGGCCGCACACCGTGCGTGGCGGGGAAACCGACGGATGGCGTTGACCCTGTCAGGCAGGGGAACCGTGCCTTGCGAAGTCACGCGGTGGCCGAGGAAGTCGATCTCAGTTACCCCAAAACTGCACTTGTCGAGGTTGATAGCCAAACCATGCTCGCTGAGCCGCTGACAGAGCTGCCAGAGGTGGGCGCAGTGCTCCTGCTGCGAGCGGCTGGCCACCAGGATGTCGTCCAGGTAAACAAACACAAAATCGAGGTCGCGACACACCCTGTCCATTACGCGTTGAAAAGCCTGCGCAGCGTTCTTGAGGCCGAACAGCATCCGCGTGAACTCATAAAGTCCGAATGGCGTGATGATAACCATCTTGTGTACATCAACCGGGTGGACCGGGATCTGGTTATAACCCCGTACCCGGTCCACTTTTGAAAATATTGTAGCCCCAGCCAAATGGGCAGTGAAGTCCTGGATGTGGGGCACGGCGGTAATCCCCGCAAGGTCGCCAGCCCCCGCTTGCCTTAGGGACCATGTGAAGTGGGGACGCCCATGGGCTGCTTGAAGGGCGGACGATCCCCAAGGAGTCCGTGCAAAATTCCTACTGTGCCAGACGCAGTTTATCCGGCGGCAGTCGGCGTGCTCGTGCGTGGATAGGTGGGCCGGTAGTTTGTATAAAATGTACCACTCCGTGACTGGGGGTCGATGACCGAAACTGTGGGGTCAGGATGTCCGGGAACGCGGCCAAGACCTGAGCGAAGCGGGAATCCACGGACGACAGGGGGCGTCCCACCGGCTGATCCAAACGTAACGTGATCGGCTCCATCGTAGCGGTGTTGACCAAGCACTGACGCCTGATGTCCACCAGGAGGGAATGCGCCGGAAGTCGGCCCCGAGCAACGGCTGGGAGACATCAGCAATGGTGAACCGCCACGAGAAATGGCAGGAGCCGAGCACGATCGGGACCATGCGCGCTCCATACGTGCGGATGGGGCTGCCATTCGCCGCCGTGAGGACGGGCCCCCTCTTACCGGAACGAATGTCGGCCAGCAAAGGGGGCAGGACGCTGAGCTTCGCTCCAGTATCAACGAGGAAGCAGGTCCCGGAGCACCGATCCCAGGCGAAGAGGCGGTGAATTTGGCTGGCCGCCGCGGGGACTATTGGCAGCCGGCCCAGGCATTTCCCGGGAATGTGCACGGCTGGCGGCATCGTCGTGCTGCAGCACCCCAGCGCTGATGGTAGTAGCACCAACGGGGGGGGGGGGGGGGGGATTTTTTACGGGCCGTTGGGCTGGAGCTGTCACTCCTTCCAAAGCTCCTCTGCCCCACCGGAGTAAATCGGGAACTGCCGGGGTGACATCGGCGCGCCTGCCGATGGCCAGCGCGTTGACGTCATCAGGGCGCGCCATCCACAGCGCGTCGGCACGCCTCCCGAGGACCCTGATGTCGGCGAAGGAGGCATCCGTGAGCTGAAGACGGATGTAGGCCGGCAGCAGATGGAGGTAAGTATACTCAAACAACAGGCACGGCGTGTGCCCATCCAGGAGAGCAACCATCTCCTTTAGGAGGCTAGATGGCCGTCGGTCGCCTAGGCCCTCCATTTGAAGGAGCCTAGCAGCACGCTCCATCCTGCTGAGTCCATAAATCTGGAGCAGGAACTCCTTAAGGCCGAGATATTTATCGGTGGCCGGGGGGGCTGCGAGGAAGTCTGTGACCTCATCAACCGTGTCCTGGTCGAGGGCCCCCACCAGGTAATAGAAGCGGGTGGCATCGACTGTGATGCCCCGCAGGTTGAATTGGGCCTCCGCCTGCTGGAACCAGATGTGCGGCCGGGTGGTCCAGAAGGTGGGCAATTTTACCGAGACCGTGTCCAGAGACAGGGCTTGGCCGGCCTGTGAGTCTGTAGGGCTTTCTCCTTTCTCCATCATGACGACAATGGAGCGTTGGGTTCACCAATGTGGTGCGTAGGTCTCGAAACGAAACAGAGGAGTCAGGTATTTCGAGTGGCACCTTTATTTGTGTTCCTCCCGGTTGTAGGGAAGTCCACACGAGAGAAAGATGGCACCCAAACCCCTGCCTTTAAACCCTCTGGTTAAGGGCCACCTCCGGACTGAACCACTCCCTTGCCGAGGGGTTCGACAGTTAGGGTGGCCCGACCCTTGGGAGCCGCCACATATGTATGTATGTGTATATGCATTATATATATATATGTGTGTGTGTGTCTATATGTGTGTGTGTGTGTGTCTATATACACACTGAACTTTTTTCTCGCTTATTATATTGTTTACAGAGTAGTATGTTTACATATTTTGTTGTCCTGCTGCAAGAAAGAATTTTGTTCAAATGAAAGTGTCTGGAGAAGGGGCTCGACCCAAAACGTCATCCATTCCTTCTATCCGGGGATGCTGCCTGGCCCGCCGAGTTACTCCAGTATTTTGTGTCTATCCTAAGAATTTCATTGTTCGGTCTGGGACATCTGACTAATTTCACTTATTTATCATGATTCCAACTGATGAAACTTTATTTTTTTTTTCCAAATTTGTCCTTCGTTGGGTTTTCTCTGCACAGATTGAGTTAGCATATCGTTAGTACCCAATTGTTTAACCAAACGTTTTACATGAAAATAAAATAAACATCAAATAGATTGTTCAAGTAAACTGTATCCAAATTAATTTGTAAATAAACAAATGTGATCCCAATCACTCCACGTTGAAGAAACAGTACAGCTCTGCATGAAAACCAGAATATTTTGAAAGCAGTGTCGGCCACACAACCATACCATACAATACAACTTTATTTGTCATGAGGTTCAAATGAAATGTTATTTCTTCAGTCATACACACAAGAAAAAGACCCAAGACACAACACAGTTTACACAGACATCCATCACAGCGCATCTCCTCCTCGCTGTGATGGAAGGCAAAAACTTATCTCTCCCCTGCACTCCCCATTCCCCTCCCGATGTCAGAGTCAAAGCCCCCGGCGGGCGATGGTAATTGTCCCGTGGCCATTAACGCCGCGCCGGGTGATGCAAGGCCGCGCTCCGGGTCTTGTTGTTCGAGCCCCCGGCGGGCGCTAGCAAAGTCAGTGCACTACGTTTACATATTCTGTTATGCTGCTGCAAGGAAAAATTTAATTGTTCTATCTGGAACATATGACAATAAAACATTATAACTTTAAAAGATATAATAATTTCTATTGTCATATGTCCCAGAAAGAACAATTAAATTCTTACTTGCAGCAGCACAACAGAATATGTAACCAAAGTACATTGTAACAATGTAATGAACAGTAATAAACAAGAAAAAAAAGTGTATACACACACACACACACCAAACAATAACAGTGCAAAAAGACAATAACCAATTCCCTAAAGTCTATGTAGTTCAGAGTTTATTTGAAGGTTGTAGTGATTAATAGGCTGATGGCTGTAGGGAAGAAGCTGTTCCTGAACCTGGACGTTACAGTTTTCAGGCTCCTGTAACTTCTTCCTGATGGCAGGGATGAAATGAGTGTGTGGCCAGGGTGGTGTGGGTCTCTGAATATGTTGGCTGCATTTTTGAGAGTGCAACTCTGGTAAATCCCCTCGATGGTGGGGAGGTCAGAACCCGTGATTGACTAGACGGTGTTCACCACTTTGTGCAGTCTTCTTCACACCTGGGCATTCAAGTTGCCGAACCAGGCTGTGATGCAACCAGTAAATATGCTCTCTACTGTACACCTGTAGAAATTCAAGAGAATCCTCTCTGACATACCAAATCTCCACAATCTTCTCAAGAAGTAGAAGCATTGATGGGCTTTCTTTATAATTACATCAGTGCGCTGGCTTGAGGAAAGATCTTCAGAAATATGCATGCCCAGGAATTTGATGTCCCGACGATATAGACAGGTTAGTGGGTCCTCAGGTACACAAAAATGCTGGAGAAACTCAGCGGGTGCAGCAGCATCTATGGAGCGGAGGAAATAGGCAACGTTTCGGGCCGAAACCCTTTTTAGTGGGTCCTCATCCTTCCTCTTCCAAAGTCCACAATCAGTTCCTTGGTCTTATTGACAGTGAGAGCCAGATATTGTTCCGGCACCATTTGGTCAGTCGATCGATGTCATGAGACCATTCTTCAAACAGAAAGAAGATAAAAGTTCCTGGAACATCTTCAGCTGCAGATGCAGATGAAAGATCTTGTGTCTGATGGGTTGGCTAATGGTATTAAAATAACTGCAGTGAGCAATGTAACAACTTAATTTATAGTAGAGGGAGACTGACCAAATGTTTTTCATCTGCATCCAGTAATCTTTATTATTATCTATTCTCCTCCTGGCTCCCTCTGCTGGTATACCAGCATAACCACAACCTATGTTAACACAACAATCTATCTATCTATTATACTAAAACTGTCATCTTGTTTGTTTCTAGGTGTGTGTGTGTATGCTTGCGTGCGTGCCTGTCTGTGATCTCTGATTCGGTGATGTCATCAAATTACGGCAAAACGGTACACGATATCGCTACAATTTTTAGACCACCTTACTCACAATTGGTTTGCATCTAGTTTCATTCAGATTGATGTCATATTTCACAAGTTATTCATATTTTTTAATTTACAAAACCCCAATCTGAGAAAAATGTTCTTCCCTCTGCACTCACAGCTATGACATCACAATGGGATTGTAGCCCTGCATGCTACAATATTGCTATCCCAGGACACTGAGTCCTGCCAGCCCTAGCAAGTGCAATCACAAGCTACAATGTTGCAATCCCTTCTTTTTAATATCCCTGGCAGCAAGGATTTTTTTTAAAGTTTAATGAGGGAGGGTGAATAAGGGGAAATGAGCAGTTGGGGACTATGGGTCAGTGCTGGAATATAGCGTTGGGGGAACAGCATGTGTTGGGGAACGGGTGAGTGGTGAAATATTGCGTTGGAGAACGGGTTGCTTTGGTGGACCAGGCTCCAATGGGAGCTATGGGTGAGTGGTGGAATATTGCGTTGGGGGTCCAGGCCTCCCATGTGACAGAGACCCAACGGGTCCCACTTGGTCTAGTACACTACAATACTGTATACAACAATTTACTACAGGCAAAACATACAGTGCTGGAGGAACTCAGCGGGCCAGGCAGCATCAGTGGAGAGAATGGATAGGAGACATTTCCAATTGGGACCCTTCTTTGGACTTCAGATTCAGTCTGAGTCTGAAGAAGGTCCTGACCCAAAACATCACGTGGCCATTCCCTCCACTGATGCTGCCGGACCCAATGAATTCCTCCAGCACTTTGTACTTTCCTCAAGATTCCACCATCTGCCGTTCCTTGTGTCTCCAATATACTACAGGCAACCACTTTTGTGTTTCTGTTTCCCTTTCTTCAGGTGTAAGCTGTTGCTTCTGTTCATACGTTCATAGGTCATAAGAGCAGAATTAGGCCATTCAGCCCATCGAGTCTACTCTGTCTCTACAGTAATCTATGGCAATTAATTCCACAGCTTCACCACCCTCACGCTAAATAAATTCTTCTTCATCTCCTTTCTAAAGGTATATCCTTTTATTCTGAGGCTGTGCCCTCTGGTTCTAGACACTCCCACTAGTGGAAACATATTTTCCCCGTTCACTATATCCAGGCCTTCACTATATCCAGGCCTTTCACTATTCAGCAAGTTTCAATGCAATATCCCCTCATCCTTCTCAACTCCAGTGAGTGCACACCCAGAGCTGTTAAATACTTATCGTACATTAACTTAATCATCCTCTATCGCATGGGAGGCCTGGTCCCCCAACGCAATATTACACCACTCACCCATAGCCCCCAACTGCGCAGGCATGGCTGACGGGTTCCCGTTGTGACACTCCTGATCCCCCCTCACCCCCTCCGCCCCTTGACCTTCCACCCCCCATGCATTCACTCCATCCCCCCCATCTATTCTTAGTGGCTCTACGGCGGCGCAGCCGTTCCCACCCATTGGTTTCCCATTGAGACGTAGAATACGCAGGCATTACTGCGCATGCACAGCTGACGGGCATGGCAAGTGGAAAAGATATATTAATGCTGAAAATGTGAATAACTTAAAATAAAACAACAATCTGAACGTTAAAGATGAGATTTATTCTTTCAGTTCTTTCTAGTTGCATCTCTTGTTGTATTCTGCTCCTCACTGCATCTCAATGTCTCTTTGCTGTTGATGAAAAAAAAGACAATTTTAATATAGAGAGATTATAGATAGAGTGGGGTCAAACCTTAACGATGAAAATCTGAGAATTTACCTCAGAAGTCATCATTCAACCAAGCACGTGTTTAATGACACCATTCTTGGTTGATGTTCCATACTTCAGGAAAACTCTGACATTTTCCTTCATCTTTCCTTGGCTAAGAACCACATATAGTTGTCCATACTGAAATACCGGTTTCTCGAGGTATATCAACACTTTCTCCATGGCTTGCCCTTGCATTTTATGGATCGTCAATTGACTGGACTGGATAGGGAATTGGGTCCGCTGAAGGGGAATATGTTTTTGTCAAATTGAGCATTAGAACATTCCTTGATGTTGATTCTGGCAACGATCATATTATTGTGTCGCTCTTCCACAATCATCCGCGTTCCATTGCATAGCTTTGGGGGCAGGGCAAGGAGAATGAATCCAAGTTCCTCATTAACATGATCGGAGATCCTTTTTTCAACTCCAATTTGTGTGGTGGTAAACCAGAGATGTCGAGTGAATCGAGGAATTCTGTTGGGAAGTGAGTAGCATCAGTTCCCTCAGTGACAGCAATGAAAGAAAAGCACTCTTTAATGATTCGAGGGAAACGTCTGATGCATGGAGAATTGATGCTTCTCATCGTATCGTTCTGCGGAACCAAGATACAATTGTCAGAATAATTCTACAGGATTGTCAAATGCGGGATAGATTAAAGCAAAACAATCCTCGAGTGTTTTTGCTGATAGAACTATGTCTTGTGGCATTTCAATTTAATCGTCTTCATTCTTTAAACTCTCGTCTTCTCCAACTTTCAACAAAAATTGACAATAATCGCCTTCTCCCTCTTTCAATCGCATATTCATCTGCAATTGATACTTGGTGAAAAGTGTCCACAAGTAGAATTTCTTGATTCAAGAATTTTCAACATCAGCTTTCCCCTTTTCACTACATGAAGGAGTTGTAAAAAATCACCAGAACAAATGCTGTAAGAATGCCGCCAAAAGGCTTACTGTTGGTGCATACATCTTGAAGAGTTCTGTCCACTGCTTCAAAGCTCTACCTCCTAATCATTGTGCATTCATCCCAAAAAATGAGTTTCATTTGCCTCATCAAATGAGTGTTAGAGTTCTTCGCAATGTTGCAGAATGTATTCTCGTTCACTTGGATGGGTATTTTGAATCGAGAATGTGCAGTTCTTCCACCAAGCATTAATTTAGCTGCTATCCCAGAGGATGCTACAGCAATAACCACATTACCTTGTTAAAGAGGGAACTGCAGATGCTGGAGAATCGAAGGTTACACAGAAAAGCTGGAGAAACTCAGCGGGTGCAGCAGCATCTATGGAGCGAAGGAAATAGGCAACGTTTCGGGCCGAAACCCTTCTTCAGACTGATCAGGGGTGGGGGTGGGTGGGGACAAGAAAGGGAAAAGGAGGAGTAGCCGGAAGGCTGGAGGGTGGGAGGAGACAGCAGGGGAGCTGAGGAAGGGGAGGAGACAGCAAGGACTAACAGAATTGGGAGAAGTCGATGTTCATGCCCCCCGGGGTGCAGACTCCCCAAACGGAATATGAGGTGCTGTTCCTCCAATTTCCGGTGCTGCTCGCTGTGGCCATGGAGGAGACCCAGGACAGAGAGGTCGGAGGCGGAGTGGGAGGGGGAGTTGAAGTGCTGAGCCACCGGGAGGTCAGCTAGGTTATTGCGGACCGAGCGGAGGTGTTTGGCGAAACGATCGCCCAACCTCCGCTTGGTCTCACCGATATAGATCTGCTGACATCTAGAGCAGCGGACGCAATAGATGAGGTTGGAAGAGATGCAGGTAAACCTCTGTCGCACCTGGAACGATTGCTTGGGTCCCTGAACGGAGTTGAGGGGGGAGGTAAAGGGACAAGTGTTGCATCTCCTGCGGCCGCAAGGGAAAGTGCCCGGGGAGGGGGTGGACCGAGAGGGAAGGGAAGAATTGACAAGGGAGGCTTTTTCTAACCGACATACACTATAAACCCACTGACTCCCATGGCTATCTGGACTACACTTCTTCCCACCCTGCTTCCTGTAAGGACTCCATCCCCTACTCCCAATTCCTCCGTCTACGCCGCATCTGCTCCACGGATGAGGCGTTCCACACCAGGACATCTGAAATGTCCTCACTATTCAGGGAACGGGGGTTCCCCTCCTCCACCATAAATGAGGCTCGCACCAGGGTCTCTGCCATACCCCGCAACACTGCTCTCTCTCCCCATCCCCGCACTCGCAACAAGGGCCGAGTCCCCCTAGTCCTCACCTTTCACCCCACCAGCCATCACATACAAAAAATAATCCTCCGTCAGTTTCGCCACCTCCAACGTGACCCCACTACTAGCCACATCTTCCCATCTCCCCCCATATCTGCCTTCCGCAAAGACCGCTCCCTCCATAACTCCCTTGTCAATTCTTCCCTTCCCTCTCGGTCCACCCCCTCCCCGGGCACTTTCCCTTGCGGCCGCAGGAGATGCAACACTTGTCCCTTTACCTCCCCCCTCAACTCCGTTCAGGGACCCAAGCAATCGTTCCAGGTGCGACAGAGGTTTACCTGCATCTCTTCCAACCTCATCTATTGCGTCCGCTGCTCTAGATGTCAGCAGATCTATATCGGTGAGACCAAGCGGAGGTTGGGCGATCGTTTCGCCGAACACCTCCGCTCGGTCCGCAATAACCTAGCTGACCTCCCGGTGGCTCAGCACTTCAACTCCCCCTCCCACTCCGCCTCCGACCTCTCTGTCCTGGGTCTCCTCCATGGCCACAGCGAGCAGCACCGGAAATTGGAGGAACAGCACCTCATATTCCGTTTGGGGAGTCTGCACCCCGGGGGCATGAACATCGACTTCTCCCAATTCTGTTAGTCCTTGCTGTCTCCTCCCCTTCCTCAGCTCCCCTGCTGTCTCCTCCCACCCTCCAGCCTTCCGGCTACTCCTCCTTTTCCCTTTCTTGTCCCCACCCACCCCCACCCCTGATCAGTCTGAAGAAGGGTTTCGGCCCGAAACGTTGCCTATTTCCTTCGCTCCATAGATGCTGCTGCACCCGCTGAGTTTCTCCAGCTTTTCTGTGTAACCACATTACCTTGACCTCTAGCTTTGGAGAGGATCAAATTGGTGATAAATATTTTTACCGTTCCTCCTGGTGAATCAATGAAAAACATTGAAGGAAGCTTCCTTTAAGGAGTTGCACACCTGGTTATTACACTGATCTCTGCTCGGCATTCAGCAGAGGCTCCTCAACAAATTGCTGTCGTTCAGTTCTATTGTATTGCAATTCCTGCAGCAATTCTGGATTGTCATCATCAAGATGCATTCTTCCATTTCTTGTTTGTGGCAAATGAATGCATTCCATTGTTTTGTTGTAATTCTCAAGCTTGTCTTGAATATACAACATAGCCTGATCATGATGCTTCTCTTCAATCATGATATTAGGATCACTCATTGTTCTCCATTCTTTGTACTTGAAGTGGGGGCTGTTGAGGGGGGAGTGCAAGAGTCCCTGCAGCCGGCTTGCGGACTCACTCAGCACGGCTTGTGGGCTCACTCGCTCACTCAGCACAGCTTGTGTACTCAGTCACTCACTCAACACGGCTTGTGGGCTCGGTCACTCAGCACGGCTTGGAGCAGAGGAGAACGGTGAGTAAGGTGGCGAGAAATCCTAGTGATATAAAAACAACGCAGACCGGAAGAGGACAAGATGAGAGTTTTAATAATAGTTTAGATAGACTAGACCAAGTGGGACCCGTTGGGTCCCTGTCACACGGGAGATATCGTCCCCCAACGTAACCCATTCCCCCAATGCAATATTCCACCACTCATGCATAGCCCCCAACTGCACAGGGGCGGCTCATTTCCCCTTATTCCCCAACACTCACTCCCCCTCCTCTTCACCCTCTCTTTTTAAACTATAAAAATTTGACTTTTCACTTCCAAAAATCCAATTGCATTTGCTGCCAAAACTTAGTGTCCTGTGATTTGCAACATTGTAACGGGCAGAGCCAGCAAGTGCAATTGGATTTTTTACAGTGAAACGTTAAGTGGGCAGTTTATCTAAATGAGATCCCATTGTGACATCAAAGCTGCTAACTGCCACTGCAACTTGAACTGATTTTTCTCAAACTGGATTTAGTAAGGTTCAAAATGTGAATAACGTGAAATATACCATCAATCTGAACAAAACTTGATACAACACATCACAGGACAATGTTGAGTAAGGTGGTCCAAAAATTGTAGCACCGTTTTCGTGTCGTTCTGGGAGCATATGGGCATGCACGCACGCAGACACACAGAATCACAGACAAGATGAGAGTTTTACTGATATACTAGACTAAGTGGGATCCGTTGAGTCCCAGCATCACACGGGTGGGCTAGTTCCCCAACGCAATATTCCACCTCTACACCAATTCCAATATTGGTGGCCGGGGAAGGGGGGGTGCTTTCTGGAGCGCTAGTATGGGTGTTGTGGGCTGAAGGGACTGGTTTCCAGAGGGTTACTATGGACATTGTGGGCCGAATGGATTCTTGGGCTGGCGGCTCAGTCACTCAAGCCTGTTGTACTGGCAGCTCGCTCATTCACGGCTGGTGGGCTGTCAGTTGACTCGCAGCTATTCCTTGAAATTCCATTTCAAGCAGGGTGCAAGGCCACCAAATTCAAGTGCAATTTCATACCATTTCAAGCAGGGTGCAAGGCCACTAAAGACAGCGAGTCATGACTCTCCCTCCTCCATCTTGCAGAGACTGAGCCATGCCCACACTTCTGGGTTTTATAGGCCCTCCCCCTCCCACCAGAAGGGGTGTGGCCTTCATGGCGTGATTGACAGGAGAGACAATCTCAACATTTTTTCAACATTAATTACTCCTATTTTTCAACGATGGGAAAAATCCTTGGCATCTGATGAGCGGAAGGGGGCCGAGTAAAATGGCCAAAAATCACAGCCGTACATAGTAGCGTTTTTTCTAAAATCAATATAAAGTGCAAACAGGAAGTGGTCAAGATTAGACTTTTAATTATATAGAAGGCAAGGCAACTTTAATTAGGCAAGGCAACTTTAATTAGGCAACACAGCTTTAGCATTTCCAACCCAAAGGCAACACAGCTTTAGCATTTCCAAACCAGAGGCAACACAGCTTTAGCATTTCCAAACCATATTTTCAAACCACATTAAGGGCACTGACATGACAGTAAAAACACTCAGTTTAGTAGACATATGTTCAGTGTTATTCACAGCTCAGACTGACAGATGTGACCCTCTCGCTCCCCCATCTTGCAGACTGACTGAGGCACTCAACACTTCCGGGTTTTATAGTCCCTCCGGAAGGGGCGTGCCCTTCAGGCGAGAAAATCTCAACATTTTTTTAAACACTAATAACTCTTTTATTTTTCATTGATGGGAAAAATCCTCTTGTCCTGCGCAGCGGAGGGGGACTCTGAGTAAGATGGCCAAAAATCACAGTCGTAAGTGGCAGTGTTTTTTCTAAAATCAATACACAGAACTACAGGAAGTGGTCAAGATCAGACTTTTAGTAATATAGACTAGACTAAGTGGAACCCGTTGGGTCCCAGTCACACGGAAGGCCTGGTCCCCCAACGCAACCCATTCCCCAGTGCAATATTCCACCTCTCACCTGTTACCCCAAGGCAATGGCGGGAACGTTCTGTAGCCGGGGGACAGGGCCAGCTTCAGGCAGGAAGCGTCCTGCAGCCAGGGGAGGGGGATGGCTTCAGGCGGGGCCAGTAGGGGGCTGGTGGTGGGGGGTGTGTGTGTGGGGGAGGGTGTGTGTGTGGGGAATGGGGTGTGTGTGGGGAAGGGAGGAGTGTGGAGGAGGGTGTGTGGGGGGGAGGGTGTGTGTGTGTGGTGAGTGTGTGTGTGTGGGTGGGTGAGGGGGGTGTGTGTGGCGGAGGGGGGGGTGGGGAGGGGGGTGGGGGGGTGGGGGGGGGGGGGGGGGGGGGGTGTGCGGGGGAGGGGGTGAGGGGAGGTGTCTGGGATAGGGGGTTGTGTGGGGGAGGGGAGGGGAGGTGGGTGGGGATGGGGGGGTTGTGGTGGATGGGGTGTGGGGGGGGTGTCTGGGATAGGGGGTTATGTGGGGGAGGGGAGGTGTGTGGGGAGGGGGGTTGTGGTGGAGGGGGGGGTGGGGGGGGGGAGGGTGGGGTAGGGGAAGGGGAGGGGTATATGGGAGGGGGGTGTAGGGAAGGGGGGTTGTAGGGGTGGGGGGTGTAGGGAAGGGGGAGTGTGGGAGGGAGGTGTCTGGGCTCACCGGTTCCCGGCCCCGGCTCCAACCCCGGCCACACTACTGGCTGCAGGACCCGGCTTCGGACCCGTCCCAAGCACCTGTCACGCTCACAGCCCGCCTCCGCCCGCGGAATACAGCCCACACTCCGCTGCTTCAACTTTATTCTCGGCGGCTTCTGGACGGGCTCACGGACTCAGCCCCGCCTCCGGGGTTTTGTTCTCCAGTGGGTGCCGGAAGGGGCGTTACCTTCACGGTCACTGACAGGTGAGAAGACAAATCTGTTGTTTTCACGATTTTATTAAACCTTCATAACATTTGTAATCTTCCACCGATCGGAACAAAACATGGTGCCTTGGTACAGAGGAGAGCGGTGAGTAAGGTGGTGAAGAAATCCTAGCGATATATGGAACCATTGTTCTCGGAGGCCCCACGCCAGGTTATATTTTTATCAGTGAAGTAGATCCACCTGATAATTATCATAATTGGGAGATCTTTCATACTCTTTGCAGCAGATTGCTGTAGGTAAATTCTTTTGGAATAGCAATGGCCAAAGCAAAAACAAACCTTACCGGCTGTAAAGTATCTTGTCTGTGTCAAGAATATATGTTTTTCTTTGTATTTTCCTACTCTATATTTCTAAATTACTGATCTTGCTTGTGGCCAGTATCAGAGTAGCAGGTAAAACAAAGCAGGAATTTAAATTACTTTTACAAATATAGTCACGTGTCACTTGTTCATGCTGATCAAGGATTTGAGTATAGGAGCAGAGAGGTTCTACTGCAGTTGTACAGGGTCTTGGTGAGACCACACCTGGAGTATTGCGTACAGTTTTGGTCTCCAAATCTGAGGAAGGACATTATTGCCATAGAGGGAGTGCAGAGACGGTTCACCAGACTGATTCCTGGGATGTCAGGACTGTCTTATGAAGAAAGACTGGATAGACTTGGTTTATACTCTCTAGAATTTAGAAGATTGAGAGGGGATCTTATAGAAACTTACAAAATTCTTAAGGGGTTGGACAGGCTAGATGCAGGAAGATTGTTCCCGATGTTAGGGAAGTCCAGGACAAGGGGTCACAGCTTAAGGATAAAGGGGAAATCCTTTAAAACCGAGATGAGAAGAACTTTTTTTCACGCAGAGAGTGGTGAATCTCTGGAACTCTCTGCCACAGAGGGTAGTTGAGGCCAGTTCATTGGCTATATTTAAGAGGGAGTTAGATGTGGCCCTTGTGGCTAAGGGGATCAGGGGGTATGGAGAGAAGGCAGGTACGGGATACTGAGTTGGATGATCAGCCATGATCATATTGAATGGCGGTGCAGGCTCGAAGGGCCGAATGGCCTACTCCTGCACCTAATTTCTATGTTTCTATGAATGGCGGTGCAGGCTCGAAGGGCCGAATGGCCTACTCCTGCACCTAATTTCTATGTCTATGTTTCTACCTGAGCTTGTCCTATTTGCCTCCGTTTGTACCATATCCCACTAAATCTTCCCTATCCATATTCCTGTCCAAATGTCTTTTAAACTTTGTAATTGTACCTGCCTCAACCACTCTGGCAGCTTTTGAAAAACCTGCCCCTTAGGTCCCCATTAATCTTTCTCCTCTCACCTTAAACCTAAACCCGCTAGTTTTAGATTCCCTTTCTCTGAGACAGACTTTTGATCATTACTCACTCACTCACTAAACCCGCGCAAATTCCCTCTTGTTATTGTTAATACAAAAATCTGTTCCTTCTATATATCTGGATATCAGTGAGATTTGCATTTATTGATCCATAGACCATGACTTCTCACTCAGAATAGTAGATGTTTAAGAAAAATAATGAAACAATAGCAAAGGAAGAGTTGTGCATTGAGAGTAAATATAACCAAAAACACAAGGAAAAACCAAACGGATGGAGGATCTCAGTGGGCTGAGCAGTATATATGGAAGGAAATGGACCCACTATCTTTATGGTGAATGACAATGAGCAAAAGTTTTATCTCCCAGGGGAAGGGAGTCCACAACTAAAGGGTTTAGATTTAAGGTTTGTCCATTTCCTTCCTCCGATGTTGCCTGACCTAAGATCCTCCAGCAGTTTTGCTCAAGGTTCCAGCATCTGGAATCAGTTTACACACATGATCTGGATAAACCACGTCTGCAGGAGGTGTCACTGTTTACCACAGGTTGTGGAGTTGGAGGTGGTCGCAGTCAAGGCTGTGCATCCGCTGGTCTGAGAGCTATGTGGTTTTGGGAAGTGGTCACCACACCATTATGTAACCAGAGAGACAATAGGTGACCACCAGACAAAAATAGCAGGTAGTGGAGGACATCTCTGACCAAACATCATTCATTTTTGAGTACTGGGAAGAGCAATGGTTTCTCTCAGAATTACAACAAGAGCCATATGCACACATCATGGAAGGCTCAGGTTCACGATTGGGTGGGTAGGGGAGGGGAAGAGAGGAGAGCTGTAGCAGCAGAGGATTTAACAGGCAGGTGTTTTTATAGTTACGGTTGGAATGTTGTCTCTGGATCCAGGGTCAAAGATGTCATCAAGGCACTCTGAAGGGGGAGGATGAACAACCAGAAGTAATGTTCCATATTGGAAACAATAACAAGGTAGCAAGAGGCATGGGTTTCTGCAGGAAGAGGTTTGGGAAATATGCAAAAGAAGAAAAAAATAGGACATCGAAGCTGTAGGAAGAAATTTCAGATGCTGGTTTATACCGAAGACAGACACAAACTGCTGGAGTAATTCAGCGGGACAGGCAGCATCTCTGGAGAAAAGGAATAGGTGGCGTTTCGGGTCGAGACCCTTCTTCAGACTTTTGCAGGACAAAAAAAGTTCAGGAGCAATCATCAAACCATAGTTACACTTTGTCAGAAGAAGGGACTCGACCCGAAACATCACCCATTCCTTCTCTCCAGAGATGCTGCCTGTCTCACTGAGTTACTCCAGCATTTTATGTCCATCTTCGATGGTATTAACCTCTGAATTGCTGGTGAGTATCGCCAAAGAGAGATAGAAAAGATTAACGTGTCAATGGGGAAATGATATTAGGAGAGCGAGCCTTAAGTTTTTGATGAACTGGGACAATTTCTGCAGAAGAGTGGGGCCTCTGCACACCAGTGTGGTTGCATTTCAAGGGGTATAGGGCCAATACTTTCATGCAGTGCCCTCCATAATGTTTGGGACAAAGACCCATCATTTATTTATTTGCAGCTGTACTCCACAATTTAAGATTTATAATAGAAAAAAATCACATATGGTTCAAGTGCCATTATTAAAGGCCATTTTTTATACAGTTTGATTTCACCATGTAAAAACTACAGCTGTGTTCATACACAGTCTCTCCATTTCAGGGCACCATAATGTTTGGGACACATGGCTTCACAGGCGTTTGTAATTGCTTAGGTGTGTTTAATTGCCTCCTTAATTCAGGTATAAGTGAGCTCTCAGCACCTCGTCTTTCCTCCAGTCTTTCCATCACATTTGGAAACTTTTATTGCTGTTTATTAACATGAGGACCAAAGTTGTGCCAATGAAAGTCAAAGAAGCCATCATGAGACAGAAAAACAAGAATAAAACTGTTAGAGACATCAGCCAAACCTTAGGCTTACTAAAATCAACTGTTTGGAACATCATTAAGAAGAAAGAGAGCACTGGTGAGCTTACTAATCGCAAAGGGACTGGCAGGCCAAGGAAGACCTCCACAGCTGATGACAGAAGAATTCTCTCTGTAATAAAGAAAAATCCCCAAACACCTGTTTGACAGATCAGAAACACTCTTCAGGAGTCAGGTGTGGATTTGTCAATGACCACTGTCCGCAGAAGACTTCGTGTAACTTAGCTGGTCAGGCAGCATCTCTGGGGAACATAGACAGGTGACTTTTCGGGTTGGGAGCCTCCTTCAGACTCCTCCTTCTAGTTTGAAGTAGGGTGCTGACCCAAAATGTCACATATCCACGTTCTCCAGAGATGTTGCCTCCGCTAAGATACTATAGACGCACAAATATTCTGCTAACCAAACCACAAAGTGCTGCAGATGATACAAGCCTTGGAAGGGGTTGTAGAGAGATTTCTGTCCAGATGGCCTGCAAGTTGCTAATATGTATAGGATTTTTCAAAAGGAGCTATGCATTGCTGCAAAAGCATGCTTGGGATTGGTTGGGGAAATGTTGGGTTTCAATTATGTTGCAGTGCCTTCCCACCGTTAAACGTGATTGCTCCAGGAGAGTGGCCTCACCAAAGATTATCTAGTGATGATGTTTCTTTATTTAATGGAAGTGTTTCTCCCTAAGTGTTACATGTTGAAAATATGTTATGTGCTATTGTATGATTGGGCTAAAGAGTTGTCATTCTATGTATTTTGCAGCCTGTATCGGTAATTGGCTTGTAGAGGTTGCCTCCCCCAAGTACTTTCACGCCTGTAGTTTGGAGGGGTATAAAGGGGTGGGGAGCACATGGTGTGCCGATCATCTTGGGGCTGCTCTAGTTGCGCGAGGCTATGTTGGGCTCGAGTAAGTGGTAACGAGGATCGGTCCTGCGGTATTGTATACAATAAAATAGAGTTGGAATTCCAGTGCTCGTATTCAGTGTTTGACTGAACTAGACTGGGGGGGGGGGGGGTTAGTTTAGATCCGGAATTAACTGTGGTATCAGAATGAATTCTGAAGTGTATAGACACATCCTATATGCTCAAGTTCAAACAAATGCCTTAAAACTCATTGGCCCGAGGTTCATTCTACAGCACGTCAATGATCCCAAACATACTGCTAAATCAACAGGAGTTTTACAAAGCTAGAAATGGTCAATTCTTGAGTGGCCAAGTCAATCGCCCGATCTCAACCCAATTGAACATATGCCTTTTATATGCTGGAGAGAAAACTGAAGTGGACTAGCCCCCAAAACAAGCATAAACTAAAGATGGCTGCAATACAGGCCTCACCAGAGAAGACACCCAGCAACTGGTGATGTCCATGAATCGCAGACTTCAAGCAGTCATTGCATGCAAATAATATGCACCAAAATACTAAACATGACTACTTTCATTTACATGAGATTGCTGTGCCCCAAACATTATGGTGCCCTGAAATGGGGGGGGGGGGGGGGACTATGTATAAATACTGCTGTAATTTCTACATGGTGAAACCAAAATGTATAAAAATTGCCTTTATTAAAATCTGACAATGTGCACTTTAACCACATGTGATTTTTTTCTATTACAAATCTCAAATTGTAGAGTACAAAGGCAAATAAATAAATGATGGGTCTTTGTCCCAAACATTATGGAGGGCACTGTGTGATTGGCGTTTGCAAGTGCTATTGGCAAAGCTTTAAAGTGGCTTGATGGGGGGAGGGAGGTGAATGTGAAAAAAGAAAGGTTGATAGGGAGTCAGGTGAGGGGGCATTTATGAAGGCAGAGAAAAGGAAGCAATAGTGAGGGGCAACAACAAGAGCAGTTTACAGAAAAAGGAACAGGGCAAAAAGACTCAGTAAAAGGAAAAATGATAAGTTTAAGTGCTTTTTATCTGAACACACGCAACACATAACTGAAAAGTTGAGTGAAACATAAACAGAAATAAAAAGTCTTGATCTGATATACATAACAGAGAGAAATAGTTTAAGGTAACTATTTAAACTGGGAATGAAATATGGGAGATTTGACATTTTGGAAGGATATGTAGAAAGAAAATTTGGTGGTTCTATTAATAAAGGGTGACATCACTATAGTGGGGGAGAATGATATGGCTCAGATGCTCAAGAAATAGATTCAGTTTGGGTGGAAATTAAAAGTAGCATGCGTCGGAAATCTTTAATATAGGTTGTATATAGATTCCCCGAATACTGTCATAGGATGGCATATAAATCAAGGGGGGAGTTGATGGTAAGAAAATAATTACAATAATAATGACTATCTTTAATCGTCATATAGATTGGATAGGCTTAAGGATGAGTTCCTTACATTTTTGGAATTGTTTCATAGTGCAACTAAATAGGTTGACGAGAAAAAGGAGCAGAAGGGTTCTGAGAAGTAGAGACAAAGTAATTGGAATGGGAGGAGAGTTTGTGGAGTGTAATGTCCTACTCCGCTTGATGGAACTGCTTTTCTGTGAATATAGACACAAAAAGCTGGAGTAACTCAGCAGGTCTGCAGCATCTTTGGAGAAAAGAAACAGGTCACATTTTGGGTCAAGACCCTTTTTCAGTCGGGGAAAGGAAATGAATGATATAGATGGTGATATAGAGAGATATAGACCAAATGAATGAAAGATATGCAAGAAAGTAATGATGATAAAAGAAACAGCCCATTGTCAACTGTGGACTAGGTGAGAACGAGTTTTCTGTGGTCTTCATATTCAGTGTATCTGCATGTCATTCATGGAAGTACTACCTTATGCTACCAGAGTGAAATAATTGATTTAAACAAAACATAAATTTCATTGGAATAAGAGAAAATCCAAATTTCATTCAACTTCCTTTAGATTAAGCTCACATGCTGCTCTTGCAGTTCCCTCTTGTGGCTGAAGGAGATAAGCAGGAACTGGAGATTATAGATTGCTTGCCATTTATATTTGTTTTGCCTTGAATGTTAAAATATTTCATGATCAAACTATCTTTCCACTAGTCGGGTAATTGAAATGGCTACGATTTCTGACAATGGAGTAAATGTGAATGGTAATCTCTTGGGTTCTCAATTAACCGTTTCTTCTTTATATTAAATTCCTCTATGAACAAAGCTTTTCTGTTTGTGAACTCAATCATAATTACACATCAATCCATAAGGCCATCTACTATGACACTTGCTAGTGATTTAAATTACACTTCTGTTTCACTAGCTTGCTTGGAAACTTAACTACAAATCATAAGCTAACCAAGCTGATTGCAAGCAATTCTAGTTTTCCTGTTAACGTTTAATGAAAGATTTGCTTTTTTTAATTATTCACAGTTCCAACATTTAATGCCTTTTTATATTTGTTGCTGAGAAAGTAGGGAAGAGTTCATTTCTTGATCTGCTATCTCTGGAGTAAATATATTCCTACAGTGCTTCAGTTGTAGGATCCAGGATTTTGGCCCAACAATGATGAAGAACAGTGATGCATAGATCAATTAGATCAAGATGGTGGGGCTTGGCAGAGAGTTTGTGGATGTAGTCTTCCATTACATCTGCCCTCTTTGTCCTTATTATGTTCATGTGCGCAACATATGGCATGGCCAAGAGGGCTTTGCCAATGACATGTTTTTTTGCCAGATCTTTTGGTTTGTTACTCATATTATGTACAGCATAATGGAATCATACCAAGCAAAATTCATTGAAAGTCACTGGAAAAGGTAAATTCGCGAAAAGAATCGTTTTTGAAATATGCACATTTTTAAAGTAACATATTGGAACTAAATTAATTTGGACGGTTCGCTAATATTAAGAAACTGAGAAACTAGGTAATTCTATGTGACAGGCTGAAAGACATTGTGTGGTTTTTCTACATCATCTTACAGTTGACAATTGGAGACACTAATAGAAATATATTTTTAAATAGGATATGTTGGAAAAGAACTAAATTACATCCAGGATCTAGGAGTAACATATAAATTACAGAAGTAAACTTTTCATTGAATATTTACTGCCTACAACACCATGATCCCAACCAAACTCAACTTCAATCTCTTAGGCCTGGGAGCCAGCTCCCATCATTGCAACTGGATCTTTGACTTCCTGACCCATAGACCACAATCGGAGATAGGTGACAAAACATCAACACCGTTGGCCCACAAGGACGTGTTCTCAGCTCCTTATTGTGACTCAGCAGCCAAACTCCATTTACAAGATTATAAATAACACCACTGTCATGGGTTGGACTCCAAACAATGAGACAGGGGACACGGTATTGGGGGTAGGCTACTGACATGGATAGAAAATTGGTTGGCAGACAGGAAACAAAGAGTAGGGATTAACAGGTCCCTTTCGGAATGGCAGGCAGTGACTAGTGGGATACCGCAAGGCTCGGTGCTGGGACCGCAGCTATTTACAATATAGATTAATGATTTAGATGAAGGGATTAAAAGTAATATTAGCAAATTTGCAGATGACACAAAGCTGGGTGGCAGTGTGAAGTGTGAGGAGGATGCCATGAGGATGCAGGGTGACTTGGACAGGTTGGGTGTGTGGGCAGATGCCTGGCAGATGCAGTTTAATGTGGATAAATGTGAGGTTATTCACTTTGGTGGCAAAAACAGGAAGGCAGATTATTATCTGAATTATGTCAAGTTGGGAAAAGGGGAAGTACAACGAGATCTGGTGGGTCCTTGTTCATCAGTCACTGAAAGTAAGCATGCAGGTACAGCAGGCAGTGAAGAAAGCTAATGGCATGTTGGCCTTCATAACAAAAGGAGTTGAGTATAGGAGCAAAGAGGTCCTTCTGCAATTGTACAGGGCCCTAGAGAGACCACACCTGGAATATTGTGTGCAGTTTTGGTCTCCAAATTTGTGGAAGGACATTCTTGCTATTGAGGGAGTGCAGCGTAGGTTCACAAGGTTAATTCCCGGGATGGCAGGACTATTATTCATATGTTGATAGAAGGGAGCGGCTGGGCTTGTATGCTCTGGAATTTAGGATGAGAGGGGATCTTATTGAAACATATAAGATTGTTAAGGGAATGGACACGATAGAGGCAGGAATCATGACAAACAAAGTTTGCGAACAAAGCTTTTCACTGTATCTTGGTTGGTACACATGACAATAATAAACTCATACTAAAACCATTATCAAAGTTCTGCAAGCACTGGACAATCTGAAAAATCTTAAATGTAAATACAGTATAATGACACCACGCACAGGCTTATCCAATTTGTAAGATGAAATTATTCAAAGTTTGGAAATGGTAGTTGGACCAAAAACCCAGACTGTTATCGACTCTACAGTGCTGAAAAGAACTTCAATCAATTTTCTCTAGCAAACTCATAAAAATACCAGACATAATTTAAATAAGGAAACCACTGTTGATTTTTGATGCTTGATTGCTGTCCGAACAGAAACATGGCTAATAATAACCGCTAACATTTCCATCTTTACTTGTGTGACTAAAAATCGTAGTATTTAGTTTTGTAAAGTTAAAATAACAGTTGTTTTAAGTGAATGGCAGTCAGAAGAGATTCACACGGTCAATCTGGTTAAAACAGTTCTGGGGTCCAGATGTCAGCATTCAGGATATATAATCAAATTGAGCTTGTCGCATTCTCAAGATATATTTGTGCAGTCAATAAAATATTTCAGAAATATAAACTTTTGTAATGAACGAATAAATGACTGTTCTCTTCAACTTGCAGATCTAGTCATATACAATTACAACTAAATTCCAAACGCGCCACAACTTAAATTTTCAATATTGCTTTATACGAAGATAATTAGATTTTAGATTTTGTCAGATTTTAGAGATACAGTGCAGAAACTGGTCCTTTCCCGACGAGAGATCACTCTAACCCACGCGACACAGGGAGAATGTACACACTCCATACAGACAGCACCCATGGTCAGGATCGAACCCGGGTAAGGCAGCAGCTCTACCCCTGAGCCACTCTGCCGGTCTTTCAATTCAATCAAAGATAAATGTTCATTTGTATAGTAGCATACATGTCATGGTGAAATTGTGTCAAAGGGACTTGCATTTTACGAGTTATTTTACGATGTGGAATAAGTAAAAAGTGTTTTGGTAGTCAGAGATGGAATTTTGCTTTAATTTTCATTACACCTTTCAGGTAGAGTGCAAAGCGGTTTACTGATCAATTAAGTTCATTTGAAGTTAAATAATGCACAGACTGGTCCCACAATCAGCAACGTTATAATGGCCTTGATATTTTGTTAATGTCAAGTAGCAGAAGGATTAGCAGATAGAATCATTATTGGACCTGTCCCACTTTGGCGATTTTTTTCGGCGACTGTCATAGTCGTAGCAGGTCGCCGAAAAACCAGCAACTGGACCCCCCCTACGACAATGTCTACAACAACCTACCTAGACCGTCAAGCTACCGACAACTGGCGACCCATTAGGACGTCCACCTCCGACCACACCTATGTCAACCTAGGTCCAAGGTACAAGGTACGACAAGGTAAGATTATTCAGTCGCCGTAACTGTAGCCGGGTGACGTAGGTGGACGTAGGTAGTCACCAATGGAATTCACCAAAGTCAGCACAGGCAGCAACCTACGTCATCCTGGCGACAGCACCTACGTCAGGCTACGATCAAGCCAACGGTGTCAAGCCAACGGGTCCCACTTAGTCTAGGTGCTAATAAAATTCTTTGGACATGATCTTATGACATTCAGGGATCTCTTCAAAACTGCAGTGGGGTGCCAGTCCAGATTATATATTTAAATTCCCTGTGCACAAATTAATTTTAAAAGGGAGGAAATATTTTGGAAGTAAACAACAAATTTTTTTCCAAATGAAAAACAGTGAATAACGCTTATATGAAATAAAATGAAAATGATTCTAAAAATACTCAGCAAGTCTGACAACGACCATGAAGAGAGAAGCATCGTTAATGATTCAGTTCAATGGCCATCATCAAAATCTTGTTCTCTCATTGCTCCAGGTTATTGTTTCGAAATACAGGTATTAGGATTCTCAAGATTATTAATGATATTCTACCTCAGGACCATGTTCCTGCCATATCCCCAAATCTCTCAGTACCTTTCATATGCAGAAATCTGTTGAAATATGCTCTGAATAAGCTTAAATCATGGAGCTCCTACAACCATGCGGGGCAGTAAATTCCAAAGATTCATCACCCTCTGTGAATGAAGATTTTATTTTTCTCATCACAATTCTACATTGTCTGCCCCTTATTATGAGACATTGATTCCTGGTTCTAGACTCATCAGCCAGAGGAAATAATTCTACCTGCATCCACCTGTCTGGGCCCTGTAAGAAGTTTGTACGTTTCAATCACATTACATCTCAGTCTTCACAACTTTAGTAAATGTAAGCCTAATCCTCACAGTTTCTCCTCATATGACACACCTGTCACCTCAGAATCCAATCTATTGAATTTTCATTGCCCTCTTACTGTATTTAAAATATATGTACTGGGCATCACGGGTTCTGACCTCCCCACCATCGAAGGGGTTTACCACAGTCGCTGCCTCAATAAGGCAGCCATCATCATCAGCGACCCACACCACCCTGGCCACACACTCATTTCACCTTGCCATCGGGAAGAAACATAGAAAATAGGTGCAGGAGTAGGCCATTCGAGCCTGCACCGCCATTCAATATGATCATGGCTGATCATCCAACTCAGTATCCTGTACCTGCCTTCTCTCCATACCCCCTGATCCCTTTAGCCACAAGGGCCACATCTAACTCACTCTTAAATATAGCCAATGAACTGGCCTCAACTACCTTCTGTGGCAGAGAATTACAGAGATTCACCGCTCTCTGTGTGAAAAATGTTTTCCTCATCTCGGTCCTAAAAGATTTCCCCCTTATCCTTAAACTGTGACCCCTTCTTCTGGACTTCCCCAACATCGGGAACAATCTTCCTGCATCTAGCCGGTCCAACTCCTTAAGAATTTTGTAAGTTCCTATAAGATCCCCCCTCAATCTTCTAAATTCTAGTGAGTACAAGCCGCGTCTATCCAGTCTTTCTTCATATGAAAGTCCTGACATCCCAGGAATCAGTCTGGTGAACCTTCTCTGTACTCCCTCTATGGCAAGAATGTCCTTTAAGGTACAGGAGCCCGAAAAATGTAGCGCCCAGTTTCAGGAAAAGAGTCATCAGGCTGTTAAACACTATAACCTCAAATAAGCTCTGAACTGCATAGACTCTTTTTCTTATAATTGCACTATTATTGTTTGTTTGTTTTTTATGTGTGTTTGTGTGTGTATATACACACATTGAACTTTTTTTTCTTATTTATTATATTGTTTACAGTGTACTATGTTTACATATTCTGTTGTGCTGCTGCAAGTAAACAATCATTGTTTTATAGAAACATAAAAACATAGATAATAGGTCTGGGACATATGACAATAACACACACTCTCGACCTGCAAAAAAAAATCAATTTACCTTCCTAAAGGACCTGTCCCACTTTCCCGAGTTATTCACGAATTCTCCTGAGTTATTCACAAATTCTCCCGAGTTTTCAAACTCGCAGAATGTTCGTAACGAGTCCGTAGGAGTTGATTAATTTATCGTAATGGCTCACTGTGCCAGCCGTAGGTACTCGGGGCTATTTTTTTACTCGTGGAAATTTTTCATCATCCTCAAAAAACGTCCCGACTTACCTGATGCCCCGAATACCTAAGCTGGCATAACGAGCAGCTACAATATATCCACGGACTCCTACGGACTCCTACGGATTTGTTATGAACATTCTGTCAGTTTGAAAACTCGGGAGAATTTGTGAATAACTCAGGAGAATTCGTGACTAACTCGGGAAAGTGGGACAGGTCCTTAGCTGTTTGCTGGACCTGAATATTACCTTTCAAGGACACCAAGGCCTCATTAAATGTCAACATATCCCAGACTATCTCCACATTAAAAATATTATTTCCCTGCATTGTGCACTAAAGAGGATGCTCACATTTTTTTCAGATTATATTCCATCTACCAGGTTCTAGCCCAATCAATTACCTTGTTTATATCCTCTTGCCTATTTACATACTCCTAGTTTTAAAATATTTTTAAAGACATATTAGGAGGCTGTTTAACCCACCAACTGGTATGCTAACTCTCATAGCAAACATATTCCCCATTAAATTTCCTCTAATCTATTAATTCTCACACTCCTGTCAACTCCACGGATTATTCAACCACCCACTTACACCAGGAATAGTGAACAGCGGCTAATTGGCCAACCAAGAATCAACTCCTTGGGATGGCAGAGGAAATTGTAGCCTGTCAGATCCTCTGTTTGATCCGAATATAATAAACACACTCCAAGGACACAGAACATGTTGTTTATTCCTCCTCCATTCCTTTACATCCAGGTAACATGTGTCCTCTGACCTTCCTTACTCATAATAATACGTGATACATTTAAATACAATGTCAGTTACTTTGGCATCCCTCCCACATCAAACAAAAAGGATATCCACATCATCATTTTATAAACTGAACATTCCAACACCATTTAGGATATGGCATTTATTACATTGATAGTGCATCATTTTCACATGTCAACACTTCTCATAATCTTCATATCTCTTGGGTGGATTTCTCTGACGTTTTGGTCTGATCACTGCCTCTGTCTTCACTGGTACTGGATTCTGATCCATCATATCCCGTTCCACCGGTTCATCATCTCGATTCTGGTTTTGCATAGTCTCCACCTCGGACTCGTGCGTTCTTGGCTCATCAATTTGGTAGTCTCCATTCTGATCCCTCAGTCTCAACTTCAGTCTGCAGTGTCCCTGGACTTCTTTCACAGCTTCAATATTGCCCTCAGTTGTATTGATGCCATTCCTGGTCACCTTGTGGCCCATAAACACCAATTGTGAAACACCAAGAAAACATTTGTCCACATTCACTGTCAATCCAGTGGCCTTCAACCGAGCTAGTGTCTGCCTGAACCTCTCATCATGTTCCTCATGTGTGGTACCATGAATAATGATATCATCTGAAATGTTTGCAGTTTGCTGGAATCCCTTGAATTGCTTTGTGAATTTCATATTGGTAAATTTCTAGTGCTGCATTGACTCTGAACAACATCTATCTGTCTGTCTGTCTGTCTGTCTGTCTGTCTGTCTGTCTGTCTGTCTGTCTGTCTATCTATCTGTCTCATCTTGACCACTTCCTGGTGTTCTGTATATTGATTTTAGAAAAAAACGCTGCCACTTACGGCTGCGATTTTTGGCCATCTTACTCAGTCCCCCTCTGCTGCGCAGGACAAGTGGATTTTTCCCATTGATGAAAAATAAGAGTTATTAGTGTTTTAAAAATGTTGAGATTTTCTCTCCTGAAGGCCACGCCCCTTCCGGAGGGACTATAAAACCCAGAAGTGTTGAGTGCCTCAGTCAGTCTCTGCAAGATTGGGGGAGCGAATGGGTCACGTCTCTCAGTCTGAGCGGTGAATAACACTGAACACATGTCTACTAAACAGAGAGTGGTTTTACTGACCTGTCAGTGCCATTAATGTGGTTTGAAAATATAGTTTGGAAATGCTAAAGCTGTGTTGCCTTTGGTTTGGAAATGCTAAAGCTGTGTTGCCTAATTAAAGTTGCCGTGCATAATTAAAGCTTCCTTGCCTAATTAAAGTTGCCTTGCCTAATTAAAGTTGTCTTGCCTAATTAAAAGTTGCCTTGCCTAATTAAAGTTGCCTTGCCTTCTATATAATTAAAAGTCTAATCTTGACCATTTCCTGTTTGCGCTTTATATTGATTTTAGAAATAACACTACCACGTACGGCTGTGATTTTAGGCCATCTTACTCGGAGTCCCCCTCCGCTCATTAGGTGCCGAGGATTATTCCCATCGATGAAAAATATACCAGTTATTAGTGTTTAAAAAATGTTGAGATTCTCTTTCCTGTCAATCACACCATGAAGGCCACGCGCCCTTCTGATGGGAGGAGTGAGGAACTATAAAACCCAGAAGTGTGGGCATGGCTCAGTCTCTGCGATGGAGGAGGGAGAGGTCACGAATTGCTGTCTTTAGTGGCCTTGCATCCTGCTTGAAATGGTATGAAACTGCACTTGAATTTGGCGGCCTTGCACCCTGCTTGGGGTGGAAGATTGCAACCTTCACGTTGTCCACCCTGTTTCGACTAATGCAATCAACTCGACGTGCACAAACGGAAGATCAAATAGAACAAGTTGACCGACAACTTTACGTTGTGCACGCCACACGAAAGAAGAAGAAGCACCCCGCTTGAAGTGGTAAGAAACTGCACTTGAATTTGGTGGCCTTGCACCCTGCTTGAAATGGAATTTCAAGGAATAGCCGTGAGTCAACTGCCAGCCCACCAGCCGTGAGTGAGTGAACTGCCAGCACCACATGCTTGAGTGACTGAACCGCCAGCCCAAGAGTCCATTTGGCCCACAAAGTCCATACTAGCCCTCTGGAAACCAGTCCCTTCAGGCCACAACACCCACACTAACAGTCGAGAACCCCCCCACCCAGCCACTGACCACCAATATTGGAATTGGTGGAGAGGTGGAATATTGCGTTGGGGGACAAGCCCTCCCGTGTGATGCTGGGACCCAACAGGTCACACTTAGTCTAGTACATAACTAAAACTCTGATCTTATTATCTTCCGGTTTGTGCGGTTTTTCTATTTGCGCAAAAACGGTATGCGATAGCGCTACGACTTTTTGCCAGCTCACTCACTGTTCTCCTCTGCTGCGAGTGCACCAAGTTTCGTTCCGATCGGTAAAAGTTAGCAAGGTTTACAAATCTTAAAAATCGCACTTGCGCACATCAATCTCCCTCCTGCCAGTCAGCGCCGCGTGGATTAGTCTCTTCTCCTGTCACTCCCCGGGACGGTCCGCCCCTACCTGCGCCATCGTGGAGGTCCCCAACCGGGGACAATTTTCGGAGAGACCAGAAGCGGCCCAGCCTGGCACAGCCCAGCCTGGCACAGCCCAGCCCGGCCCGGCCCAGTCCGGCGCGGAGTCAGAGATGTCGCCAAACGGAAAGTGGGGACTCTGATCCCGGTGGAGGAGAATGACCAGGGACCAGCGACCAGCGCCCGCTGTGAGTCCCTATTGCACCTCCAGCTCCAGCCCCTTCCCCTCTGGTCCCCCTCGCTGGCTCATGCCCCCCTCCCCCATGATACTCCCCTCTCCCTCATGCCTCTTCCCCATCTTTTCTCTGACCTCTCTCCATCCTCCGTCCACATACCCCTCCCCCACACCGCACACACATACCCCCTCCCCCCACAACACCGCCACCCAACCCTCTGCCCACAACCCCTCTCCTCCCAGAACCCCCCCAACCCCCGGCCACAACAACCCACCCCCCTCCCCCACCCCCCCCCCCCGCCCACATCCCCCCTCACAACCCCCTCACCCCACAACCCCCCCCCCCACCCACAACTACCCCGCCCACATTCCCCTTCCCCCCCACAAACCCCCGCCCACACCTCCCCCCCCCCCAACCCCCCCTACTACTACTACACACCTACCCCCCCCACAACCCCCCTCTGTCCACACCCATCCCCCCCACAACCCCAACCCGCTCACACCCCCTCTCCCCCACACACCCCCCCTGCTCACACCCATCCCCCAAACCCCCTCCCACATCCCTCCTGCCCACATACACACCTACCCCACAAACACCCATCCCCCACACCACCCTCTCCCCCTCTCCTACACCTCCCCGGCCACACACACACCCTCTCCTCACATGCCATACCCACATACCCCACTTCACTCTCCTCCTCCACTCCCAGAAATGAAGAGTAGGGGGTGGGAGTGCTGGGGGATGAGTGGAAATGAGCCACATCTGCTTAGTTAGGGGCTATGGGTAAGTGGTGGAATATTGCGTTGGGGACCGGGTTGTGTTGGGGGACCAGGCCTCCCGTATGACTGGGACCCAGCGGGTCCCACTTAGTCTAGTCCCCTTATATCGGTAGAGTCCATAATGTACGAAAGTAGTTATTTTCTTTGACTCTGGGTCTACATCCAACTGATGATAATCCCACTTTACGTCTAGCTTTGAAAATACTTTGCTTGTAGATAACTAATTGACAGTAGGTATGGGATGTCTCTTTCGTATTATTGCCTCATTTATATGTCTCGTGTTCACGCAAAGCCATACCTGTTCTTTTGGTTTGGTTACTACAACTGGACTGACCCATGACACGATACTTCAACAGGTTCCATGAGCTCTTGGATCTTAGCTTCAACCTTTTCTCTTAATCTAAATGGAGTTCTTCTCGTTGGTTGTATTACAGTCTTAACATTTGGGTCTACCTTGAGTTTGACTTGACAATCATGCAACTTTCCAATGCCTTCAAATACTGGCTTGAACTTCTTTAAGTACTCATGAACTCCTTTAAGTACGCATATGTGTTCAGTGAGTTCACGACATCAGTTACCATGAGAGAGCCCTTGGGTTCCATGACTCACACGAGAAGATATGCAAACTCTACGCAGATTGCAACAGTGGTCAGGGTCGAATCTAGAGCACAGTCGCTGGGAGACAGGCAGCAAATAGAGGAGTACTGCAGAGGTTACACAGAAAAGCTGGAGAAACTCAGCGGGTGCAGCAGCATCTATGGAGCGAAGGAAATAGGCAACGTTTCGGGCCGAAACCCTTCTTCAGCTGCTGCACCCGCTGAGTTTCTCCAGCTTTTCTGTGTAACCTTCGATTCTCCAGCATCTGCAGTTCCCTCTTAAACACGGAGTACTGCAGAGCTTGGGCTTCAGCTATTCACAATTTATATGAAAAATGTGTCTGCAGGTACTACTCGTAATTCCATCTGGAGAATGGAGAAAGACTTTGTGTGGAGTAAGACGTGGATGCAAGGGAACTCGGGGAAGTTAATAGTTATATCTTGAAGAGTCCACATTACAGAAAAGAACGTGTTGAAGATCCAAAAACGCATTAAGATAGATAATTCACCAGGACCTGATCAAATCCTAGAATATTGTGGGAAATTAAGGAAGCTATCATCGATAGCCATGGGTGAGGTGCCAAAGGACCGGAAAGTGGTTCATGTTGGTGTCTCTGATGAAGGCTGCAGGGCAAATCCTGGGAACCATAGACTAATGAAGCTTACATCAGTGATGCATAAGGTAGTGGAGGTGATTTAGAGAGACAGAATACACATGGAATTTGGAAAGGCAAGGATCGATTAGCAAGTCATCATGGCTTAGTGCGTTGGAAATTGTGTCGCACCAATATAATTTTAGTTTACTGAAGAGGTGACCAAGAAGATCGATGAGGGTAGTGCAGATGACATTGTGCAAGCCCTTTGACAAAATAAAAGATTAATCTGGAAGACTAGAACATATGGGATCTGGCATGAGTTTACCAATCAGATACAAAGTTTGCTTGGAGGTAGGAGACAGAAAATGGCAGTAAAGGGTTGTCTTTTAGACAAGAGGGCTGTAACAAGTGTACCATCGGGATCTGTGCTGGGTCCACATTTATCGTTACATGTATTAACAATTTGGATAAGAAGGTAGGTGGCATGATTGGTAAGTTGTAGATGACACTGAAATTGGAGATATAATAATAATGGACAGATTCAGATTCAATTTTAATTGTCATTGTCAGTGTACAGTACAGAGACAACGAAATGCATTTAGCATCTCCCTGGAAGAGCGACATAGCAAACAATTTGAATAAATAATAATAAGTGATAAGGGGGGGTGGTGATTGGCAGTCACCGAGGTACGTTGAACAGTGCAACTTATCTAAGATTACAACGGATTTTGATCAACGTTCCAATGAGTCAGGAATGCCATATGGTTTAATTCAGATAAATGCAAGGCATTGCACTTTGCTAAGACAAACCAGGGCTGACTCACACAGGAAATGGTACAACCCTGTGGAGGGTTTGCTGAACAGGGAGACCTATGGATGCAGGTACATTTCAATGAGGTGGCGACAGGTGAACAGAGTGGTGAAGAAAGTGTTTGGTGCACTTGCCTCTATCCATCAGGGTATTGAGTACAGGAGTTCGGGTCATCATGTTACAGGATGTTGGTAAGTCCACATTTGGAGCGCTCTCTCCTGGTCTGGTTGCCTTGTTATAGTAAGGATGTCATTCACATTACATTTGATTTCCCTCTTATCCAAATCAGGTTGTGAACAGACGGGGTCCCAGTGTTGATCACTGCAGGACCAGTATTTGTTCCTGTTCTCTTTAACATGAGACAGAAACTATTTTAAAGGACCTGAGGTGCAACATTTTCACAGGGAGAGTGGTGCACGAGGTGCCAGAGAACGCGGCAGAGGTAATCACAACATTAAAAAGACACTTAGACAGATACACCAATAGAAATGCTTTGAAGTGATATGAGCCTTGTGCAGGCAAGTGGAACCAGCTCAGTAGGGCAACTTGGTTGGCAGGGATGAGTAGTCCCAAAGGGCCTGTTTCCGTGATGTATAACTCTAGGGCCAACTTAGAAATGTGATATTTGGCCCTCCCAGTCAATTCATTCATATAGATTGTACATTGTTTAAGCAAGGGCTCTGCAATAGTCCACCATTCACAGCTTGCCAACCTGAGAAAGATCTCAGTTTTTGCTGCCTGTCAGTTAACCAACTCTCATTCAATGTCAGTACTTAATCTCTAATTCCATGCACTCTAACAGCCTCCTGTGTTTCGCTACTAAAGTACTTAATTTTCTTAAAAAGATAACTTAAGAATCTAGGGGAAGGAACTCATTATCATTGTACATCCTGAATGCTGACCTCTACCCCTCAGAAATGTGGTTCTCATTTTTTTCTTCAAGGGAGGTTCAGAATGGCTAGCTAAACCAGTTCAAAAACACGTAAAATATGTTTTATTTCAAATATATTTACCTAGTGTGAGGATCCTCACCAACTGGTGGCAATGGCTATAATATGGTGTCCCTGCCACATGTTTTGCACCATTCTCTTGAAGATGTTTTGCACCATTCTCCATCCGCTTCTTATTGGTTTAAATATTATTTTAAAATGTTGCTGCCCAAAACACTAAGATATTTGTTTCGTTGGTAAGTTATTCGATACTGGGAAATGGTTTGCTCGATGTGTAAGTAGAGGGTGTACAAATAGCATGTTCAAATCCAGTGTCGTATGGATACTGTAGTTCTTTGTGGCAGCCACATGCTGAGGGTGGATCATATAGGGGACTACAACGCCCAGAAGGCAACGCGACAACCCACACACTGCCCGACGTTGGCGTCGTCGCCGTGGCATTTTCAGTCGGCATAATGAAGGCACAGAAGAATGGGAGGTTCTAATCCTGTTCTAAATATATTATCAATAATCCCACGTAGCAATGCTTGGACCCATTCTCCAGAAACGAAACATAACACAGCGATTAACAGCCAAATTGTGTGATCGCGGCCCTGTGAGGCGCTCAGAAGCATCTTGCCAGGGTAATGGCGCCGTTTGTTGTTGTAGCCCCGGTGCACCGTGGGAGTTGTAGTCCATCAGCTGCCGGAGTGGCCGCCGGTCGCCGGGGGAGATGTGGGCCTTGGACTACAATTCCCATCGCCGCTCCGTGCTGCCCCCCCAGCGTTTCATCGATGGCAATGTTTACTATACGTTGAAAGACGTCAAAAGCAGCGAGACGGGTCAAAACAGAGGGAAAGGTGGCAAGAAATAAAAGGCGATGCGTGGGATGTGGAGAGGGATCGAAACATTCTCCTAAGACGGACATCCCGCGGCTTGCGGAGGGTGGAATCCGATGAAGTTTGACGGCGGCGCCGGCCGAGGCTGCAGTGACGGCGGCCAAGGCGCCCGACGAGCCGCTCGGAGGAGCTCGCAGTCCAGTTGAAGGCACAGGTTGGATCAGCATTCCCCCATCCCTCCTCTTGGACAATATGGTAGCTTGGAGTGGAGGCGCCTTGTGGCCGGGGCCTGCAACCGGAGGCCGACGGGGACCGACTGAGTGAGAGAAGGAAGGAGAAGCTTTGGAGACTCCGCTACCTCAGTAGCTACTTGAGGACTCCCGAAGGTTTTGCACGCTTGCACCTCTTGAACAAAGATTGCTTACCGACGAAAAGGTTTATGCAGATCGCCCCTTCCCCGTCGTTTTTGTTTTAATCGTGTACACCACATTATAGTTAACGTGACAAGAGTTCGTGATCGTACACAAACCGGCACCAGACTTTCATTTTCACAGTCGCTCTTTTACACTGCCTTTAAACGTCAGCTAATAGAAGACTCTTGTTTGCGACACGTCCTAACTGGTTGCAAAGCAACGTTTGAGTTTTTTCTTGGGGAGAGAAGAAGAAAACAAAGCATCTCATAATTCAAAATTAACTGCAGTTCTGAGTAATTTGAAAGGAAATTGTGAGCCATAATTCTCCTTGCAATGTCTTTTCATATTACGTTATCATCGAAAGTCACGGAGTTTGGCGCATAAAATGTAAAAGTAATTTTATGAGCATTGCTTTTAGCGTTTCTAAACAATTTTAAACTGGTTTAAACCTCTGCAGTATTACGCAATTAAAAAAAAAAATCAAATTCAAATCAGATTCTGAATGATGGGGAAAATGAAAAGTGTTTAAATGCAATTATGCTTTGAAGCCAGAGTATGCAAATATTGGAAAAGACTTGTCAGAACATATTGCAGCGGAGTTAATTACCTTGCGTTTAATTATATGGAACTGACCTTGGTTTGAAATAAAAGTAATAATTGCTGGAAAATATCAGTATATCTGAATAGGTGTTTGTTATATCTTCCTTGATTTTACAAATAACTGGAACAACATCAGTAGGATGCAAGTTATCTTTTATTGAAGATGTGGAAAGATTTGTATGAAAAGGCATTTACATGTATTTTGTGAAACAGATATCACAGATTTTTATTTGAGGAAAGATAGGAGCCACCCGTGTTTGAAACTTTGGTTGATAAAAGATTTTACAAAAGATGGCTGAAGAACCAACGCAGGCTGAG
Source organism: Leucoraja erinaceus (assembly GCF_028641065.1). NCBI lineage: Eukaryota > Metazoa > Chordata > Chondrichthyes > Rajiformes > Rajidae > Leucoraja > Leucoraja erinaceus. The sequence goes on along the minus strand of NC_073388.1, from coordinate 50,767,400 downwards.
ATTGATCCTGACTTTGAACCAAAAAGTCGTCCTAGATCCTGCACCTGGCCTCTACCAAGACCAGAATTGACAACTGTGAAGCAGGAGGATTCTGCTACAGGTACTCCCACTGAAGAAGAAAAGCAGGATGTGTCTGATGCAAGTGCTATAAAATCAGAGAGTGAAGTTGGTCTGAATGCAGAGGCTGGTTTGCAAAGTGGTGCAGCAAATGCTCAGCGGAAGAGTTCCTCGAGAAGAAATGCATGGGGCCATCAATCATATGCAGACCTAATTACCAAAGCTATTGAGAGCTCTCCTGGCAAGAGGTTGACACTGTCTCAGATCTATGATTGGATGGTCAAATCTGTGCCTTACTTCAAGGACAAAGGCGACAGCAACAGTTCAGCTGGGTGGAAGGTAAGAATTCAGCTTTTTGGGGTGGGGATTTTTTTTTTTTTTAACTCATTCCAGATTTGTTCAAGAGTCTATAGTGACATTTGCCATCTCGTTCAGTCTTTGAAACATTTTTGGCAAAGGATATCCTTTTTTTTGCATTGCGAATGAGGGCAAGGATCAGTGCTTGTTTTACCACTTTATTCATGGTATTATTCACAGCTTGCAAATTGTATCCTCCAGGATCCTTTGTTGGCTTGTGTGCTGGTCTTATCTGGAGTGTTTGAATGCTAACTGTATTCTCGACTTCAGGGTAAATACCACTCTCTTCATGTTTCACATTGATACCTGTTGGTACGCAAATTATCTAAATCCATTCCTAATGTGGGCAAATGGGATCGGTTCATTTGGGCAATGAATGTAATGGCCAAATGGCCCGATTCTGTGCTGTACAACTTTTATCGCTCTGACACTGCTTTCCAACAAATCCTTAAGTAAAAAATGTTTATATTGGAGGAATGTTGGAGTTTAATTTTGGGTTTGGCAGCTGCACAGTTCCAAAAGCTCTGGATCAGCCTGTACATTCAGTTCTCTCTGTTGTCTTTTCCATATTTGATGCACTCTGCAGAAAAAAAAGTGGGACTCGTGTCATCCAGAGATGGATTGTGTTGGATACAGTTAGCAATAGTACTTAACTTTTCCCATTCAGTCGCCATTAAATGCAAGCCGGAATCAACTGGTTAATCATGGGAAAGGATTGCAATGTTGATCATGTGCTCAAACAAAATGTGCTCTTTTTGACAATTTCAATCAGCCATGATTGGGAGAAGAAAGCATCCTCAAAATTGTTAGAAAAATCCTCGCCAGCTAGAACAGAGCAAGTTTTGGTGCCCTCATTGTTGTTCTGTCTGATTTCAGTTATCTTGTGGGAGACGAGGAGTGAGCCTGCTGGCTTTTGGGTAAATCACTTGTATTCATAGCTCATTAATTATTTGTGTATTTATTCTCAACGTTAGCATTTTAATAGCAAAGGATTATTTTAAAATGGTGCTTGTGAGACTATTTTGCATTACTGGTTGAGTATTTGTCTTTTGCTATGCAAATAATATTACGTGGTTAAGATACTTTAACCTTCACGGCCTTTCACAAAAGTAAACCATTACTTTCAAAAACCTATCCATGGAATTGGAACTGTACCATGGACGGGTGCTTTACTTACCACTTTTCGGAAGATTACTCCCCAGTGTATGGCTATTATGAAAATGTGGCATATTGGCAAAAGGTGTTGGTCTCTAAAGGCAAGTTAGAGCATGAACTATTTTGAATGGACACTGTGTATTAAATATGGTAATATAATACTCTGGTAGGACAGTGTGTGTTTATCCCTTTTTTAAATCATTAGATCGATTATCGTAAATCGATGCAGTCACCAAATAATACAGTAATTTTATTTTGTATTTATTTCCGTCTCTTCCCTAGAATTAGAGCACCAGGCTTCTTTTTAGAAGTTGGATATTTGAAAACGTGTCTAGTTTTCGGTGGGTTAACTTAACATTTTTTTTAAAATCCAGTATTTCTTGTAATCTTGATATTAAAATACTATTGAAATTTGTCTGTCATCGTTGACTGCTTTAAATTGAAGTTTTTGAATGTTAAGGGCCTGTCCCACTTGGGCGTCATTTGCGCACCATTTACGCGACCTGCTAGCATGTGGGTAGCACGGGACGGGCGCATGGAGTGGTGTGGGGTGGCATGGAGGAGTATGGACTTCGGCCTGAACGAAATCTTTGCGCGCCGCCGGTTTGTCGCCTGTCGGCCAAAGTGGAACAGGCCCAAGACCCTGGCACATCACAACGTCTCGCCGCCAACAGCAGCAGAAGCAGGCAAACAATCGCTGAGCTCAGCCTGGGGCTCACGGCCGTTGCGGAACCGGACCACTACTACTCTCAGAGCGGGGCCAAGACAATTGGAGATAGACACAAAATGCTGGAGTAACTCAGCGGGACCGGCAGCATCTCTGGAGAGAAGCAACGTGTGATGTTTCGGGTCGAGACCCTTCTTCAGACTGAAGACGAGTCTCGACCCGAAACATCATCCATTCCTACGCTCCTGAGATGCTGCCGGTCCCGTATTTGTTACCCCTGCATTTTTTGTTCATCTTCAAATGACGTCACGCGCTCTAGACATTTGTGCGGTCGCATGATGTCGCAGGCGAATGTCGCGCGTCAGTCACTACCGGCCTGTCGCGTAAATGATCGCCAAGTGGGACAGGCCCTTTAGTTTGATTGTCAGATGCCTAAGTCATTTTATTTTCATTTGTATAGCACAGTTAGTGTATGAAGCATAATTAAGGGAGGCATGCGGGGCTGAATGGCTGGCTTCTGTTGATCAGTAAGATTGTAGTAGGCTCTTACCGAGGGATTATTTTCCTGCACTAACTCCTTATCCAATACTTTCCTTATTACCTGAAAAAAAATCAGATTGGGGCAAATACCAACAAAGTACATTTTTGCTCAAATTCCACCCTGTCATTTAGTCAATCTTTTTCTTTTATGGACTTTTATATTGTTACTAGACCATTGGGTCCCGTCCCCTCAATGCGCGGTTGCAGGGGGAGGGGGTGGCCTGCGGCATCACACACGCACACTAACCAACTCCTCACACACACTAACCACCCCCATTGATATTATATTAATATTATTAATTCACTCCTTTTACCCCATCCCCCGCCTTATCCACTCGCGCATAGCCCCCAACTCGCAGGCGTAGCTAGAGAGGGAGATGGAGGGGGGTAGAGAGAGAGGAGCACAGAGGCACACACAGAGGGACAGAGAGGGGTGGGGGGTCGGGAGAGACCCCAGGCGGAGTGACTCGGGGTGGAGTGAACCAAGGCGGGAGCGAGTGTTGGCCAAAGGAGTGCCTGTTGGCCTGACGCAGTCTTCAGCTATGAGCTTTGGTCGGCGGACGAGCGAGTGTCGACCACAGGAGCATGGGTTGGGCCGACTATGATCTTTGGTGTTCAGTCGACAGGGCGACTTTTGAACAACGGAGGGAGGGGTGGGAGGTGACGTCAGTCGCAGCGCAAGCAGACAGCAGGCAGATCCATTGTCACGTCATCAGCGAAAAACAGGCGTTTGATTTCAAAGTTTGATTGCATTTGTGAACATTTTTATTAATAACTCATTTTTATTAATAAAGCACAACATTTTCAGGTCAGTTTTGGACTCCAAGGGGTAAATCTCTACCAGAGTATGTAAAAGATTTCCGGTTCGCGCGTCGTTTCTTTGAGAAGATGTGAAAACACACACGCACACTGAACAGGCTGATTCCATGTCATTGGAGCAAACTCCATTTATGGAGAGGATCTCATCACCTTCATTTTCCTTTATGATATACATTCCCACACGGGAATTTAAAAGCATCTTTTTTTTTCTCCCTCATTTCATTTTCTTTTCTTGGTATCCAGCAATGCTGATTACATCAATTTAATTTCTCTTGTTCTTTGTCCTCCACAATTTTTACATGTGTTGCTTGCTACTTTAATTTCCTGTCTCACTTTGATCTCCCTATTTTTGCTCTCGTTCTTCAAGTGAAATTCAATGCAGATTGAAGGTCAGTGCTATCTCTTTATATATTGGATGCTGTGTAGCCCTCCAGCCTAATTACTGATTTCAATAACTTCAGACGCTAATAATAGCTCCGCTTTCTCTTTGAGCTAGCAATGTGGATTGGTTTTGCCAGTGTTTTAGGGGTTGGGAGAACAAAAGGGCTGATATTTGGGTTGGAGATCTGCTTTTGGAATACTGCTCTGGCAGAGTGTTGAGTAGCCTTGGTGTTGACCTTTTCTCACTTTCAGGCTTTTGATTGCTGAGTTCACTCTTTTTTGTGCAATAATTCACGTTTTCTGTTGTCTTGGATTTACCTTTGATATTATTTTTATGTTTGTTTTTCTTTCTTGTGTGCTGATGTGATTTTTGACATTTAGGCAGCACCTATTTCCCAGTCGATGTATTTTTACAGTGCTGTTTCCTTGCTTTTGCTTTATAAATGCTCTTCTATAATATTTTCCATTTTTACAAGGGACTTGGCGCCTACTCCCTAGATGTTTTCAGCATTGGCAACTCACTAAAATAAATGAAAGCAATTTCTATACGAGTGGATCTAGTGGTGATGATAAGATGATATTTTTATTTGAAAAGGTTAACATTTTGAAATTACAAAATGCTGTCAATGCTGAAAATTTAAGTATTAATTTAAAACCTAATGAGCAGCATCATCGGGAGAAAATAGATTGGATGCTGGCAACCTTTTTCTATGTAAAATATGCCCAAACCTAGTATTTCCAGGATTTTTTGCTTAATAGTCATTCAGCAGTTCACTAACCAAATACAGAAATTCACCACATGATGAATTTCTAAACTGAGTGCTCTTTGTAAGCAAAATTTGTCAATGAAGTCTACCATGCTGAAGTTTAAAAACTGGATCAATGGGCAAGCTGAACATTGATTTATTTAGTGGTGTATAGCCAGTCATTGGAAACCTAATTGCCATGTGTGTATAGATTGCCTCGTATTATGCATAATCCTGGACCATTTCTTCTATCTTTGTATGTACTAAAAAGGCAAGAATATCAAGAGTGTTTATGCATTGATTACAGTCCCACAATGGAACATGAACTTCTGAAATTGGAGGCTAATGCCCCTGTCCCACTTAGGAAACCTGAACGGAAACCTCTGGAGACTTTGCGCCCCACACAAGGTTTCTGTGCGGTTCCCGGAGTTTGCAGGTGGTTGCCGGAGGTTGCAGGTGGTTGCCGGAGGTTGCAGGTGGTTGCCGGAGGTTGCAGGTAGGGAGACTGACAAAAACCTCCGGGAACCGCACGGAAACCTTGGGTGGGGCGCAGTCTCCAGAGGTTTCTGTTCAGGTTTCCTAAGTGGGACAGGGGCATAACTGCTCATTAAATGTCTGGGCTATTCAGTAATTGATACAAGTGTTTTATTTACATTTTTAAATTTTGTTTGAGTGGGAGTGCATGGAATCCTAAAGTCTGATCATTCTGTGTGCTGTTTTTGAAAACTATCTATGGTGATGGCATTGTTTTGTTTTGAAAGGTGGAAGTGGGGATCAGTCAGTTTGTGTACTGGAAAAATACTCTTGGGGAAAAATGTAGAATCTTATGAAGTGCACCATTCTGTGTATATATTTCATTATGAGAGTGTAAGAAACTAGGTAACCAATCAGTCCCTTGAACCCCTCCACCATTCAATGGGACCATAACTGATCTTTTACCTCAGCGCTGCTTCTTTGTACTAACCCTCATATCCCTTGAAACCCTTACTATCTGAAAACCTGTCACTGTCTGCATTTAATATGCTTGGTCACTGTAAAGCCTGCTTAAGTAGTGAATTTAAAAGATTCACAGCTCTCTTGGTGAAGCAACTTCCATTCAGAAGTCTTAACCTTTATTTTGAGATGGTGACCCATGGCTCTAGACATACCAGCCAGGGGAGATATCATCTCTGAATCTACCCTTTCAAGAACTTTAAGAATTGTGTGCAGTTAAACAAAGTCATCTCCTTTTTCATTGTCTGCATAACTCCTTTTATTATGACAAATTTACTGTCCCATGAATGCATGGCACTGCCCCATGAATGCATGGCCCTGAAATGTCAACTGTCCACATCCCCAGATGCTGCCTGACCCACTGAGTTCCTCCAGCATTTTATGTTTTGACTAATCTGATGAAATTTGGCTGCACTCTTTTTGAGTGCAATCTTGCCTTGTTAGACAGACTAGATCTGTTCACAGTATTCCAGACGTGGTCTCAACAGGCCTCTTTACAATTGGATTAAAATGTCTCCACAGGCACATACAAATTCTCTTGAGCCCAAGGAAAGCCGCTGGACCGGATGATGTACTCGGCAAAGTACTTAAAGCTTGTGTAGACCAGCTATCAGGGGTCTTTACCAAGATCTTCAATCTTTCCCTGACACAAGCCACCAAATCACCTTGTCTGAAGTTGGCTACCATCAGCCCTGTCCCTAAGAAGCCAGTCATAAACAGTCTCAATGACTACAGACCAATTGCATTAACATCAGTAGTCATGAAATGCTTTGAAAGACTAATTTTATCAGCACATTAAAGCCAGCCTCCTGCAAAACCTTGACCCTCATCAGTTTGCTTATAGAGAAACAGAGGATGTCATCGCCACTGCCCTCCACACTGCACTGAGCCATCTGGAACACCCGGGGAGCCATGTAAGGATTCTTTTTATTGACTATAGCTCAGCTTTTAATACAATCATCCCTGACACACTAGTCAACAAGCAGTCGGACTTAGACTTTCCCCCCTCTCACCTGCGCCTGGAAAAAGGACTTCCTCACTAACCGCCCACAAACAGTTAAAATGGGCCCTCACTGCTCCTCCACCTTCACACTCAGCACTGGTTCTCCACAGGGCTGTGTGCTGAGTCCACTACTCTATGCCCTGTACACCTATGACTGCACTCCCATCCACTCCACAAACTCCATTATTAAATTTGCGGATGACACCAGGGTGGTTGGACTCATAATCAGGAGGAGACGAGGCAGCGTACAGAGACGAGGTCCTGAAGCTGGCAGTGTTCTGCGAATAACCTGGCACTCAACATCAGAAAAACAAAGGAAATGGTCATCGACTACAGAAGGCACAGAGCCTGGCCCTGGCCCGCTTACATCAACGGGGACTGTGTTGAAAGACCCCTCCCATCCTGGGCAGTTCCTGTTCAACCTCCTGCCCTTTGGTAGGCGTCCAAAGCAGGACAAACAAACTCGAGAACAGTTTCTTTCCCTGGGCCATCAGAACTCTAAATTCCTCAAATATCCACACAACATGAGAGATGCTGTCATCCATTCCACTATAAAACAGACCACTCAGCTAATATTTCTTTTTAAATTCTTTTAAAGTATTTATTACATTTTAAAGTGTAATATTCTCCCAGTGCAATATTCTACCTAGGTATGACAAATATAATTTACCTACTATTTTAAGCAGTTAAATAACGTATTTGATGTGTTTTTATCTTGTTTTAACTTGTTTTGGTTGCACTGATCAGGAGTAGCTCTCCTAATGTCGTTGTATTTTGTTGTATTTCTAAGTACAATGACAATAAAGGCTTCGTATTATTATTATTGTTATTATTATAACAAAAAAGCCTTCCTCAAAAAAAAAGTCACCACTTGCTGTACCTGCAGGTTAACTTTGTGACTTGTGAATAAAAACACCCAGCTCCTGTGAACTCCAACCCTTTCAATCTCTAATAATGCTGTCTTTCTGTCAAAGTGGATAACCTTGCATTTTACCCCCATTTTATTCATCTGTTACTTTATTGCCCTTTCACTTAGATAATTTGTATCCAGCCAAAGTCTCTTGCATCTTTTGTGCCTTATACAGTTACCCTGGATATATGCAAGAGAATGCAGAACCAGGTGCACAACCTTTTTTCCGAAATTCCGGAAACCGAAAAGCTCCGAAAATCGGACATTTTTGGTCCTGGAAAAAAGGGAGGGTATATTGCCCGGGAGAGTAGGAATCCCTAGACCTAGTACAGTGAGTGTCCACTGAGGGTCGCCCGGAGAGATTCCGCGTTCACCTCTCCGGGTGACCCTTGGTGTACGCTCACTGAACTAGGTCTAAGGATTCACAAAAATGCTGGAGAAACTCCGCGGGTGCAGCAGCATCTATGGAGCGAAGGAAATAGGTAACGCTTCGGGCCGAAACCCTTCCTCAGATTGCCCTATCAGTCTGAGGAAGGGTTTCGGCAAAGGGAGGGGAGAGAAGGGAAAAGAGAGAGGAAGGATCTGCTGGACATGCTGTGTGTGTGTTTGTTTGGCGGAGTCTGAGGGGAGAAGGAGAGAGAAGGGAAGGGAAGGGATGGAAGGGAGGGAGAGGTCCAGCGGCGGGAACGGATGCCTGGGTCCGGGCGTGAGCTGAGGCCGAGGTTTGTAAACGTTGCTGCAACCCCCGGCCTGGCCCTCCATGTATTGTTCACCGCGTCTTCCTGGAGAGAGGGGGGGAGGGCAGGAGCTGGGGCTGTGTGCGTGAAGCACGGCGACTAGAGGGACGGGAGAACTGCCCCAGGAGCGTGAGGGCACCTCCCCCTTCTCCATTCCCCCTCACACCTCCCTCCCCATCTACCTCTTTCTTCCCCCTCTACCTCTCTACACTCTCTCGGCCCGCAGCGATCTGCCGGACATGGTGTGTGTGTGTGTGTTTGTTTGGCGGAGTCTGAGGGGAGAAACGCCGGCACTAAGAGCGAGGGAACGCGCGGACAGAACGGACAAAAGCAACGATCGTAGGTCGGAATAGGTAACCAAAGATCTTTGTAGGTGACATTTCGGGTCGAGGCCCCTCTTCTGACTGACTCGGGGGAAAGAGGAGCAAGAGCTATGGATGGTACTAAGGACAAGTGAATTGAAGATATGCCGATATCTCCCGTTTCCCTTTCCCTTGACTATCAGTCTGAAGAAGGGTCTCGACCCGAAATGTCTACCAACGCTGCTCTATGAACGTTGCTTTCGTCCGTCTCTGTCCATGCTTTCGCTCGCTCTTGGTGCCGGCGCTTCTCCCCTCATGGCAGCTATTGAAAAAGTCAACCCGAAATATCAACTATTTCCTCCTATTATCACGTATTCCTCATCGGAGATGCAGCCTGATCCGCTGATTTACTCCAGCCTTTTGTGTCTGTCTTCGGTTTAATCAGCATCTGCAGTATGTGCCATTTAATACAAGGCGTGTGCCGTTTAAAAAGGAAGTGATAAAAAACATTTAAAACATTTAACAACACCTAAACTGTTCCCCCGCAACGCTGCCAGAGGCATAACTGAAGTTGGGTCGGGGTTATTGAAATGACGGAGGTTACGCTCCGGAGCGGACTACGCGTCAGTTCATTGTATTTCGCAGGAGTAATCTACGCTAAAAACCTTCCGTTCGGAAAACCGAAAAATCCCGAAATCCGAGAAGTGTCTGGTCCCAAGGCTTTCGGATAAAAGGTTGTGCACCTGTACTGTAATCGGAAGCAAAAAAAAAGAATTGCTGGAGGAACTCAGTGGGTCAAGTAGCATCTGTGGAGGTAGAAAGATATTCAGCATTTCGGATTGAGACCCACATCTGGACTGAGATTAGGATATAATAATTGATTTCCCTTTCATCAAAACCAGATTGTGAAGAGCCGTGGTCCCAAGGCTGATCCCTAAAGGACTCTGCTCATGGACTCCAAAACTAAAAATGTTCCATTTATTCTTAAGGGCCTGTCCCATAGTACGAGGTAATTCAAGAGTTCTCCCGAGTTTCCCCTGATTCTAACTCTGAGATTTACGGTAATAGCCGCTCGTAGGTACTCGGGTCTCTCGTGGACATTTTCCAACATGTTGAAAAAACTTCACGACCGTACCGCGTTTCCCGAGTACCTGCCGTTAGCGTTACAAGCCGCTAAGAGACGTCCCGAGCTCCGACGTACCCGCTACGTACATTCTACGTACTTACCATGAGTTTGATTTTTTTTTTTAACTCGGGAGAGCTCTTGGGTAAACTCATATAGTGGGACAGGCCCTTTACTCTCTTTAAGGTGAGAGGGAATTTTTTTTAAAGGGATCTGGGGAGCATTGAGCCGCTCTGCCTCATTGCTCCATGATATTGTGCTTTGAAATTATCCCAGATTATATGTTAGTAAAACACTTTCTGTTAGTGGTAAACATTGCAAATAACTGGAAAAAATCCAAGACAACTGGAATTATAATGGAGGCAAATCAGCTGCATAAAATTTGCCTTTAATATTTGTAATGTAGCAGACAGGAAATGCATATATTCTTTAATTATGGAAATGCACATGCTAAACATAGACATGAACTGTTAGGTTCTTCTCTGCTTTGGATAGAATGGTCTTCACTTAATTGCTGCATCATTTTTGGCTGTGTCTTTGCCTGTGGCATAAATTAAAGTGTAACCATTGTTTGATGTTTGCTTCTGAAAGTTTTTTGTCCTGCAAACAACTTCAGAACAAGATTTTAAAATTTTATTTTGACGGGTCAAACTTCTCTATGAAACCAAACTCTTTCCGAAGATTTAACTGCTGCACTTTAATCCATTGGAAGTATTGGAATAAGAGAGAGTTGGCTAACATAAACTTTATCCAAGGATTCTGACCACCGCTCAATTGCTCCCTGTACTGCAAAACTATAGAGGAGTGTTCATGCCTCAATGTTGCTGTTTTCTTTCAGTTTGCAAACATTTTGAAAAAAACACAATCTTGGCTTGAGTTTCCAATTTTTTGCACCTTTTTAAAAATTCTGTACTAGCCTTGGTAACTTACCTTAAGTCGGTCAAAGATTTATTTTAATTCTGTTTTATAGTTTAGTTTATTGTCACTCGTACCGAGATACAGTGAAATGCTTTTAGTTGTGTGCTAACCAGTCAGCGGAAAGACTATACATGACTACAATTGAGCCGTCCAGTTTACAGATGCAGGACAAAGGGAATAACGTTTAGTGCAAGGCAAAGTCCGGTTAAAGATGATCCAAGAGTAGCATAGTTAACATAATGCTGCTGTTGAAGTAGAGGTTCAAAAGAGTGAGGTGATTGTAATGGGCGATTGCAGATCTACTGGGACCAGCATGCAGAGAGTCGTCTGGCTTGGGCACCATCTTAGAATGAATTATAGATTATATACCTTCGAAACAACGAAGCCTATACAAGGGATAAATTGTCCTAAACATGGGCCCACTGGCAATTTTATATAAACTATTATAAACTTTTTATAAAACTCATGCTGAACTTTAGTTCTGAAACTGCACAAATTGAGAATCAAATAGCTAATTAGAAGTGCTGGAGTTTCTGATACTTAAAAGAAAAGGCTTTGTTTGCTCCCCCCTGATCCCGTTCAGTCATTTCAAGTTACAAGAGAAGTACAGACGTCACCTTGGCCACAGCTGAGAGTGAAATTTGAGACCCGAGTACATAGACTGTAAACAGGCATGCAGCTGTTAGTTATGTAACCAGTATAAGATTTGTTGAAAGCCTATGGAAATTGAACTTCAGAACATAAGCAGAGTAACCAGTATCCCTGTTGAGCTGAATTATGTTAGCTGTGGCCAATGGTTCCAGAGGGCATTTGGACCGTACTGGGTAAATAATTCTTGGATGTGCTGTGCCTGTTGGTATTTGGACAGTGCTGGGTAAATAAGCCCTGCATGTGCATGTGCATGTGCATGTGCATGTGCCTGGTGTAAATTGGAATGTATTGACTGACGCCACAAGTGTCACTTCACTCCACACAGTCTCAATGGTGTTTGTTTGGATTCCTTGATTGGGCAATCTCGCTGTTCAAATCTGTTGTAGATTCAGTGTCCCTATTCTTGTGAATGGTAATTCTTGGCATGGAGAATGCAATTTGCTTTTTTTTTAACTTCAATTGAAATTGTTTTTTTAATTGTCTCCAAATGTCAGCCACATTTTGGGTTTGGAAACGAGGTCCAGGCAGTTTTGACAGGGGCTGTCCACGTCCCCTGTGCTGGATGCCGCCCTAGTGTTTAGTTGGCACAATTGGTCTTTACATCCAATCTAAATACATGTACTAGACATTTATCCTGGGCAAAAAGCCTGATTTCAGGTTGATTCAGTTCATTGGATCTCATTGCCTGGTCTCCATAGTAATAATATTTCAAGCTTGGTTATTAGGATGAGAGTTAATCATGGCTTAGCCATTTGAAATCACTGTTCCACAGACTAAATGTCAAGGATCCTCAAAATTGATTCAAGAGATGCAGTATCTTCAATCTTTTACATTTTGGGTCCATCGGTATCAATATTTTAAGCTCTGGTCTTTTAAGCCAAGAGAAAGAGGGTGATTTCATCTCCTGTTCCTTCTGTAATTCTTTGAGTTTGGTGTCTTTTGATGAGTTAGAATGAATTCATTCGATGAGTCAGCTGAATGGGCTATGGCTTTTGCCACTGGTATAAACTACATTCTTCCTGGTAATTTTGTAGGGGGTTTTCCACAGCCTGTTCCTAATAATCCTAAATCACTTTCAGCATAAATTAAAATGTAACTTTTATTTTCCAGTCTAATGTGTTAATGATCAAGTGTCCAGCTGATTGTCATACTACTCTAATGTTAACATGATGTTGCTATCCATTTTGTTCCCAATATTGTCTCATGCAAATTGTAATTTGATTTGGAAAAAGCTGGCATGAGTAGAACAGTGACTTCTTTGTTTTTATCTCTAATCATTTTATGGCAGTCAAAAATTTGCAATGTTTCACAGAGAGCTTCTGACCAGTAGTTTAAGGCCATAAACCTATGACTGTGAATTGACGGTGACATTGGCAAGTAAGACGTGAGTCATTTTCCCTGTGTCAGAATTTTGCCTATTTAAATGATTCTGTTTCCTTTCTGAAAGTGTCTTTTAGTTTTTCATTGTAGGAATGACTCCCTCCCATTCTGTAATTTGTTTTATGTGACTTAGATGCTGTCCACGTTTGACATTTCTGTATAGAAAGCCTCCCATGTTTACGTGGGTGAGAGTGGAGCTGCTTGTGTTCTGAGACAATGCTCTCATTGTGAGCTTAGAATTGGAGAGAAATAGTACTGAAACGAGACAACACTATCTGATTTAACTGGGGCTACTATAACTTCAAAAGAAAAGTTAATCTTGCCAGCGATTTCTTTTTTGTTTTTACTGAGGTTCTGCTCTTTATAAACGTGGGTGAGAAATGTCCACCCTTTAGTCTGTATGGTAAATGAGTTGGTGCATTTAAAAGAAAAAATCTACAACTTTGGTAATATTGTCTTTGTATTCCTCGTCTTATTTCACAATCTTAAATTTGCATGGTTATATTCAAACACAATTATGATGGTTTTGATGGTTAAATTATAAGAGAGGTGCGACTTTTTTTAAATCATTTTAAGAAATAAAGCATTCCAAGTTAGAATTTGAAATGGGGGGCTGGGAAGGGTGGAAATGAAACATTTAATAATTAACAGTCCAGGTTTAAAACACTTATTATTTCACTAGATTTTAAGTGAGATCGTACTGATGGATAATGTCAATGTGTCATGCAAGTGAGGATATACGTTTATTTTGATTTGTGACACTATAATTGGAAGGAGTTATTTATTTAGTCTAATGGATGGAGTTGTCTATTGTTTAGTTTAGATATACAGCATGGAAACAAACCCTTTGGTCCACCGAGCCTGCGCCGACCGACCAGTGATCCCCGCACATTAACACTATCCTACTCCCACTGGGGAACATTTTTATTTATGGAAAGCCATTTAACTTCCACACCTGTACGTCTTTGAGGTGTGGGATACACTCAGAAGCAAAGGCATTTGAATCTACTTGTTCTCCCACATATGGGAAGCATGTTCGGTAATCTATAATCTCATCAAGGGCACTAAATGGATGCTATTTTTGTGCTTGTAAGCAAGCGTGAACCAAGGAAGCTTGCTTATTTATACTGTATTATTAAATAAATTGGTGTGATATTGTAAAGTAATTTGTCGTAGGAAGAAAAAAGATTACATTCACCCACCTATTTTCATGAAGTAGTGTCTCCAAGAACAATTTCTTATTTGGTTGAACAAAAAAAACTACTTTCCCTTTTTAGTGAGACCTATATATACTTTGTTTTTCTCGAGGTGGTGACTTGACCTGGGTCATATGCTTAGCTGCATATCATTATACTGAACATTCAATGATGTTTGACCAGAGAAGTATGATCTATTATCCATCTGCATTTCACAGTTTTCTGAAAGGTGACTATATAGGGTGAAAATCCTTTGAAAATTTTTAAAATCTGAGATGCTTGAGATGATGCACTATCCTTGTGCTTGTGTGGATCATTGAATTAAGTCTCGGACTGGAACCAAGATTTGTTTTGGTTTGTATTGCTCACTCCATGGAGGGAGCAGTACCATCAGAACAATTTGGAACCAGTTTACCCTGATCTTTCTATCAGACAATTTTGTCTAAATGTCTCCATGTTGGATTATCAAACTCTCCACGTACAATGATGTAGTCATTTTATTTAAGCTTGGCATTCTCCTTGTATTGGTAATACATTACTTAAAATACTACCTGCCCCTGAATTTGGAGCGAGTCACTGGGGTGAAACTGGTCCTTGATTAGATGTAAAATACTACTACTTGTATAATAGCAGGTGTTAACAGACCACGCATGAATTTGGTGTTTGGGACTGATTTTGTGTTGAATAGTGGATGATTGATAACACATGTGTCTGTAAGCTATTTTAACCACAGGTCTGATTTCCTTCTGATGACTTCATAGGCTTGGACATGCCTGAATCTGGTAGTATTTCAGCTGTTACTAACCATAAAATCAGACTCAAGGCTGTGCTTTTTTTCACCCTATGTTCTTTGGCTTGAAGACAGTTAAGTGCAATAAATATTCCAGTGATGTGGTGGATTTTTGCTCTTTTATCCAGTTCTGTGAAACGTGGGCCTGGTTGGTCATAAGTGTTGCACCATTTGCAGATTCTAGACAATTATGTTTAATATTAATACAATGCCAGGGCCAACAATATAATTTTTGGGTAGTATTTAAAAAAAAAAAAAAAAAAAAAAAAAAAAGAAATGTTTTCCAAAGTGTACAGATGAATGCCTAACAGGAAATGTATGTGATTTATAGACTGGATTTTATTTTAAAGGAGGGGTAAGGTAGGAATAGAGTTGCAATGAAAGTGTTTTAAAATGTTGCCTTTGGGTGCAGGAAATACTGTAAATCATAATATGGAAGTGGATGAAAGACTAATATATCATGAGGATGTGTCTTGTATAAAGTCCATTGAAGTATTTGAAAGTGAGCAAATGATCGTGCCAATCTGCTGAGGTGTGTGGCTAACACAGCCAGGCCAGAATTACTGCAGTAGATTTGCAAATTTGGCAGAATGATGGCCACTATCATGCCATTAATCCAATAGTGGGAACAAAAATCAAATATTTATTAAAAGATATTTATTAAAAGTGTGTGATCTTGTGTGTGTGTGTGTGTGTGTGTGTGTGTGTGTGTGTGTGTGTTATGTGTGTGTGTGTGTGTGTGTGTGTGTGTGTGTGTGTGTGTGTGTGTGTGTGTGTGGTAACGATGTGTGTGTGTGTGTGTGTGTGTGTGTTACATGTTTGCAAAAAACACGACGTGGTGATCACATTTTTTACCCGTCGACATCTTTCCCGTCGAGGCCGGGATCACCTTATCTCAACATTTTATGCTTTATTTCTCGACTTATTCTCAACTCATTACTGATAAAGTCTAAAAAAGACAAAAGTCTTTGAAATTAAAACCACAGCTTCAATTGAGGATGTCACAATGGCTCGGCTAGCAGTGATCAGCCTCAATGAAGATTTCATCCTATATTTGACACTATATTCGCAATTAAAGCTTTAAAAATGCCACCTTGCACAAGATGTTTATATATTCTAATTCACATTTTCCCCCCCTCTAGGCAGAGAGCACTTTCACTGAACATTTTATGCTTTATTTCTTGACCTATTACTGATTTAAAGTTTTAAAAAAATCAAAATGCCTTGAATTTCAAACCAACCAGCTTCAACTGATGACGTCACAAGGGCAGCTTCAACTGGTGACGTCACAATGGATAGACTAGCAGAGGAAGGGTGAAATGCTATTGCAACTAGCAGGGCAAGGGCAATTGTAATTTTTTTTTTAAAAGCACTGCTGAGGGAGGCAAGGGGAGTGCTGGAATCTTACGTTCGGGGATGGCTTGAGTTGGAGGATCACGCCTCCCGTGGGGGCTACTGGTAGGGACAGGTGCATTGGGGCAGCAGATCTGCACTTGGTCTAGTATATACTATTAAAAGTCCAATCTTGTACGTATGTATACGTGTGTGTGTGTGTGTGTCTGTATGTGTTTTTCTACCTTCATCAAAACGCTACACGGTAGCGCTTAAACTATTACATGTTCTGATTTGCATTGTTCCCCTCCACGTAGTAATCCGGTTCACTTAAGATTTTATCCTATATTTTACAAGTTATTGACAATTCAAGTTTATTTTAAAAAAAAAGGCAAAAAACGGTTCTCACACACAGCTTTTTTCCAGGACTTTCCACTGAAGATGTCAATGCCACTCACAGTGCACTAATCACAAAGGGCTCTCAAGCAGCAGAATGCCACAATGACATCACAATGGGACGTTGCCAACGATAACCGCAGCTTCTCACAGACGGCCTTTTTTCCAGGAGCTTCCAGTGATGAAAATCACAGTGGGTTCTCAAGCTGCCGAGTGCCACACCTCCTGCCCCCAGTTTATTGTCATGATACATTTGTGTCATGCATATCGTTCATAATTTTTGAGACATTTTAAGCCATTTTTCTAGTAAGGTAAAACGGCTGCCTTGCTTCATTGCAAGTTTTAAAAAACTCTATAGACGGGAGATGCCACCGAGTAGAAAAACCTGATTTGAGTAAAACATTGAGAAAATTTGACATTACATCTGGCATAATATGCTGGAGTTCTTGCTGAGCATGGAGTTCATATGAATGTATCTCCTCATCGCCAGCTTGACCATAAACCTAGTCTTTATTTTTTATTTTACAGTAAAATGCATGATTGGTTCGTTAGTTTCTGTAATTCCATTTTCCAGGAGCTTCCAAGTAAATTCATGAGTGCAAATGAGATCATTTTCCCAATTTAGCTTTATTGAGGAAACCAACAGCGCAATTATATTTGTGGTTTGTACGATCCTGTTATTTGCACAATTAGTTTTATATTTAATGTTAAGATGGGTTAATCGTTGTTGATCCTTTTCATGGATTATTTGGTATATTATATATATCTAACTTCTATATTACTAAAAGTCTGTTCTTGACCGGTTTTGGCCACCTGTGCTGCGATTTCCGAGAGAACGCCGCCACCTACGGCCGTCATTTTTGGCCACCTTGCTCAGAGCCCCCCTCTGCTGCATGTGTGCCGAGGATTTTTCCCGTCGATTAAAAATGACAGAGATATTAATGTTTTTACAAAATTCCCCATTCTCTCTGCTGCCCCCGCTGGCGGCAGGGGGGAGGGACTATAAAACCAGGAAGTGGTGTGCCACACAGTCTCTTCAAGATAGAGGAAGGCAGAGGGTCACGTTTCTCTGAGCTGTGAATAACACTGAACACATGTCTACTCAAATGTAAGTGCCCTTAGTGGTTCTAAAATGCTTGCAGAATGTGTCTATTGGTTCTAAAGCTTGCAAAAAAAGTGTCTATTGGTTCTAAAGCTTGCTAAAAAATGTCTGTTGGTTCTAAAGCTTGCAAAAAAAATGTCTATTGGTTCTTGCAAAAAAGCTTTCTATTGGTTCTAAAGTTTGCAAAAATGTCTATTGGTTCTAAAGCTTGCAAAAAAATGTCTATTGGTTCTAAAGCTTGCAAAAAAATGCCTATTGGTTCTAAAGCTTGCAAAAAATGACTATTGGTTCTAAAGCTTGCAAAAAAATGACAATTGGTTCTAAAATGGTTCATACTAGCACTCCTCCCCCCCCCCCCACTCTGCAGCTTGAGAGCCCTTTGCAAATGGTGGCACTGTTGAGTGGCATTGAGGCACTCTTACTCATGGTGGAAAGTCCTGGCACTAAAAAGCTGGGAACTTTGGTGTAGAGAACCTACTTTTTTGGCTTTTTTTGACTTGAAGTTGAAAGGCACCACTTACTGCTAATGGTGGCTTGGGTGTGGCTTGGGTTTGGGTGTGAAAGCCACTACTTTGGGCTTGGCAATGGCTTGAAGTTGAAAGACACCACTTACTGCAAATGGTGGCATGAAGTTGAAAGGCACTACTTACTGCAAATGGTGGCTTGGTCGCTTTGGCTTGAAGTAGAAAAGGCACTACTTACTGCAACTGGTGGCATGAGGTTGACAGGCACTACTTATTGCAAAAGGTGCCTTGGGTGGCTTGGGTTTGGTTTGAAGTTGAAAGGCACTATTTACTGCAAATGGTGGCTTGGATGCAATGGTTTGAAGTTAAAAGGCATTACTTACTGCCAAATGGTGGCTTGGGTGCTTTGGCTTGAAGTTAAAAGGCATTACTTACTGCCAATGGTGGCTTGGGTGCATTGGCTTGAAGTTGAAATGCACTACTTACTGCAAATGGTGGCATGAAGTTGAAATGCACTACTTGCTGCAAATGGTAGCTTGGGTGCTTTGGCTTGAAGTTAAAAGGCACTACTGTAAATGCACTTCCTGTTTGCACTGTATATTGATTTTAGATAAAACACTACCACTTACGGCTGTGATTTTTGGCCATCTTACTCAGTTCCCCTCCGCTGAGCAGATGCAGAGAATTCTTCCCATCAATGAAAAATAAAAGTGTTATTTGTTTTTTTTAAAATGTTGAGAATCTCTCTCCTGTCAATCACTCCATGAAAGCCACACCTTTTCTGGTGGGGGGGGGAGGGGTTATAAAACCCGGAAATGTGGGTGTGGCTCAGTCTCTGCAAGATGGAGGAGGGAGAGGTCACGACTCGCTGTCTTTAGTGGCTTTGCACCCTACTTCAAATGGTATGAAACTGCACTTGAATTTGGTGGCCTTGCACCCTGTTAGAAGTGGTAAGAAACTGCACTTGAATTCGGTGGCCTTATACCCTGCTTGAAATAAAATTTCAAGCGTGGGTATACCCCACCCCAAGAATCCATTTGTTGCCAGCACAATTGATTTGACTGATACTAGCCCTCCATTTGGGAAACCATTTCCCTTCTAGCCCCTGGAAACAAGCCCACCCATACTAGCGCTCCAGAAACCCCCCCCCCCCCCCCCCCCCCCCCCCCCAACTGGCCACCAATATTAGAATTGGTGGAGAGGTGGTATATTGCGTTGGATGACCTGTGTGATGCTGGGACCCAACGGGTCCCACTTAGTCTAGTGTATTACTAAAAGTCTGATCTTGACTGCTTTTGGCTCACTGTGCTGTGATTTCCCAGAGAACACCGCCACCTACGGCCGTCATTTTTGGCTACCTCGCTCAGAGCCCCCCTCCGCCTTCCTGGACCAGAGGATTTTTCCCATCGATGAAAAATCAGAGAGATATTAATGGGTTTTTTTTTAACATCGCCCTTCTCTCTGCTGCCCCGGCTGGAGGGAGGGGGAGGGGGAGGGACTATAAAACCAGGAAGTGGTGTGCCTCACTCAGTCTCTGCAAGATGGAGGAAACCAGAGGGTCACGTCTCTCTGAGCTCTGAATAACACTGAGCACATGTCTACTCAACTGTGAGTGCCCTTAATGTGGTTTGAAAATGAAAATATGATTTGAAGTAAAAATGCACTGCAAATGGGTTGTTTGGGTTGAAGTAAAAATGCACTGCAAATGGTTGTTTGGGTTGCAGTTAAAAATGCACTGCTATTGGTTGTTTGGGTTGAAGTAAAAATGCACTGCTAAAGGTTTGTTTGTGTTGAATTAAAAATGCACTGCAAATGGGTGTGAAGTGAAAAGGCACTGCAAAGGGGTTTGGTTGGGGGTTTTGGGTTGAAGTGTAAAGGCACTGCAAATGGGTTGGTTGTCTAAACTTGACAACTTCCTGTTTGCACTATATTGATTTTAGGTAAAACGCTACCACTTACGGCTGTGATTTTTGCCTATCTTAATCAGTCCCCCTCCACTGATCAGGTGCAGAGGATTCTTCCTATCAATGAAAAATAAAAGTGTTATTAGTGTTTAAAAAATGTTGAGAATCTCTCTCCTGTCAATCACGCCATGAAGGCCACACCTTTTCCGGTGGAAGGGGGAGGGATTATAAAACCAGGAAGTGTGGGTGTGGCTCAGTCTCTGCATGATGGGGAGGGAGAGGTCACAACTCCGTCTGAGCTGTGAATCAACTGAACACACTGAATGTCTACTGAACTGTGAGTGGTGTTTTGAATGGTTTTATGGTGGTTTCAGCTTGCTTGAAAAGGTATGAAACTGCATTTGAATGTGGTGGCCTTGCACCTTGCATGAAATTATATGAAACTGCATTTGAATGTGGTGTCATGGCACCCGGCATGAAATGGTATGAAACTGCATTTGAATTTGGTGGCCTTGCACCGTCCTTGAATGGTATGAAACTGCACTTGAATTTGGTGGCCTTGCACCCTGCTTGAAGTGGTATGAAACTGCACTTGAATTTGGTGGCCTTGCACCCTGCTTGAAATGGTAGGAAAATGGATTTGAATTTGGTGACCTTGCACTCTGCTTGAAATGGAATTTCAAGGAATAGCCGTGAGTCAACTGCCAGCCCACCAACCGTGAGTGAGCTGCCAGCACATCAGGCTTGAGGGACTGAGCTGCCACCCCAAGAATCCATTTGGCCCACAATGTCCATACTAGCCCTCTGGAGACCAGTAGTCCCTGCAGCCAACAACACCCATACCAGCGCTCCAGAAAGCCCCCACCTCCCCCCACTGGCCACCAATATTGGAATTGAAAGAGGTGGAATATTGCGTCGGGGGACCAGCCCTCCCGAGTGAACATGGGACCCAACGGGTCCCACTTAGCCTAGTATATATGTAAAATCATAATCCTGGCATATTCAGCAGATCGGGCAGTCCTTGTAGTGAAACGGTTACGTTCCAGTTCAATGCCACCAAGTCATTCAGGGGATTGAGGGAATGGACTTCCTGCTGGTAACAAAAAACTATGGCTATCAATCGGTTTGCTATTATCCTTTGGGTGGAGGAAGTGGTGGGGGAATCTTCATACTACTTTAAATCCGCACCCCTAGTTTTTTTGATCAGACTGAAGATACTTAGTGCTGGAGGACTCCTGACTCAAAACGTTTCGAATTGGGACCCTTCGTCAGACTGAAGAAAGGTCCTGACTCAAAACGTCATCTATCCATGATCTCCAGAGATGCTGCCTGACCTGTTGAGTTACGCCAGCACTTTGTGTCTTAATTTGTAAGCCAGCAACTGCAGTTCCTTGTTTGTACATTCTGAAAGTAGATGCTTCCTATTTATTTTCTACATCCCTCAGAATTATCTACACTTCAAGTAAGTCTCCTCTCAATCGCTTCTCTTCCAAAGAACGTAACCCTACCTCGCACAATATTTCCCTGTAGCTGTAATTTTCTAGTCCTGGCAACAGCCTCCTAAATCTCCTCCTGCACCTTCTCCAATACAGTCACATCTTCCCTATACTGTGACCTGAATGTTAAGAGAAACTCGCACTCATTGTGTATAATTCTACCCTGCCTGTTTTCTGGTCCTTGCCTTTGCGACTAAAGCAAGGGTGGGGAACCTTTTCATGTTGGAATGCCTCATTGTTAACTGTAATCTAACAAGGCCGCATCCAAGAAACTTCAATTAGATATACTTCAAAATGTACATTATTTTGTTAAAATAGCCCTCATGACTTTCTAATGTTTTAATTGTGGCTGTCAGTCGGGGAGGATTATTTCGTTGAATCTTCTTTTACTCTTTGGTACTTTAAATATGTTCATTTTAAGATTAAAATAAAAATAATAAAAGATGAACAAAAACATATTAATAATAATAAAAAGATTTGTTCTACAAAATGTTGATTCATTCAAAAGGCTGCACTTAATGGCCTAGAAGGCCGCAGGTTCCCCACCCCTGGACTAAAGGAAAGTTTCATGTAAGCTTTTTTAACCACTTGCTTTACCTGTCCTGGTTAAAAGGTGGGGACTGGAATCAAACTGGTAGAACTGCCTCAGGCTTGCCATGAAACTGTGAATCATACCTTAAAGTTGCTGTTCCACAAGCAAAATAGACCAATCTGAGATGGTGAAATAGGTTGACAGATGGGAAGGAGTGGCCATGGGATCCTTGACATTGACTCCAGAGCCTGTAACAAAACATGATCAGCCATGTACAAGGCAACTTGCGAGTTACTGCTTGCCAATCGACTTCTGCTGAACGATCCACACTTGTCCACATTAAGCGGCATTTGAATACACTGAAATTAGCAAGAGTGCTCATAGTACTCTGAAAGCATCAGCACTGCCTGATTCCTGAAATCTATAGTGACTGGGAAGAGAGTGGGACAGCCGATGAGAGAACCAAACATATCCTTGACAATCTACTGTGATAGTTTTGAGAGTACTAACCATTGTTTGGTCATTGTGGGAATAAAAGTCAAGCCTGGACATTGAGAACATCCTCCATTTTGTTGTGCGGTACTTTTTCATTTTCCTAGGGTTTGCAAGGAAACAAAGAAACTATAACCCATGGTTCTGTAAATGCTAAATAGAAACATTCATGATGCAACTAGTTGACTCCACAACGAGTGGAGGAGTTCTTCAGCTCTCTCTCTCTCTCATCTGGTCAAAAAAGATGGTAATTCATGTCGTTGTCTATAAGCAAGTTCGGTATTCCAACTGCACATGCCCAGGTCATAGGTCACAAGAAAAACAGTCTCGGCAACAGTGGTGCTGCATTGTGTGCAGCTTGCATTTCGTTTTTTGGAATATCAAACTTGTTTATAGGGAGACCAGTACATGCACGGTGATGATATGGCTAAACACATTTTCAGCCATCCTTGACCAGGAAAATCTATCTTTGCCGTATACGTGTCTTCAGCCAATTTGATTCACTCCACATGATGAAAAGAAATTGCTGGATATCTATCTATCTATATCTATATTTCTAAAAGTCTGATTTTGACCATTTCCTGTTCTGTATATTGATTTTAGAAAAAACGCTGCCACTTGGCCAAAACGCTGTGATTTTTGGCCATCTTACTCAGAGTGCCCCTCCGCTGTGCAGGACAAGAGTATTTCTCCCCTCGATGAAAAATAAAAGAGTTATTAGTGTTTGAAAAATGTTGAGATTCTCTCTCCTGAAGGCCACGCCCCTTCCGGAGGGACTATAAAACCCAGAAGTGTTGAGTACCTCCGTCAGTCTCTGCAAGATGGGGGAGTGACAGGGTCAAGTCTCTCAGTCTGAACTGTGAATTACACTGAATAACACTGTGAGTGGTTTTACAGACCTGTCAGTGCCCTTAATGTGGTTTGAAAATATAGTTTGGAAATGCTAAAGCTGTGTTGCCTTTGGTTTGGAAATGTTAAAGCTGTGTTGCCTTTGGTTTGGAAATGCTAAAGCTGTGTTGCCTAATTAAAGTTGCCTTGCCTAATTAAAGTTGCCTTGCCTTCTATATAAATAAAAGTCTAGTCTTGACCACTTCCTGTTTGCGCTTTATATTGATTTTAGAAAAAACGCACGGGAATCTGATTGAAGCTCGAGCTCAGGATTAGATGAATAGTTATGCTTTATAACCTATGGACTTATCTCCAAAGTTGTATTATTGGTAAATTACTCCATTCTTCTTTATCATGCATTTTTCTTTCTCACTTTCTATCTATAAAAAAAACCCCAAATAGAAGCAGAGTTAATATACAACTGATAAAGGAGGACCATTATTATTTCGATAGCTGGACTCCCACCTATTAGCAACGTATGATTGACATACAAGAAATATTTTTATCATGATATGCACATGCTTCTAATAAAATTATTATTTTTAAAAAAAAGAAGAAAAAACGCTACCACGTACGGCTGTGATTTTTGCCCATCTTACTCGGAGTCTCCCTCTGCTCATCAGGTGCCAAGGGTTTTTACCATCAATGAAAAATAAAAGAGTTATTAGTGTTTAAAAAATGTTGAGATTCTCTCTCCTGTCAATCATGCCATGAAAGCCACGCCCCTTTGGGTGGGAGCAGGGAGGGACTATAAAACCCAGAAGCTCAGTCTCTGCAAGATGGAGGAGGAGAGGTCACGACTCGCTGTCTTTAGTGACCTTGCACCCTGCTTGAAATGGTATGAAACGGCACTTGAATTTGGTGGCCTTGCACCCTGCTTGAAGTGGTAAGAAACTGCACTTGAATTTGGTGGCTTTGCACCCGGCTTGGATTTCAAGGAATAGCCGTGAGTCAACTGCCAGCCCACCAGCCATGAGTGAGTGAGCTGCCAGCACAACAGGTTTGAGTGACTGAACCGCTAGCCCAAGAATCCATTCAGCCCACAATGTCCATACTAGTGCTCCAGAAAGACCCCCCCCCCCCACTGGCCACCAATATTGAAATTGGTGGAGCGGTGAATATTGCGTTGGGGGACCAGCCCTCCCGTGTGATGCTGGGACCCAACGGGTCCCACTTAGTCTAGTATATTACAAAAACTCTTGTCTTGTTTGTGAGTCTGTCTGTCCCTGAATTACGGTATACAATAGAGCTACAATTTTTGGACCACCTTACTCACAATTGTCTTGTGCAGTGCTTTTATCAAGTTTCGTTGGAATGACGGTGGAACAGCAATGGCAGGGATTTCTGGGCATAATCCTGAAGACGTGGGATTATTTCATTCCAAAAAGGAAGAAAGATTCTAAGGGAAGTAGGAGGCAACTGTGGCTGACAAGAGAAGTTAGGGATAGAATAAAACTAAAAGAAAAGATACATAAAACGGCTAAGAGTAGCTGGAAGCCAGAGGATTGGGAAACTTTCATAGGACAACAGAAGGAAACAAAACTAGCAATACAGGCTAAAAAGATGAAGTACAAGGGGAAGCTGGCCAGGAATATAACGAAGGACAGTAAAAGCGTCTCTAGATATGTTAATGGAAAAAGAATAGCAAAGTCAAATGTGGATCCCTTGAAGGCAGACACGGGTGAAATTATTATGGGGAACAGGGAAATGGCAGAAGAGTTGAACAGGTAATTCGGATCAGTCTTCATCAAGGAAGACACAAACAATCTCCCAGAAGTACTGGAGGACAGAGGATCTCAGGGGGTAGAGGAACTGAAAGAAATTTTCATTAGGCGAGAAATAGTATTGGGTAGGCAAATGGGACTGAAGGATAATAAATTCCCTGGGCCTGAAGGTCTGCGTCATAGAGTCTTCAGGGAGGTGGCTTTAGAAATAGTGGATGCATTGGTGATCATTTTCCAATGTTCAATAGATTCAGGATCAGTTCTTGTGGATTGGAGGATAGCTAATGTTATCCCACTTTTCAAGAAAGGAGCGAGAGAGAAAATGGGGAATTACAGACCAGTTAGTCTGACTTCGGTGGTGGGAAAGATGCTGGAGTCAATTATTAAAGAGATAATAATGGGGCATTTGGATAGCAGTAAAAGGATTAGTCCAAGTCAGCATGGATTTATGAAAGGAAAATCATGCTTGACTAATCTTCTGGAATTTTTTGAGGATGTGACAAGTAAAATGGATGAAGGGGAGCCAGTGAATGTAGTGTATCTAGACTTTCAGAAAGCCTTTGATAAGGTCCCGCACGGGAGACTGGTGACTAAAATTAGAGCACATGGTATTGGGGGTAGGGTGTTGTTGACATGGATAGAAAATTGGTTGGCAGACAGGAAGCAAAGAGTAGGAGTGAACGGGTCCTTTTCAGAATGGTAGGCAGTGACGAGTGGAGTGCCGCAAGGCTCG
Organism: Leucoraja erinaceus; assembly: GCF_028641065.1. Classification (NCBI taxonomy): domain Eukaryota; kingdom Metazoa; phylum Chordata; class Chondrichthyes; order Rajiformes; family Rajidae; genus Leucoraja; species Leucoraja erinaceus. The sequence goes on along the minus strand of NC_073388.1, from coordinate 50,741,612 downwards.
GTGTTGAGGCCGCAACTGTTTGCCATATATTAATGATTTGGAACAGGGAATTTGGAGCAACACTAACAAGTTATGTCTGTCTTGAAGCTGTTGTGGCACTGTAATTTCCTGTAAAGGATTATTAAAGTTTATTCTATTCTAAGTTGTGGATGACACAAAGCTGGGTGGCAGTGTGAACTGTGAAGAGGATGTTAGGAGGTTACAGGGTGACCTGGACAGGTTGAGTGAGTGGGCAGATGCATGGCAGATGCAGTATAATATAGATAAATGTGAGGTTATCCACTTTGGTGGCAAAAACAAGGGGGCAGATTATTATCTCAATGGGGTTAGATTAGGTAAGGGGGAGGTACAGAGAGACCTGGGTGTCCTTGTACACCGGTCTCTGAAAGTTGGCGTGGAGGTACAGCAGGCAGAGAAGAAAGTGTTGGCCTTCATAACAATAGGATTTCAGTATAGGAGTAGAGAGGTTCTTCTGTAGTTGTATAGGGCTCTGGTAAGATCACATCTGGAGTATTGTGTACAGTTTAGGTCTCCTAATTTGAGGAACGACATCCTTGTGATTGAGGCAGTGCAGCGTAGGTTCGCGAGATTGATCCCTGGGATGGCGGGACTGTCATATGAGGAAAGATTGAAAAGACTAGGCTTGTATTCACTGGAGTTTAGAAGGATGAGGGGGCTCTTATAGAAATTTATAAAAGGACTGGACAAGCTAGATGCAGGAAAAATGTTCCCAATTTTGGGCGAGTGCAGAACCAGGGGCCACGGTCTTAGAATAAAGGGGAGGTCATTTAAGACTGAGGTGAGAAAAAACTTTTTCACCCAGAGACCTGTGAATTTGTGGAATTCCCTGCCACAGTGGGCAGTGGAGGCCAAGTCACTGGATGGATTTAAGAGAGAGTTAGATTGAGTTCTGGGGGCTGGTGGAATCGAGGGATATGGGAAGAAGGCAGGTACAGGTGCACAACCTTTTATCTGGAAACCGAAAAGCTCCGAAAACCGGACATTTTTTCCAGGATGTCGTCTGCACACCAAAGCTCGCGTTTGGCGCCAAACTTGACCGGAAACGACCCACGGTCAACCCAGTTCGGTACTACTGTAGCGGCTGCCTCCTCCCTGGAGACCAGGGAGACACTTAAACATCTGTAAATCATTGCTTAAATGTTAGTCAGTTAGTTTGGAGGGCTTTTATGTGAAGGGGGGGGGGGGGGGGGGGGGGGGGGGAGGGGGGAAGGGGGCAACTTTAATTCTTAGAAAATAGAAATTTACTTGACTGAAGGAGGAAGCAGCCATGACAGCGCAACCGGATGTCCCGAAAATTGAGTTGCCATACAGCTAAACTAAGTAAAAAGCAAAAATACACACAGCTCATAAAATAAAGTTTAACATAAACATCCACCACAGTGAAATCAACATTCCTCACTGTGATGGAAGGTAATAACATTCAGTCATCTTCAAGTCAAGTCAAGTGAGTTTATTGTCATGTGTCCCTGATAGGATAATGAAATTCTTGCTTTGCTTCAGCACACAGAACATAGTAGGCATTTACTACAAAACACATCAATGTGTCCATATACTATAATATAAATATATACACACATGAATAAATAAAATGATAAAGTGCAAATAACAGATAATTGGTTATTAATAATCAAAGTTTTGTCCGAGCCAGATTTAAAAGCCTGATGGCTGTGGGGAAGTAGCTAAATAGCCTAATGGCTGTGGGGAAGTAGCAGAGGAAGATAATAAACTTCCTGTTACAGTTCCTGATTGCTTGCTTTATCTGCATATTAACTTCCAATAGTTTATGTAAAATGTGTGACACTTAATTGCATAGATTACTTTGGTAGCTACTCCCAATTCCATCACTCTGTGATGAAGCACATATGGATAGCAGGCAGTTCAGAACATATTTTCACTCACCGATTTTCCTCCCTGGTCATACACGTTCTTAGCCAAAAAATATTCTGTCGTTCCTTCGTGATTGCTGAGTGTAATTCCTGGAAATCATTATCTAATTGGAGGAACAGCACCTCATATATCTCTTGGGCAGCTTACACCCCAGCGGTATGGACATTGATTTCTCAAACTTCAAATAACCCTTGCTTTCCTCTCCATCCCCTCCCCTTCCCAGTTTTCCCACCATTCTTACAGTCTCTGACTACATTCTATCTCTGTCCTGCCCACTCCCCTGACATCAGTCTGAAGAAGGGTCTCGACCCGAAACGTCACCCATTCCTTCACTCCAGGGATGCTGCCTGTCCCGCTGAATTACCCCAGCATTTTGCGTCTATCTGCAGTTCTTTCCTACCCAGTCAACTAAAGCTGTGGATTCATTAAAACAGTAGTATGTAGTTTTTAAACTCCAGTTGCATGCTGAACAGACTTGTGATTTTTATTTTTATCTTTCATATTTGCAAGGCAATTACAATGTCTCCAGGCTTTCTGCAAACTCTGGCTAGAATAGTTTTGTACGTCTAGATGTTGATACTTTAATAATGCGGAGCAGAGTGCAGGAGAGTGTGGCACTCCTGCCATATCTTCTGGGCACAATTCTCGTTATTGTTCTCACAGCTGCCACTTGCAGGCCAAATATTAACTCCCACATATGCAACTTTAGGGTGAAAACCACAAGTGCCAAAAATCTCTGCGGTTGACTCTTTACACATTCGTTGTGGCATGTTGGAATAGTTTCCCCACAAAATAAAGTGCAGTGGCCGCTCTTTACAGGCATGAGATTTCTCTGCGGATTTCCGCGGATTTTGAAATTCGTTTAAAAAAACAGAAATTTATCTAAATCGCCGTTATAATGGCTTTCTGCGAGAAAAACAAGTTATTGACATTTAGCTTAAAATTAAAACAGCCCCCCCCACTTGCCCCACTCACCTGTCTTTACTTGACTGGCATCAAAAGGATACCCCATGGGTCCTCAGCACGGCCTTGCCACAATTTTCAGACTGCTATATTTTTTTCTTGCTTCACAAAGGCGACCGGACAGTTTCCTTCTATTTTAATTTCTGCCCCCCCCCCGGGCTATGGCTGGGGTTGCACCCGGTGCGGGGACCGGGAGCAGGCAGAGGGTAGGTCCAGGAGGGGGGAGACACCCTCGACCTCCCCCTCCCCTGGTTCCATGAAGGGGAAAGTGGGGGAGGTTAGGAGGAAGGGGGATAGAGGGAGAGGAGGGGGGAAGGGAGGGGAGAGGGCTTATGGAGGGAGGGAGTGACTGAGGGTTGGGGAAATGAGAGGAAGGGAGAGGTGAGGAAGGGAGTGGGGAAGGGGAGGAGGACAGGGGAAAGAAGAGGGAGGGTCAAGAGGAGGGGGATGGAGGAGGATAGGAGTAGGAAGAGGGATGGTCAGGTAATGCAAATATTCAATGCAAAGTTATTAACTTTAACTTAACTTCTGCCGTTAGTGCGGGCCCGTCAGCCGATCATGCGTAGTTGGGGCTATGGCTCAGTGGTGGAATATACCCTTGGGGGGACCAGTCCTCCCGTGTAAGGGAAATGTTCAAGAAGGAGCTGCAGATGCTGGAAAATCGAAGGTAGTCAAAAATGCTGGAGAAACTCAGGTGCGACAGCATCTAGGGAGCGAAGGAAATGGGCAACGTTTCGGGCTGAAACCCTTCTTCAGACTGGGGGGCGGGAAGAAGAAAGGAAGCAGGGTGGGGGGGGAGGGGTGCGGGAAGAAGAAAGGAAGAGGAGGAGCTAGAGGGCTGAGGGAGAGCTGAGAAGGGGAGGAGACATCAAGGGCTACCGGAAATTGGAGAAGTCAATGTTCAGGCCACTAAGGGTAAGCAGGTAAGAAAACTGTGTCATTTCAAGGTACTATTATTAAAAATGTTCTGCATAAAGGGGGCACTTGGAACCCTACCAGTGGGCAATGCACCCTGGTCACCATCTCTCTTCCCCTTTTTTCATATTTTTCCTGGCTCATGCCTGTCTTTAGTTCTGACAATGTAAGCTGCTTTATTTTAAAACAAACCAGGATAACTTCAGCAAGAGGCCACACTCGACGACATATGGACTCCTTCAAACTGCTAAATATTTGTGTATTCCTTGACTAACATTCTTAAAAATATATAAATATCTGCAAAACCTCTGTATTGTCTTCCAATGCAAACATATTTTGATCAAAGCAAAAAATGCGCTCACTAAGTATGGCGGTGATGTTTTTATGCCTTATGGTCAACTCTGCGTGGTGCTCAGATGTGGCAGTCCTATCCGACTCCTGCTCTTTGCACCCGGAACACCTGGCTGTGAAGTGCCGTCCCTTCTACCTACCGAGGGAATTCACCTCCATCACCCTGACCGCGGTCTACATCCCACCCCAGGCTGATGTTCATCTGGCACTGAGGGAGCTACACACCGTGGTCAACAAGCACCAGATGGCTTACCCCGAGGCATTTACCACCGTAGCCGGGGACTTCAACCAAGCCAACGTTAAGAAATCGCTCCCTAACTTCCACCAACATGTCTCCTGCAGCACCAGAGAATCAAACACCCTCGACCACAGCTACACGACCATCAAAGATGCCTATCGCTCGATCTCTTGCCCTGACTTTGGTGAATCAGACCATACTGTGGTGCTGCTTCTTCCTGCCTGCAGGCAGCAATTGAAGAGCGCTCCCCCCAGAGGTGAGGACTGTACAGAGCTGGTCGGGGGGAGAAAATCATTTTTTACACAGAGAGTGGTGAATCTGTCGAATTCTCTGCCACAGAAGGTAGTTGCCTGTTCATTGGCTATATTTAAGAGGGAGTTAGATGTGGCCCTTGTGGCTAAAGGGATCAGGGGGTATGGAGAGAAGGCAGGGATGGGGTACTGAGTTGGATGATCAGCCATGATCATATCGAATGGCGGTGCAGGCTCGAAGGGCCGAATGGCCTACTCCTGCACCTATTTTCTATTTTTCTATGGAAGGGGGTGGGGGGGGCGCAGAGGAACAATTCCAGGATTGTTTGGAGTCTGCAGACTGGGCAATGTTCAGGGACTGGGCAATGGACCTGAATGAATATGCCACAGTCGTTACAGACTTCATAAAGAACTGTGGAGGACTGCATCCCAACAAAAACCTTTCGAGTGTTTCCTAACTAGAAGCCTTGGATGAACCATGAGATCCGCACTCTTCTGAAGTCCAGATCCCGGGCAATCAGGTCTGGAGATACAGAGGTCTACAAGAAGCCCAGATACACCCTTGGTAAGGCCATCAAAAAAGCCAAAATGAACTTCTGTTCCAAGCTGGAGGATGAGACGGATGTTCGGCAACTGTGGTAGGCTTGAATGCCATTCCCTCCTACAAGGTGAAATCAAGTGGCAGCTCAAATGTCAGCGAAGCATCACTCCTTGACGAGCTCAGTGCGATTTACGCACGCTTTGATAGGGAGAACACTGATGTGCCTTCCCGAGCCCCCATTCACCCTGATGGTATTTCAGTCACAGTCACAGAGGCCGACATCAGAAGGTTCTTCAGGGGGGTGAACCTCGGAAAGCGCCTGGACCTGATGGTATACCCGGTCGTGTTCTAAAAACCTGTACAGACCAACTGGCTGGACTTTTTACGGACATTTTCAACCTCTCACTTCTGAGGTCTGCGGTTCCCACCTGCTTTAAAAGGCCATCAATGATACCGGTGCGCAAGAAGAGCAAGGTGACGTGCATCAATAACTATCGCTCAGCCCCCTGTTTTACTCACTGTATCTCGCTTAACTTTTTTTCCCTGTTGCCAGCCGGGCAACCTTGGCAGCTTTTTAGGTTGCCAAATGACAGTTTAGGTGGTCATTTAAGATGGCTTGCATGACACGTGCTTGGACGAAATGCGTAGTTACCAGTCGGAATTATGCTCAATGAAGCATTCACATATAATTTCTGCTTCAAATAAAGTCACAAACTAACATATTCACCAATCAAGACATGATATATACCACAATGACATGCAGCAAAATTATAACACAGTATCTCAACTCTTTTTACACATTGCGATTAATGCAATTTTTATTATTTCCAGTTCCAAACAAAAATGTGGATGGATTATTCAGCGTATGATCAACCTGTGTCAATAAATCCTGGACCTTGAAAACATATATGCTTAACCATGCACACTACAGATTGATGCAAGCATGTTTTCTGTGAAGGACCGAAAATGATCATGATATGGCCATAGCATGGGTCGTTATTGCTATTGGTACAAAAACACGCTTCCCACATAATTTATCCACATCCAAATATACAGGTTGCAAGGAATTTTCTAAAGGCATTTTATGATAATAGCTGTTAAAACTGACTATACCCATCTGATAGGTTAAACATTACACTAACTAACAAGAGATGGCCAAAGGACATAAATGCAGCATATGTTCTTTTGGTAATATATTTAAAGGTGTCAAGATGCCACATTACCGGACATTCATATTAGATGTATGTGTTGTGAACAGCAATGAAGATACCCAGTTTGTAAGCAACAATTTTTTTTAAATTGTTGATAAACGCTTTTTCCATCATTCCCACTTCAGAATTAACGTAAAAATTTCAACTGAAATATCTCCTGACCAAATTTGTGATGTATATAACTGACCGTAGAAGTAAAACCTGGATAAATCCAATGTGTAGTTGTGAATGGTGCTCATTAAATAACTACAGTACTGATACTCCATATTAAGAGCGTTGATTTGCCACAAAATGAATTCTGTAATAACGTGTCAACGGTAGCAGTGACAATCGAACACTGCGGTTTTAATGTTTCACGTGTTCACAGTTTAATTAATCCATCTTTATGGATTAAAACAAATAATAGCATTGGGAATTAAAACATATTTCCAGTACAATAGGGTCGTGCAGGATGCATAGATGGTGGGGGTGGGGGGGGGGGGGGGGCTTGATAAGGCAACCGGTGCGGATTGGATGGATTGAGGCAGGGGAATTAGTGATGTTGGTTGGAGTAGGTAAAATTGTGAGGAGAGCGCGGGGGATGACAGAAAGTTGAATGGGGGGATCTGTGCAGGATGGATGGGGGGTGCAGGGCTGGATGCAGGAGCGGAGCAGTGTTGGAAGGGGGTCAGTACAGGATGAATTGGAGGACCAGTGTAGGATTGATGGGGAGTGGCAGGAGGATCAATGCGAGGTGGATAGGGAGATCAGTTCAGGATGTATAGATGGGGGGAGTAGATGAGGAGGGGAGCACAGGGGATGTCAGTGAGGACTGAATAGAGGCAGGAATGGGGATCAGTGCGGGATGGAGAGGAGGGGTCTCAGGATGAGGGGAGGAGGGGGGCGTACGAGAGAGAGAGAGAGAGAGAGAGAGGAAGGGGCAGAGGAGGTGGGATGGAAGGCCAGCGCTCCTTGGACAACACCAGCATCATCGCTGTAGGCACGGACATCGCTGTCTTGGCGGCCGTGCGTGCATGCGCACACTCACACACACGAGGCTTCGGAGGCCCTGTGAACGGTAATTTCAACTCAATCCAGCGCTAAATGTAGCTCAACTCTGCTTGTCTCGCCTACAGCCCTGTCTCATTCCAGACAGGGCTGTAAGTTAACCTGGCGGGACAGGCAGAGTTGAGCTGGGTTTAGCGCTGCTTCTCTGCTCGGGCTGTGGGCCTGGGGGCACTACTCCTGTCTGACTCCTGACGTCTCTGGCCACCCCTGGGTGGGGACGGGGATGGTCCAGTGGCGGTTCGGCACCAATTGCAGCGCTGGAGAGCCGGGATTGATCCTGGCTGCAGTGCAGGTCTGCCGAGAGTGTTTTGACACGTCTCCCTCCTCCAATCACCGCCCACTTCCGCCTCTGACCGACACCGCCCTCCTCCAAGGGTTTGTTTTGTAAGCACTGTTGGCGGAGTGGCAGCAGCGGCAGTTATCAGGGTGGGCGGGGGCTGGGAGGAGATGGAGCTGCTGCTGCTGTGCGGGGCCCGTCATTCACTCCGACCCTCTGTCACGCCATACTTTGCATCTTTCCCACAACCGTCGCCGACACAAAACGTCACGTTCCTTTTCTCCAGAGATGCTGCCGGACCCGCGGAGTTTTTTGTGTCTATCTTCGGTATAAACCAAGTTGCCAAGCCGGGCAAAATGACTCGCCGTTTAGGTTGCCCAGCAGCACTTTGAGTGGTCAGTGGCACCCAGGCAACCGTTAATTTTGAGCCCTGCTGTATACTCATGACTGCGTAGCCGGACATAGTGTGAACTCCATCATCAAGTTCGGCGACAACACCACTGTTGTGGGACGAATCACTGATGGTGACGAGTCAGAGTGTAGAAGTGAGATCGACTGATTGACCAAATGGTGCCAGCACAATAACCTGGCTCTCAACACCAGCAAAACCAATGAACAGATTGTTGACTTTGGAAGGGGTAGGATAGGGACCCACAATCCTGTTTATATCAACGGGACAATGGTGGGAAGGGTCAAGAACTTCAAATTCCTGGGCGTGCATATTTCTGAAGATCTTTCTTGGTCCCAGCACACTGATGAGATTATAAAGAAAGCACATCAGCACCTCTACTTCCTGAGAAGATTCCGAAGAGTCGGTATGTCAAAGAGGACTCTCTCGAACTTCTACAGGTGCACAGTAGAGACTGGCTGCATCGTGGCTTGTTTCGGCAACTTGAGCGTCCAGGAGCGGAATAAAATGCAGAAAGTTGTGACCACTGCCCAGTCCATCATCGACTCTGACTTCCCCACCATCGAAGGGATCTATCGCAGTCACTGCCTCAAAGGCTGCCATAATCATCAAGGATCCACACCATCCTGGCCACACACTCATCTCTCCTTTGCCATCAGGTAGAAGGTACAGGAGCCTGAAATCTGGTGCATCCAGGTTCAGGAACAGCTCCTTCCCCACAGCCATCAGACTATTAAACTCGCCATCAAACAAACTCTGAACTCTAACAGCACTTTATCACAGCGGGTGAGGCAGCATTTATGGAGCGAAGGAAATAGGCAACGTTTCGGACCTGAAACGTTGCCTATTTCCTTCACTCCATAGATGCTGTCTCACCCGCTGAGTTTCTCCAGCATTTTTGTGTACCTTTGATTTTCCAGCATCTGCAGCTCCTTCTTAAACATTGCATTTTATCTGTTTATTTATGGGTATATATATGGTCTATGCTATATAGACACACTGAACTATTCTGTATTTATGCTTACTATATTCTGGTGTGCTGTAGCAAGCAAGAATTTCATTATCAATAAACTCTTGACTTGACTCTTGAGTAAACTAGAATATAGTCAACCCAGGATGTTCTTGCATATACATTTTTTTAAGTGAATGCATGTAAGATATGCATGGTCGAGACAGGGGAATTAAGAACCAGAGAATATACATTTAAGGTGCGAAAGGGGAATGGAACCTGAAGAGCAACTTTTTTCAGAGGGTGATGGGTATGTGGAAGGAGCTGCCAGAGGCAGGTAATATAACAGCATTTAAAAGACACTTGGGAAGTTACATGGATGGGAACGATTTAGAGAGATATTGGCCAATCACAGCCAAATGGGACTAGCTTAGATGGGACATATTGGTCGGCATGGATGAGTAGGGCTGAAGGGCCCGTTTCTGTGCTATTGAGGGAATGCAGCATAAATTCACCAAGTTAATTCCCAGGATAGCGGGACTGTCATATGTTGATAGAATGGAGCGGCTGGGCTTGTATACTCTGGAGTTTATAAGAATGAGAGGGGATCTTATTGAAACATATAAGATTAGTAAGGGTTTGGACACGCTAGAGGCAGGAAACATGTTCCCAATTTTGGGAGAGTCCAGAACCAGGGGCCACAGTTTAAGAATTAGGGGTAAGCCATTTAGAACGGAGATGAGGAAAAACTTTTCCACGTGGAGAGTTGTGAGTCTGCGGAATTCTCTGCCTCAGAGGGCGGTGGAGGCCGGTTCTCTGGATGCTTTTAAGAGAGAGCTAGACAGAGCTCTTAAAGATAGCGGAGTCAGGGGAGCAGGCAGGAACAGGGTACTGATTGTGGATGATCAGCCGTGATCACATTGAATTGCGGTGCTGGCTCGAGGGGCCAAATGGGCTACTCCTGCACCTATTGTCTATTGTCTGTTGTCTATATTGTCTATGCCTCTTTATAAAGCAACATAAAAGTTGTAACATCTTATGGATTGAGCAAAAACGGGAAAATCTGGTCAAGTGTTGAACATCTGAGTGCACAGTAGTAATTAACTACTGAAAAGTAAAGCATGGATTAATGTTTTGTGTGTCAATTTTCAGTGGGATTGCAGCCTTTTTGTTTTAAACTTTTCCCAAGTGGTTTTCTAACCTGTATTTTTGTCATTCTTTCAGAATTCCATTCGACACAATCTTTCTCTGCACAGCAAATTCATCCGAGTCCACAATGAAGCTACCGGGAAGAGCTCGTGGTGGATACTCAATCCTGAAGGTGGCAAAAGTGGAAAATCGCCCAGACGAAGAGCAGCGTCGATGGACAATAATAGCAAGCTTGTCAAGAGCAAAGGAAGAGCTGCCCGGAAAAAGGCTGCCCTTCAAGCAGCTCAGGAGGGAAATGCTGATAGTCCAAGTTCACAAATTTCCAAATGGCCCGGCAGTCCTTCCTCGCGCAACAATGAGGATTCTGAGACTTGGACCAGTTTTAGACCAAGAACAAGCTCTAATGCCAGTACGTTAAGTACTGGACATTTGTCCCCCATAATGCCAGAACAGGAGGACGTGGAAGATGAACTTCATTCTGCACTTGTCTATCCCAGCTCTTCGAGCAAGCTGCCATCAACGCTCACTGAAAATATAATTGAAGAACTTGAACTCATTGATAGTTTAAACCTCATGTCAGCATCAGCTGCATTGTTGCCAACTCCACAATCATTATCCACTGGATTGATGCAACAAGGCTCAACCTATGCATTTAGATCACAAAATTCTGTCTCTGGATCAAAGGCTTCCACCTATGGAAACTCTTTCTATGATCCATCAGAACTGACATCTGTGCAAAGCCACTTTAGTGTACCCGCAACTCTTGAAGCTCTCCTGACTTCTGATTCACCGACTCATACTGATGTGATGATGAGCCAAGTTGACCCTGTAATGCCACAGACAGGAGGTCGACTAACCAGTGAAAATTTGATGCTGTTGAACATCGGGTCTCTCAGCAGTCCATCTGCAGAGTCGAAAGGTAATCAGCCCAGCCAACAAGAAAAATCTGCAGGATCACCAGCCACTTCTATTAATGCTAATACTTTACCTCATACGTTGAGTATGTTGGGACCACCATCTGATGCAAACCACATGCCCACTTTGAAGGCTCAGCTCCAGTGCCCACTAAGCCAGGCTTTGCAAATTGGTTTGCCGTCCACTGTCAACTCGAACAGCAACTCTTCAGGAGGAGTTAATATGAATCATGAGAATTTCCCACGAGATCTTGATTTGGATATGTTCATGGAAAGTCTTGACTGCGATGTGGATTACATAATTGATCATGACCTCATGGACGATGAAGGACTTGATTTCAACTTGGATCCGATTGCCACTAACCCATCTTATCCCAGCACTTCACAGTCATCTTCTCGTAGCTGGGTGCCAAGTTAATTTCCAATGAATGTGTTGCTGCAGGTAACTACTATCTATTGAGCACTGTCATCCAAACTGGTGGCAACAAGATGAAAATTAATTTTAAGTTTTAGCCTGAAGTGTGAAAAACAACTTGGTCCTAGCATTCGTAAAGCAGGCTTGCTTTCCAAAGTATTTGATTTCCTTTGTGCTAAAATGCATTGTCAGTTGCAATGAGGGGGGAAAGACCAAACAATGATTGCTTTAGTTTAGTTTACTTCAGAGATGCATCGCAGAGACGGACCCTTTGGCCCACCAGGTCAGCGCCAACCAGCGATCATCCCGTACACTAACACTATCCTACACACTAGGAACAATTTTACAATGTTTACAGGCCAATTAAGCTACAAATCTGTACTACGATGGAGTGTGTGAGGAAACCGGAGCATCCGGTGAAGCCCACACTGTCTCTGGTGCTGTAAGGCAGCAACACAACCGCTGCATTATGTTGCTGCCCTATGTTGCTGCCCTAATTGCTCTTGCACAAGCCCTCGTGTCTTGAGTGGTATAAAAACATCTGTAGGCAGAAACAATTTTTTTGATGCAAATAGTGAAGATGCTTGACTTGCCATTACGACATGTTATTGCCAAGAATTTGTTTTTATGCTTCTGCTTGAGATTAAAGGTGAACCTGGAAATTGTTAATAATTTATTATGAATAACTGATTTTAGATAAATTCCTAAGATCAACAAGGCTTTGTGAAATTTCTAAATAAAAATTAAATGTGAAGACAGATGTAAAGTACTCTCTAGCATGCACACTTTTACGTAGTACTTAGTACTACTTAGTAAGTACTCTGTAGTAAGTAGTACTTACTAAATAGTTACTGAGCACTTGGATACTCTTCTGACTACCACTGACAGATTCTGGCAATTCTTTCTGAATATTTAGTCCCGCACTTTTTAAAATCTGAATTTAAGACCATAATGAAATGACAAATTGACACCTACAACCATTCTGGAATTGATTTGTATCTCTGTAATGTTCAGGTGTGGATATATAAAGTGGAGTTCGCAGTAGAAATGGTTTAATTTGAGAAGTGAGGATGCCTTTGAGAAGTTATAATGAGTGATTTTAATTAATAAGCAGTTTAAACAGGGCTGTAACTGTTGTTAGTTTAGTTTACAGATACAGCATAGAAACAAACCCTTTGGCCCACCGAGTCCATGCCAACCATCAGTTATTCGAACACTAGTTCTATGTTATCTCACTTTCACATAACTACACACTAGGGGCAATTTACAAAAGCCAATTAACCTATAAACCTGCATGCCTTTGGAATATGGGTGGAAAAAGGAGCATCCGGAGATAACCCCACAAGGGGAACATGCAATCTCCATATTCTATAGTCAGGTCTCTGGTGCTGTGAGGCAACAGCTCAATGCTGCGCCACTGTGCCATCCCTAACGTTCAAGGTGTTTTCATTTTAATTTGCCTGATATTTCATGGCATCAGGATTTCTGCCGATCCAGCACATTACTAGTTTTTGGATTGGGTGCAGTCTGCATATGAATCCGCATATTTCCATTCCTGCTAAATCAGAAGTTTTAATTGCAAATGGCTGGCTGCCATATACCACCCCCCCCCCCCCCCCCCCCCCCCTCAAAAGTGTTAAAATCAATTCACGTCCATTTAATGGGTTAAAACTATTTTAATCTTCTTGTATAATTGCTGCATATTGTTTCTTGATATGGGAAGAATTTGTTCCTCTGCTGGCAAACAGGATTTAATTTAATCATTGTAAATACGCTGTTAAAACAATAATGGAATGTCAACTAATAGCACTTCAGATGGGTCAATAAGAAAACGGCTTTCTTTAATAATAACCTATTAGAACTTTAGTGTTCATATTACCTTGGGTTGGCTTTTATCTCTATCGGTTCCTACAGTCCTGTACCCTCAGCTGTCTATGTTCCTCTAATTGCAGTTTTCCTGCTTGATAACCCTCGCTGCTAATCGTATACAATAAGAATTGCTTTTATTTTTGCAGAAGATATCAAGGGGGTACAAGTGCCAGGGAGGTGGGCACTAAAATTGCTTTGAGAGATTGGAGAGTTGGAAATGATTGATAAACACAAAATGCTGGAGTAACTCAGTGGGTCAGGCAGCATTTCTGGAGAAAAGGACCTATTCCTTCTCTCCAGAGATGCTGCCTGACCCACCGAGTTACTTCAGAATTTTGTGTTAATTTTCAGTATATACCAGCATCTGCAGTTTCTTCCTCCATTGGGAATTATTGGTTTATTAATGCCAAGTGCACAGAGATACAGTAAAAAATGTTTTTGCTTGCTGTCCAGACATATCATACCACACAGGAGTACTATCAAACCTGTGCAGCCAAATTCCACTATAACTCCTTTGACAACCCTGTGATGGACTGGATCACAAACAACGATTGGGAGAACAGGAAGGAGATAGAGAACTTAGTCAGCACAACAACCTCCCCTTCAGTCGGCAAAATGAAGGAGCTAGAACATACAACAGCGCAGCACAAGAACAGGTCTAAATATCTGTCCAAAAGTCTCTTAAATGCCTCCATCATATTGGCCTCGGCCATCGCCTCTGGCAGCACGTTTCAAGCACTCACCGACCTCTGTGTGTTTAATAAAAAAGTTAGCCTGCATATCACCATTAAACTTTGCCCCTCCCACTTTAAATCAATATCCTTTAGTATTTGATTTTTCCATCTTGGGGAAAAAAGTTCTGGCTATCTACCCTATATATGTTTCTCATCATTTCATATACGTCTACCTGATCTCCCTGCAACCAATCTCTGGTGTTCCGAATATAATCCAATGCTGTCCAACCTCTTCCTGTAGCTAATACCTCCAAATACGGCACCAGTCTGGTAAAACTTCTCTGCACCCTTTGCAGAGCCTCCACAACCTTCCTGTAATGGAGTGACCGGAACTATATGCAATGCTTTAAATGTGGCCTAATCAAAATCCTATTAAGCTGCAGTATGACTTCCTGAGTCTTAAACTCTATGCCCCTGATTTATGAAAACAAGCATATCAAATGCCTTCTTCTCCATTCTATCTACTTGTATTGCCACGTTCAGGCAATTATGGACCCCAAGTTCCCTCTGTACATCAATGTTGTTTCGGGTCATGCCATTAATTATATATTTTCTCTTCACATTTGACCTCCCAAAGTGCAACACCTCACACTTGCTCAGATTAAACTCTGTCTGACCTTTCTCCGCCTATTTCTGCAGTTAATCTATATTCCACTGTATATTTTGACAACCTTCCTCCTAGTCCGTGACCCCAGCAATCTGCAAACATATTAACCATGCTGTCTACGTTTACATCCAAGTCGTTTACATAAATAGCAGTAGTCCCAGCATAGATCCTGCTGAAGTCCATTGGTCACTGGCCTCCAGCCTATTTATTGTCCTACGACCACAACCTTCTGTTTTCTATCAGTAAGCCAGTTTTGAATCCATATAACTAAGTCACTGTTAATCCTGTGCATCTTGATCTTCTGGATCGGCCTACCCTGGGGAACTTTATCAAATGCCAAGTGGACAATGTCCACCGTCTTACCTTCATTGGTCACATAAAAAAAACTTGATCACCGTAGAAACAATAGTCAAGTTAAGTCACATTTATTTCTATAGCACATTTAAAAAACAACTCTCGTTGACCAAAGTGCTTTACATTGGTGGAGGTACTAACGTTGTACAGCAGTGCTTCATAGATTAAGTACATACATAAATAAATACATACATATAGCCCTCCCTCAGCGGACGTCAAGAAAGGCTTGAGAGTAAAGATCAGTTTTAAGTCTCGACTTAAAAGAGTCGATGGAGGGGGCAGTTCTGGTGGGAAGAGGGATGTTGTTCCACAGTCTAGGAGCTGCAACCGCAAAGGCTCGGTCGCCCCTGAGCTTATGCTTAGACCGCGGGATGTTCAGTAACCCCAAGTCGGCCGATCTGAGGGACCTGGAGAAACTTTTGAGCCAAGAGTGTTTTATGCTCATATGTCCTGACACAGAACATGAGATTCTTACTTGCAGCAGCTTAACAGATATATAAACATGGTACTCTGTAAATGCTATAATAAACAATGAAAAAGTTCAATAGATTTTTTTTTGAAAGCAATAATAGTACAAAGACAAAAACAATGCCCCTCAAGTCTATGTAGTTTGGAGGTTATTTGATTGTAGTGTTTAATAGCCTAATAGTTGTTGGGAAGAAGCTGCTCCTGAACCTGAATGTAACAGATTGGAGGCTCCTATACCTTCTTGATGGCAGGAGTGAAATGAGAGCATAGCCAGGGTGGTGTGGGTCTCTGATGATGCTGGCTGCCTTTTTCACTTCTGTCGTAGATGCGACTCCTGTCGTAGAAGCTGGGCAGTGTTCGCCACTTTTTGTAAACTTCTTTGTTCCTGGACATTTGAATTACCGAACTAGGCCGCAATGCAACCAGTCAATATGCTCTCTACTGTGCATCGAGAGTCATAAAGGCTTCCAATGTGGAAACAGGCCCTTCGGCCCAACTTGTCCCATCTACATTAGTCCCACCGGCCTGCGTTTGGCCATATCCCTCTAAATGTGTCTTATCCATGTACCTGCCTCAACTACCTCCTCCGGCAGCTCGTTCCATGCACCCAACACCCTTTGTGTGAAAATGTTATACCTCGGGTTCCTATTAAATATTTCCCCCCCCCCCTCTCCCTCAACCTATGTTCTCTGGTTCTTGATTCTCCTAATCTGGGCAAGAGACTCTGTGCATCTACCCAATCTATTCCTCTCATGATTTTGTGCACCTGCATAAGGTCACCCCTCATCCTCCTGCGCTCCAAGAAATAGTCCTAGTTTGCTCAACCTCTCCTAACAGCTCAGGCCCTCAAGTCCTGGCAACATTCTCGTCAATTTTCTCTGCATCCTTTACACCTTAACAACATCTTTCCGATAACATGGTACCCGAAACAGTACATAATACTCTAAATGTGGCCTCACTAATGTCTTATGCAACTGCAACGTGACCTCCCAACTTCTCTACTCAATGCTTTGACTGATGAAGGCCAATCTGACCACCTTATCTACCTGTGATGCCACTTTAAATGTACTATGTATCTATACTTCTCGATCCTTCTGCTCTACAACACTCCCCAGAGCCCTACCTGTAGAAGTTCAAGAGAATATCCATCGACATACTGCATCCCCTTAGTCTTCTAAGGAAGTAGAGGTGTCCATGGGCTTTCTTCATGATTGCATCTATGTGCTGAGTCCAGGACAGATCTTCAGGGATATGCATGTCCAGTTTTTGACTCTCTCCACCATGTCCTGTCGATGAAAACAGGATTGTGGATCTATGGCCATCCTCGTCTAAAGTCAACAATCAGTTCCTTGGTTTTACTGACATCGAGAGCAAGGTTGTTATTCTGGCACTATTTGGTCAGACAATTGATCTCACTCCTATATTCTGAGTCTCAGCTTGATTTGAGAACAGTTCTGCTCAAGACTGTAATAAATTGCTGAGAGTAGTGTATGTAACCCATCCTACATAGAAAGTTAGGTGCTGGAGTAGGCCATTCGACCCTTCGAGCCTGCACCGTCATTCAATATGATCATGCTGATCATCTAAAATCAGTACCCTGTTCCTGCTTTTTCCCCATATCCCTTGATTCCTTTACCCCTAAGAGCTGCATCTAACTGGGTCTTGAAAATATCCAGTGAATTGGCCTTCACTGCATTCTGTGGCAAAGAATTCCACAGATTCACAACTCTCAGTAAAAAATAAATTCCTGATCTCAGTCCTAAATGGCCTACCCTTATTCTTAAACTGTGATCCCTAGTTCTGGACTCTCCCAACATTGGGAACATTGTTCCTGCATCTAGCTTGCCCAATCCTTTAAGTATTTTATATGTTTCTATAAGATCTCTCATTCTTCTAAATTCCAGTGGATGCAAGCCCAGTCGACCCATTCTTTCATCATAGGTCAGTCCCGCCATCCCGGGAATTAACCAGGTGAACTCTCTCAATATCAATAATGTCCTTCCTCAAATTAGGAGACCAAAATTGCACACAATACTCCGGGTGTGGTCTCACCAGGGCCCTGTACAACTGCAGTTGGACATTCTTGCTCCTAAACTCAAATCCTCTTGCAATGAAGGCCAACATACCATTAGCTTTCTTCATTGCTTGCTGTACCTGCATGCTTACTTTGTCACTAATGTACAAGTACACCCAGATCTCGTACTCGTTGCACCTCCCCTTTTCCTAATCTGACACCGTTCAGATAATAATCTGCCTTCCTGTTCTTGCCACCAAAGTGGGTAACATCACATTTATCAACATTATACTGCATCCGCCCACTCACTCACCCTTTCCAAGTCACCCTGCAGACTCACAGCATCCTCAATATATATATATGTGTGTGTATATATACATATATATTATATATATATATATTAGTAGTAGTAAATAACTGGGGACCCAGCACCAAGCCTTGTGTCACCCCACTAGTCACTGCCTGTCATTCTGAAAAGGAACTGTTAATTCATACTCTTTGCTTCTTGTCTGCCAACTAGTTCTCTGTCCATGTCAATACCCTACTCCCAATACTATGTGCTCTCATTTTGCGTACTAATTTCTTGTGTGAGACCTTGTTAAAGGCTTTTTGAAAGTCCAGATACACCACATCCACTGGCTCTCCCATATTCATGCTGCTTGGTACATCCTCAAAAAAGTCCAGAAGATC
Source organism: Leucoraja erinaceus (assembly GCF_028641065.1). Classification (NCBI taxonomy): domain Eukaryota; kingdom Metazoa; phylum Chordata; class Chondrichthyes; order Rajiformes; family Rajidae; genus Leucoraja; species Leucoraja erinaceus. The sequence goes on along the minus strand of NC_073388.1, from coordinate 50,723,338 downwards.
AGTCGAGCATGATTTCCCCTTCATAAATCGATGCTGACTTTGACCAATATAGACCAGATTCCCCACCATTGACTCCATCCACACTCCACACTGCCTCGGGAACATAATCAAAGACCTTTCCCACCCTAGTCACTTATCCTTCTCACCACTCCTGTCGGGCAGAAGATGCAGAAGCTTGAAAAAGCGCTGCACCAGACTTGGGAACAACTTCTTCTCTTATCAGGCTTCTGAATGATCCTTCCGTAAACTAGGATACGGCCAGATTCTCATCTACTTTATTGCGGACATTGGACTTTGTCATTGGAAAGGTTGCTCTAGAATTCTGAGAACTATATTTTGGAACAATGATGTTGAAAGTGGAGGAGGATTGACCGAATCCAGATGTTCTAGGGATGAATATAGGGTTGGGACATGGTGTCTGCCACGGACCTGCGATCAATTTGGGAGTGAGGCAGCAATGTCTTGCCCTTCCATTTCTTCCTAACCACACTGCCTCTTCCAATTCCATTCAGTCCCTGTGTGTGGGTCTCTCTCTCTCTCTCTCTCTCTGTCCCCCTTTCACTCGCTCTGCATCTCTCTCTACCTTCATTTCTCTGTATCTCTCTCTCACCCCCCCCCCCCCCTTCATTTTTGTGTTTAATTTGTAATTTTACTAAAATTATAATAACATATGCAATTTGATAGATACTTGTTGATTCAAGGTTGTTCACAAAGTCTTGCATGGCTATTGGTTCATATTCTTCAACTGAGAATATGCTTTTTCAGTGGCTTGGGCAGGGAATCTGTCTTTTCCTCTTGCAGCATGTGGGATGAGTAGGACATTTGTATCGAGACTTTTTGATTAAACGTTGCATTATATCCACTAGAAGAGTGCTCTGCGCAGCTGGATTTTATTCTGTCTTTTCAGTTTTCCTTTATTCTTTGTAGAAAATGCCTACTGCTACTGTGGGGAGCAACTAAATTTAATAATCCTTTTGTGCAAGTGAAAGGTAAATCCCCACACTTTATTGTTGCCCTCACTGGGATTTTAAATACCAAAAGACTCAAAAAGAAATACATAAATTAACATTGGAATCTTTGATTTTAAATGCATCCTTTTTGTTTTTGCAGGTTTGTTGTTTGTCAGCTGTGGCAGTCAGCTCCCCTCACAAAGAAGTTTTATTCAAAACTCATCCAGGAGTCGAGCATCTGTTCCTGTTTGGCAATATTCTGACAAAATCGTCGAGGAAGACATTTTCTTTCTTGCTTGAAACCCATCCAAAATAATTTTCTGGTGCAATTCTATTATGTCATTGTGCCAACATAGTCCATTTGAAAATACTTATAACATTACAAAGAATTTCTCGGAAGGAATTGCACACACAGATGGGGATGTTTATTTTTATCCTGTTCTCTCCTGCCCTTTTGGTGCAATGATCCGTGATAATGAAAATAGTGCAAATATGTAGAAACCTAACAGTTGAGTAAATGTGATACTCAAAACATTTTTTTAAAGCACATAACATTAAAAAAAAACTAATATGTAACAAAGCTTTCCTCTTTTAGAGCTTGTGTTGAAACACTACATGGAAAGAAGTCATTCAAACCAGATTTTGAAGAGCACCCCTTAAAATAACTTTGCCATACAACATGAAAAATATTAATTGACCTCAATAGCGTTGTGGTGGTGGACTGATGAAGTGAAATATCACATTGAAGTACAGAGGCTGCAGTCTGAGGATTTCCACCTTTCTTTCTCTCTGACACCTTGGATTGCATTCAGCATACATGTTGTGTTCAGCTCCAATTGAGAAAAGTCAGAACTGTTGTAAATAGTGATTGAAATAGAAAGAAGTGTACAAATGTTTTCCAGTAAGACTGTGGTGACCTAAATTCCTTTTGGAATAGATTATAATCTATACAGTCTATTTCAGCATCACCAAGTCATTCGAACCAATCCATAATATACACTCATACCTAATTCTGTAAATTAGTATTATACATTTAAGAAACAACAACAAAACCATCAGTTTAAAGCTATTATACAATTTAATTTTAGTCTGCTTCATATGGATGCTTTGATTCTAGCAAATAAAATGTTTATTTCCACTCCACCCCGATTTTTGCCTCGCCAATCCCATTCCACTTTTGCAAATTGAATTTAAAGTTAAATGTTTAGTGAATTTTGGAATTCTGTCTCATAGCCTGTGGCTCGTTCTTTGAGAGAGGGAGATTGGTTTCATCATGTAATATTGCTCAATAAAGGGGAACTTTGAGCACTTCACAAATTTGCGATTTTTCCTTCAAATTTAGAATGTCAATTGAAAATGTCACATAAATATAGAAAAATTCATTCCACTCTCCAATTTGTAATGGTTTCCATTTTAAATTGTGCCTTCCACTTGAGCACTTAATCTTGTCCAGCTTCATGGTGTAGCATAGGGATTAAACACATAGTACTTGCCTTTGTTCTTATGACTAAACTGCTTTCACGCTCATTTTTGCTGGCTATGTACTCATTGCTTGTATGAAACCCACTTTTTAAAATGCCCTTGTTATATGCACATTCTAAATTAGCTGGTTGCTATTGGTGAGATTTCAAAACAAGGCAAAATTGTTCCTCTTGGATAGATGTAAGAAAATCCCAATGCAACCTTTAGGCAAACAAGCCAGCATGTTCTTCCAGTGATTTGGTTAATATTGAGCTTTTGACTAGTATTATTCATGCAAATTATCTAGCTTTGTATTTCACCACAATTTGTGGGATCTTGCTGAGCACTAGACTGCTGTTTTATCTCTGACTAAACTTCGAAGCTACACCATTGGCTGAAAAAGTACTTGGGACTAAATTAAGATTATGAACGGTGCTATTCTACAGTTACATGATGATTGGTTGAAGAAAACTTCATGTTTGTCATCCACATGTCAGTTTCAAGGGGGAAAGTAAACATGTTGGATGATGAAAACTATATGTGATCAAATGTCTTTTAAGATTACAAATTAGTAATCTGAACTATAAGCAGGTCTAAAGGATTCTGTAACGGATTAGTTTGAATAAACAACCCAGGGGTGTTTTGTGAGTCATTAAATAATTTGGATGACTTCATAATCTGGAAGTTTGTGGATAATGCCGACTAGAAATCATTTCTGGTGCTTCCTGGTGTTCCTTTAATGATGTACACATTAAGTTTTATAAAAGTGAAATACTCCTGTAGCTTTCTGGGCTGATGTTCCTGTTGCAGTTGCACAAGCCCAATGCATGTTGATCAAAACATCATGATGTTCACACTGAAGGATTAACAATTGTGACTTGATCATCTGTACATTTTATTAAGAAATGATCTTTATTGAAGACTGTGCTGATTTTTGCACACAATAGCCATAGATTCATATGGTAAATGTACGTATAGGAAGGAACTGCAGATGGTGGTTTGGACCAAACATAGACACAAACTGCTGGAGTAACTCAGCGGATCAGACAGCATCTATGTAGAGAAGGGATAGGTGGTGTTTCGGGTCGAGACCCTTCTTCAGAGTCTGAAGAAGGGTTCCAGCCTGAAACGTCACCTATTCCTTTTCTCCAGAGATGCTGTCTGACCTGCTGAGTTACTCCAGCATTTGTGTCTATCTTTAGTAAATGTACATGTTCAATTGACCAAGTCTGCTTTCATCCGCCCAAATCCCGCTTTGTACTCATGACTTCCATGACACACTCCTTTTAAAAATACTTTACATGCAAAATCACAATATATAATACATTAAGGCAAATTGTGAATCTGAATTGAAAAGTGATTCAAACCAAAAAAATAGTTTAATTAAGTAACTAATGGTACAATATAATCTTTGCATTTGATCGCACAAGTATCAATGAGAAAATTATTACATTTCAGGTGTTTAATTTTTGCGTTCTGGGTTGAATTAACACCAGTCCAAACTTGGAATGAAATTTTAGAATTTGGTTTTAATGATTCTTTATACATTATTACTGTTAGTTCTTTGCAGCCCAAAGCACTCCTCTAACGAAGCATCATGTTTTAAAACTCCCTCAGACCATTGCTGTCTGGTGCAAAGAAATGGGAAAGCATACCAAGTGTAGGTGACACCCACATGATGTAAATGCACACGCAGAATTCACAAAGCACTCCCCATAAATTTATGATCTAGAATAAAATTTGCTCACTTAGAATTTAAAAAAAAAGTAAAGAAACAATAATCTGTCTTGCATTTCTTGATGCATTTGCAGACGATGCAGCTTTGTGTAACAAATCTTTTTTTTACGGACCATTCGCTAGGAAAGTGTCCCCCACTTCTCCCCCATCTCCCCGCCCCCGTTATGGGATGAATATCTTTAGTGTTTAAATATTGTAACACGAGGCACCTTCATCCAGGCTTCACTGTGCACCTTGGATATTCAAAGTGACAATTGTTTCAATTGCCAGTACCTGTACTAATGTCTTTAACTTAACGAGCAAAGTTCTCTTTGAAAAGGACCTTGCAATGATAATCAAGGTTCTTTCTCCCTTCATTCCCAGCATTCAAAAAAGCTCTTCCCTTTCCTTGCCTGACCAACACAAAAGTTAAGATGATTGGGTATCCCACCTTTATAGAGAAGTAAATTCTTTGGAGAGCATCCTCACCACCCCTAACCCAACACCTTGTTTTAATGGAGACTCAAGAACTGCAAAGAGAAACATGGAAACATAGAGAATAGGTGTAGGAGTAGGCCATTCGCCCTTTGAGCCATTCAATATGATCATGGCTCATCATCCAAAATCAGTACCACGTTCCTGCTTTTTCCCCATATCCCTTGATTCCCTCAGCCCTAAGAGCTAAATCCAACTCTGTCTTGAAAACATCCAGTGAATTGGCCTCCACTGCCATCTGTGGTGGTAGAGAATTCCACAGATTCACAACTCTGGAATCTTAAGCAAAACACAAAGTGCTGGAGGAACTCAGCGGGTCAGGCAGCATCCGTGGAGCGAATGGACAAACAACATTTTGCATCGGGTCACTTCAGTCTGAAGAAGGGTCCCGAACCAAAACATCATCCGTCCATTCCCTCCACAGATGCTGCCTGACCCGCAGAGATCCTCAAGCACTTTGTGTTTTCCTAATTTTAATGACTAATGCCAATTATAGCAGTTCAGCCTCAGTCAAAGTTATGTGCCTTTATGACACGTGCTGTTATCATGTGTGCTGAGGTTGTGATTTTTGACATTGCTTATGGAACAGGGGCAAGTGTGATTGGTATATGCCATCACTGTGATACTTAATTCTGCCTGTCTCACTCATTCACATTGAATTTTTTTTTAAAATCTAAAACTACCAAGCGTTAGAGACAAGGAGCAGGTGTAAATGCCACATAAACACTAAAGAAATTAGTTTCTGGGAACAAATGACTTCTTATGTTCACATAAACCTGCCTTTACCTCTCAGGGTAATTCTGATTATATTGCTGGTATCAAAACACATTGATGTGTTTTTATTTTTCCTCTTCAGGGTCAGTATGCCAGATTCAAGTGTTTACAGACTAAGTTAAATTTTCAGATTGCACATTTTTGAAGAAAATATATACATAAAATGACAGTCCTTTTTTACTTAAGCTAGTAGCATCAGAGTTTGCTTTAAATGAAATTCTAGTTTCATTCAATAATTAGTAGTTTTGTAGCATAACCTTTGGTTCTAAACTTGAAGTATTTTAAATTTTATGCTTTGCGTAGTTCTAACAGATCTTTACAGTCTTTGTTTATGCAGCAGAATAACAATTAAATAGGTTTAGTTAGTATCAACCTGGGTATCCATCCCACTTGATGTTCTGAAAGGAGACCTGTTTAAAGAAATATAAAGGTTGATCAGGTATTCTTCAATGCTGGAGGACAATGTGAGGTTTGTTTGTGTAATTTCATTTTGCTGAAAGTTTTCAGCCTTTGTGTAAACCCTTGGGCAAAACTGGATGGGTTTCCCCTTCAGAAGAGGGAAAGCTGACATATTTAGGCAAGTTTTATTCATCTCTTTAAAACTTGCTGTGTTTGCAAGCGGGATATCATTTATCTTTGCCCATAATAGTTGCATTGATGGTTAGGAAAAAGTATCTGTAGAAGGATCAAGTTGCACTTGCATATAGGAGGGTAGGAACCTGTTTGTAAAATGTAGGCAAGCCCTGCATGTGTGTGTTGCCCTGAAACCCCCAAATGCTCTTAAAACTAAAAATAATGCTTCACAACCCAATGCTTCAGTGAGAGATAATGTTGAACTCTTATCCCCATATTTTATGTTGTAAATAAAATTATGTTAGTGTGAGCTTTGAGTAGAAAGCACTCTTGATAGGGGTTAAAATAATTCTCCTGTAGGAATGATGCACACAGGTAGACATAATTTCATTTACTGATGAGGTAGCGTACACATAGTCTTTTACTATTCTGTTTTTTTTTTTAGCTAGGTGCAAATTATTGGGTCTGCAAAGACGAAAGTAAAGAAATAGAAAATAACCACAGTCTGCTATTAGAGTGTGAATTTTATAATCTGTTAGTCTAAAGTGTTTGGATTTTCTACAATATTATCTTTACAATAATATTTTCTTTTCCTTAAATTACTGAGTTCCTTGAGACCTGCCAATTTATCAGGATAATGACTGATGACATTTGCAGAGCTCAACCTAAAATCTCTGTAATGTTTTAATTATGCATTTTAAGAGTATTCTGTATCTGTAAAATGTTCATGTAAATGCTCCATGTGGTACTATTTTGGTACATGGGGTTTGCAACATTAAAATATATTTTATGAATGTGTGCCATTTAATATACCATATGTGATGATTTCTAAGAAATTACTTCCATTGCACAAAGAAGCATACTGTACTTCACAAATGTCTGACTTTTTAGAATAAGTCCTGTAATCGTCAAACTGCCCCTGGCTATTTTCCCAACTTCTTTACTGTCCTCCCCCCCCCCCCCCCCCCCAACTTACTCCTCCTGTCTTTGCTCTGCTCTTGATCTCTGGTGGGGAAATGAAAATCTCTGAGAAGATTTTTTTCCAGTTTTCTTATTCCTCCCTCCTTATCCCTAAGATTTAATGGGATAAAGTTTCATTATCTGGGAGATGTCATTATTGGCATTATTTTTAAAAAAAATTAAATCTATGAACTTTGGGATTGCCAGAGCTTCTAAAAATGCATAGAAACACCTATGTATGTGTGGAAGCACTTAGAAGTAAATAAAGTGAATGTTCATTGTTTTTTTTCCTAGAGCAGAGGATTCCCCAACTCGAGAGAAAGTGAGGGGGGCGAGATTTAAGATGGATCTCAGGGGCAACATTTTTACTCAGAGGGTAATCAATAGTTGGAATGAGCTGCCAGAAGAAACATAGAAAATAGGTGTAGGCCATTCGACCCTTTGAGCCAGCACCGCCATTCAATATGATCATGGCTGCTCATCCATAACCAGTACCCCATTTCTGCTTTTCCCCCATATCCCTTGATTCCGTTAGCCCATGAGCTCTCCAACTCTCTTGAAGCTATAGAACTAGATATAATTATGACTTTTAAAAGACCATTGGACAAGTATATTGGTAGGAAGAGTTTAGAAGGCAATGGGTCAAATGCAGGCAAATGGGACTAGCCCTGTATGCCAACTTGATCGGCACAGACAATCTAAGCTGTAAGGCATGTGTTGTATTGCTCCATGAGTCTCTGCATGAGCAGTAATCTTGGCATTTCCCCTCATCGCTTCCACTACCCCTGCCAGAACCAGGGTTATTGAAGTTAATTATGAGAATGCGTCTCTCTGAGTGCATTGCCTGATATTTCTCTATCATTGTCATTTCTTTCTGGATTGTAAATGAAAGCAATCACACGTTAAGCATTTACCACGTGAGCAAGGCACTAAAGCCGGCTGCTGCAGATGGAACAGTTATGCACCATGTGTCAGCATCTTTGAAAGGAAATAGAAAACGCCTTTGCTCGTAGGGTTAAGCCTTCAAGGAGCTTGACCACAATGTACCAGACATTGGTAGGATGAAGTTTCACGACTGTAACTTCTGACAGTAAAGGTTTACGATTTGAATCTCAACCGCAGTCTGAAATACACAGCCGCTGGGTGCTTGCAGGAAGAGAAGTAGCTATCCTGAGTCTCTTCCTAAACCCACATCTGTAATTGCTCTTTATGATGGTATCAACCTTCATTTGCACGAATAATAAGTGAAATAAAAAAGTATATTAATAACTTACATAACTGAGTTGTGTCCATGATTTTTTATTTTATTTAATGTGTTGAGGGATATTGAATTTCCTCATCTCACCCCCCACCCCTTTTTGCAGCAGATTGTTGAGTCTTGCTTGTTAGGAGAGCTGGCATTAAAAAGCCGTCTCCACCATACCTGGCTTTGGCTGTTCAACAGTTATAGCATGAATTTGATGGTGGCAATTTAAGCTTGAATCAGAGCCTCAACAGTTGGTGCCAAGCGGGCTTGAAATGTTCATAAGTTATTTTAACAATCTAGGTATGTTCATTTAAACTTTTTGATTGATTTGATGTGGGGATGATAGACATTTGTTACCTTGCATGTGGATGTAAATGAACCTCAGGCTGCCAAGATCAATATAATAGCAGGCAAGTCAGAAAAGATACATTCTAACCCATAAATGCAAAACTCAGCTTATGAAGAACATTCATAGTTTAGATTTTATTACGGTTTGCACAGAAGAGACAATTTGCTCCACCACCATTACTGGCCAACGTTACAGTTTTCACGTCCTCTCTATGCCATTTGAAGTTCTGACATGGGAAATGTGTAGAAAGTGAATTTGTTCAGAAACATGTGGCAGGGATCTGTTGGACCAGTATCTACCAGAACCTGGTCCTATGGGTTGGATATGAAAACTGTAACATTGTAAAAAAGCATTTGACCATTAAACATTTTCAGTATTGCACTACATTTTGAGACTGGACTCTGGCATTGCTGCTGCAAGCTTACTGGAAAATAACTTGCAGTGGATTTCAGGGAGATTCCGTGTCATTACTAATCCCTTATTATAAGGCATATTTTTTTAATAAAATCAGCGTCTCAGAACACAACCTGCTCACTATGCCGAGTGCTACCACATTTATAATTGCAGCATGTGGTAATGATACAAATATTTTAAACACTGGTGGTGCTTGATCTTGTACCTTCTATAAAAATGCATGCCAGTTGTTAACCCCAATGAGGGAGTAGTACACGTGATCAATAATGATTTACAGTTTATGTATTACGCTTTGCTGATTGTATGCCAGTGGGAAAGGTAGAATGTTCATATAAATGCATTATTTTTGGTGTTAATCCAATTAAATGTTTTGTTAACATTAAAACATTTAAGTAACTTTATGAAATCATGAGGAAACTACAGACATCATCATGCGTTTTTGGTGATTTATTTTTATTTCACTTATTATAGATGTGCAACTAACGATGCTGTCGCCATTTTGTTGATTAACAGTGTCCATTTCCATTATGCTGGTACTGATATTTCTCAAAAAGATTCATAATTGATCTATTGAGGCACAGGTTATCAAAATACTGTGTAGACATTTCCATTTTTGGAAGACTAAATATATGTTCTGTGATTTTTTTTTTTTAATTCCCAGAAGAAATTTGTGTACAATAGAATCTTCTGCTTGACCATCGATATTAAAACAATAGCAAGTTTTCATTCTCAGAATTTTGTGTCTGTTTATTGCCTGAGTTTGCATCTTTCCCAGCTGTGCCTGAAAACATTGAGACTACTACTGGTGTGAATGCATTTCCGCATCTTGTTCTATGTCGATTCTTTGTGCTATCCTATTTGCACATAGTTAGACTAGATCAGCATGGAATCGCACTCCTTTTACATTGTGTCCAGCATGCAGAGCAGATATTAGAACCTGACATGATTTTCAACCCCTTGCCAGAGCTCCCGCCATGATTAAACTCAGTGTAGAAATGAAATTTTATCTGAAACGGAAGATAGACACAAAAAGTTGGATTATCACAGCGGGTCACTCTGGTAGGGTCACCTATACCTTGGATGGAACGTTGCCTATTCCTTTTCTCCAGAGATGCTGTGACCCACTGAGTTACTCCAACTTTTTTTGTCTGACAATAATAGACAATAGGTGCAGGAGTAGGCCATTCGGCCCTTCGAGCCAGCACCGCTATTCAATGTGATCATGGCTGATCATCCCCAATCAGTACCCCGTTCCTGCCTTCTCCCCATTTCCCCTGACCGCTATTTTTAAGAGCCCTTTCTAGCTCTCACTTGAAAGCATCCAGAGAACCTGCCTCCACCGCCCTCTGAGGCAGAGAATTCCACAGACTTGCCACTCTCTGTGAGAAAAAATGTTTCCTCGTCTACGTTCTAAATGGCTTACTCCTTATTCTTAAACTGTGGCCCCTGGTTCTGGACTCCCCCAACATCAGGACCATGTTTCCTGCCTCTAGCGTGTCCAAATCCTCTTATATGTTTCAACGAGATCCCCTATAATCCTTCTAAACTCCAGAGTGTACAAGCCTAAGCCTGTACCTTGCACCTTGTTGTCATCACTCCCGAAGAGTCCACCAGGGACTATACTGGAAGTTGATGAGAGTCGGTCTGGTCTAGCGGAGGCTGTGCAGTCTGTGAGCCTGGATGGAGGTCTTGAAGGTTGCGTAGGTGGACATGTCAACAGAGGATTGTTGGAGGGCATTCCAGAGGGGAATTGCTTCAGGGAAAAATGACTGGATGTAGGGAGTAGATGTGTGTTGTTGAACTACAAGTTGCTTGTTGTGGCTTCTTCTGGATCTTGCTGTTTTATCTTTGACGTACAAGTCAGCGTCGGGGTCGATGTCCTGGTTGATGATCTTGTGAAGGGTGGTCAGTCTGAGCATCTGCGTCTGGTTTCAAGGGAGTCCCAGTTTAAGTCGGCGAGCATTTTGGTTAAACTGGATTGTTGTCTGAAGTCACCGCACACAATCCGGGCTGCTCTTCGTTGAACATTTTGAAGAACATCTTTATTTTTCTTGGTGCCGGGGTTCCAAGCTGCGGAGGCATACTCCAGGTGCGGTTGGGCTATGGTTTGGCACACTTTTTTTTGTGACAGTTTTAGAACGATGGTGGAAGTTTCTCTGGACGAAGTTGAACATCTTCGTGGCTTTGATGGCAGCATAGTGTGACTGCTTTTCACACTTAAAGTTGTTTTGTATAAAGACACTGAGATATTTGCCTTCAGTGACTTCCTGTAAGGTTTCGCCAAGCATAGAATACTTTGCTGATCTATCTTCGTTTATACTATCATCTGCAGTGCTTTCCTACAGATTTAATCTGAGACCGATCCGACTTAGTCAATTGACAATTGACTGTTGAACAATTTGGAAGAATTTATTTTACACCAGAGTGGATACAAAGGATACAAAGGACATTTATTATCACATACACCAATTGGTGTAGTGAAATTTGACTTGCCATTGTAACACACGAATAAAGATAAGACACAACATTAAAGAATTTAACAATAAACATAAAAACATCCCCCCACAATGGTTCCCACTGTGGGGGAAGGCAGCAAAGTCCAGTCCCATCCCCTGTTCACCCATAGTCGGGCCTATTGTGGCCTCCGCTGTTGCTGCTACGGCAGTCCGATGTTTTCAGGCCCTCTTGCCGGGAAGATGGAACTCCGGCGTCGGGTGAACACTCCTCAGCGGCTTGGAATGTCTGGAGCGGCCGCTTCCTCCCCGGAGACCGCGGCACCCAAAGTCCTCAGGCCGCGCTGGTTGGAGCTCCGACTCTGGCGATCTCGGATCCCAGGCTCCGCGGTGTTTTAAATCCAGTGCCGCCCGCGGCTGGACGCTCGCAGCCACAGCTCCTCGATGTTGGAGTCGGCGGTCACAGCACTCCGGAGCTTACCGCACGGCGACCCGGTAAGGCATCGCCCGCTCCGTGATGGTGTCCCCGCGCTGCGCCGCCGCCGAAGCTGGGGTTCCGGCTGGTCCCGACAGGAAACGTCGCTCCAGTCAGATGGTAGGCCGTGAGGAAGGGGCGAAGAAGCAGCTCGGAGGGAAGCCGCATCTCCGACCAGGTAGGGACTAGGAAATAAAGTTTCCCCCTTCCCCTCCCTCCCCCCCCACCCACCACATAAAAGACTAGAAGACCTCCAAAATACTTTTAACTCACTAAAATTTAAAAAAAGGGTGAAAGGACTAACAGCTGCTGGCAGGGCAGCCATACTCGACGGCACCCCCTTCGATGTTAGGTTAGTATAGTAAATAGGTTAGTATATTAACCTGTAGCATTTTAGATCTGTTATTCCATAATCGTTTTAGATTGGGGCAAGGTGCAAGCCTACCAGAGTGGTGGTACAATGTGCGAAAAGGAAGAAAATATCTGGAGAAAGGTAATAATATTGTGTATAGGATATTTCTAATTCAGTGTTTAGCAAATATTTCCAATTACAGATGGCTACTTTATACATGGTCTGCTGTAAAAGCCAGTGTCAACATTAATTTGTGAAGGTGTTTAGATGGTATGGAATAGGAAAGAAAAGTGTTTTTGTTGTATGATGAGGTCAAGTCTATTTGTATCATAAATATTTTTGGAGACCTGTGAGTAAAACCTACAAGGGAATACCTATATACCCTGAGGATTTGGAATTTTTTCAAAGCTTAATTCACAAAAAAATAGACCCGTTCCAGAAATAGTCAATAAATGGATATTGGTGGTTACACAAAAAAAAGCTGGAGAAACTCAGCGGGTGCAGCAGCATCTATGGAGCGAAGAAAATACCTTTCTCCAGCATCTGCAGTTCCCTCTTAAACAAATGGATATTGGTATTGGGAAGTTTTAAAAATAAATAATTAATTAAAGAAGCAGCCTTTTGTTTAAGCAAAGCAAGGAATGAAATGGCATAAAAAATTTGAAAAGAGAAACTAAAATAGTATTTGATCATTTTAGAGTCATCGAGTGATACAGCGTGGAAACAGACCCTTCGGCCCAACTTGCCCACACCAGCCAACATGACCCAGCTACACCAGTCCTGCGTTTGGCCCATTTTCCTCCAAACTGTCCTATCCATGTACCTATCTAACTGTTGCTTAAACATTGGGATAGTCCCAGCCTCAACTACCTCATCTGGCTGCTTGTTCCATACACCCACCACACTTTGTGTGTGTGAAAACATTACCCCTATGGTCCTCGATTTCCTGGGCAAGAGACTCTGTGCATCTACCCAATCTATTCCTCTCATTTTCACCCCCCATTCATTTTTCTTTCTTTCCAACATTGCCTGCTCACTCCTCAACTATTCCTCTTTAATTCATGCTACTGTTTAGTCCATATTTACTGATTTAATCATCTTTTCTTTTGTGAACATCAAGGACGGTGGTACATTAGTTTTTCCATGAAAAGCAACACTTGTATTAATTTAATA